>NW_027140543.1:1337645-1975290 GCF_036365525.1 Heterodontus francisci | reverse complement strand
AGACACTCTCTATCACTCTCTGACACTCTCTGACACTCTCTATCACTCTCTATCACTCTCTGACACACTCTGACAATCTCTGACACTCTCAGACACTCTCAGACACTCTCTATCACTCTCTATTGCTCTCTGACACTCTCAGAAACTCTCTATCACTCTCTGACACTCTCTGACACTCTCAGACACTCTCTATCACTCTCTGACACGCTCTGACACTCAATATCACTCTCTATCACACTCTGACACCCTCTGACAATCTCTGACACTCTCTATCACTCTCTATCCCTCACTGACACTCTCTGACACTCTCTGACATTCTCTGACACTCTATATCACTCTCTGACTATCTCAGACACTCTCAGACACTCTCTATCTCTCTCAGACACTCTCTATCACTCTCTGACTCTCTTAGACACTCTCAGACACTCTCAATCACTCTCTGGCACTATCTATCAGTCTCTGACACTCTCTGACATTGTCTGACACTCTCAGACGCTCTCAGACACTCTCTATCACTCTCTCACACTTTCTGACACTCTCCGACTCTCTCTATCACTCTCTGACACACTCCATCACTCTTTGACACTCTCTGACACTCTCTGACACTCTCAGACACTCTCTATCACTCTCTGACACTTTCAGACACTCTCAATCACTCTCTGACACTCTCTGACACTCTCTGACACTTTCAGACACTCTCAATCACTCTCTGACACTCTCAGACACTCTCTGACACACTCAGACACTCTCTGACACTCTCAGACACTCTCTGACACTCTCTGACACACTCAGACACTCTCTGACACACTCAGACACTCTCTGACACTCTCAGACACTCTCTATCACTCTCTATCACTCTCTGACACACTCTGACACCCTCTGACAATCTCTGACACTCTCTATCACTCTCTGACTCTCTCTGACACTCTCTGACACTCTCAGACACTCTCCATCACTCTCTGACACTTTCAGACACTCTTAATCACTCTCTGATTCTCTCAGACACTCTCTGACACACTCAGACACACTCTGACACACTCAGACACTCTCAGACACTCTCTGACAATCTCAGACACTCACTGACACACTCAGACACTCTCTGACACTCTCAGACACTCTCTATCACTCTCTATCACTCTCTGACACTCTCTGACACTCTCAGACACACTCTATCACTCTCTGACACTCTCTGACACTCACTATCACTCTCTATCACTCTCTATCACTCTCTGACACACTCTGACGATCTCTGACACTCTCAGACACTCTCAGACACTCTCTATCACTCTCTATTACTCTCTGACACTCTCAGACACTCTCTATCACTCTCTGACACTCTCTGACACTCTCAGACACTCTCTATCACTCTCTGACCCACTCTGACACCCTCTGACTATCTCTGACACTCTCTATCACTCTCTATTCCTCTCTGACACTCTCTGACACTCTCAGACACTCTCTATCTCTCTCTGACACTCTCTATCACTCTCTGACTCTCTCAGACACTCTCAGACACTCTCAATCACTCTCTGACAATATCTAGCAGTCTCTGACACTCTCTGACACTGTCTGACACTCTCAGACGCTGTCAGACACTCTCTATCACTCTCTGACACTTTCTGACACTCTCTATCACTCTCTGGCATTCTCAATCACTCTCTGACACTCTCTGACACTCTCAGACACTCTCATACACTCTCTGACACACTCAGACACTCTCTGACACTCTCTGACACTCTCAGACACTCTCTATCACTCTCTGACTCTCTCTGACACTCTCTATCACTCTCTATCACTCTCTGACACACTCTGACAATCTCTGACACTCTCAGACACTCTCAGACACTCTCTATCACTCTCTATTGCTCTCTGACACTCTCAGACACTCTCTATCACTCTCTGACACTCTCTGACACTCTCAGACACTCTCTATCACTCTCTGACACTCTCTGACAATCTATGACACTCTCTGACACTCTCTATCACTCTCTATCACACTCTGACACTCTCTGACACTCTCAGACACTCTCTATCTCTCTCTGACACTCTCTATCACTCTCTGACTCTCTCAGACACTCTCAGACACTCTCAATCACTCTCTGACACTATCTAGCAGTCTCTGACACTCTCTGACACTGTCTGACACTCTCAGACGCTGTCAGACACTCTCTATCACTCTCTGACACTTTCTGACACTCTCTATCACTCTCTGGCATTCTCAATCACTCTCTGACACTCTCTGACACTCTAAGACACTCTCTATCACTCTTTGACACTCTCTGACACTCTCAGACACTCTCATACACTCTCTGACACACTCAGACACTCTCTGACACTCTCAGACACTCTCTATCACTCTCTGACACTCTCTGACACTCTCTATCACTCTCTATCACTCTCTGACACACTCTGACAATCTCTGACACTCTCAGACACTCTCAGACACTCTCTATCACTCTCTATTGCTCTCTGACACTCTCAGAAACTCTCTATCACTCTCTGACACTCTCTGACACTCTCAGACACTCTCTATCACTCTCTGACACGCTCTGACACTCTCTGACACTCTCTGACACTCTCTATCACTCTCTATCACACTCTGACACCCTCTGACAATTTCTGACACTCTCTATCACTCTCTATCCCTCACTGACACTCTCTGACACTCTCTGACATTCTCTGACACTCTCTATCACTCTCTGACTCTCTCAGACACTCTCAGACACTCTCTATCTCTCTCAGACACTCTCTATCACTCTCTGACTCTCTCAGACACTCTCAGACACTCTCAATCACTCTCTGGCACTATCTATCAGTCTCTGACACTCTCTGACATTGTCTGACACTCTCAGACGCTCTCAGACACTCTCTATCACTCTCTCACACTTTCTGACACTCTCCGACTCTCTCTCTCACTCTCTGACACACTCCATCACTCTTTGACACTCTCTGACACTCTCAGACACTCTCTATCACTCTCTGACACTTTCAGACACTCTCAATCACTCTCTGACACTCTCTGACACTCTCTGACACTCTCTGACACTTTCAGACACTCTCAATCACTCTCTGACACTCTCAGACACTCTCTGACACACTCAGACACTCTCTGACACTCTCAGACACTCTCTGACACTCTCTGACACACTCAGACACTCTCTGACACACTCAGACACTCTCTGACACTCTCAGACACTCTCTATCACTCTCTATCACTCTCTGACACACTCTGACACCCTCTGACAATCTCTGACACTCTCTATCACTCTCTATCCCTCTCTGACACTCTCTGACACTCTCAGACACTCTCCATCACTCTTTGACACTTTCAGACACTCTTAATCACTCTCTGATTCTCTCAGACACTCTCTGACACACTCAGACACACTCTGACACACTCAGACACTCTCAGACACTCTCTGACAATCTCAGACACTCACTGACACACTCAGACACTCTCTGACACTCTCAGACACTCTCTATCACTCTCTATCACTCTCTGACACTCTCTGACACTCTCAGACACTCTCTATCACTCTCTGACACTCTCTGACACTCACTATCACTCGCTATCACTCTCTATCACTCTCTGACACACTCTGACGATCTCTGACACTCTCAGACACTCTCAGACACTCTCTATCACTCTCTATTACTCTCTGACACTCTCAGACACTCTCAATCACTCTCTGGCACTATCTATCAGTCTCTGACACTCTCTGACATTGTCTGACACTCTCAGACGCTCTCAGACACTCTCTATCACTCTCTCACACTTTCTGACACTCTCCGACTCTCTCTCTCACTCTCTGACACACTCCATCACTCTTTGACACTCTCTGACACTCTCAGACACTCTCTATCACTCTCTGACACTTTCAGACACTCTCAATCACTCTCTGACACTCTCTGACACTCTCTGACACTCTCTGACACTTTCAGACACTCTCAATCACTCTCTGACACTCTCAGACACTCTCTGACACACTCAGACACTCTCTGACACTCTCAGACACTCTCTGACACACTCAGACACTCTCTGACACACTCAGACACTCTCTGACACTCTCAGACACTCTCTATCACTCTCTATCACTCTCTGACACACTCTGACACCCTCTGACAATCTCTGACACTCTCTATCACTCTCTATCCCTCTCTGACACTCTCTGACACTCTCAGACACTCTCCATCACTCTTTGACACTTTCAGACACTCTTAATCACTCTCTGATTCTCTCAGACACTCTCTGACACACTCAGACACACTCTGACACACTCAGACACTCTCAGACACTCTCTGACAATCTCAGACACTCACTGACACACTCAGACACTCTCTGACACTCTCAGACACTCTCTATCACTCTCTATCACTCTCTGACACTCTCTGACACTCTCAGACACTCTCTATCACTCTCTGACACTCTCTGACACTCACTATCACTCGCTATCACTCTCTATCACTCTCTGACACACTCTGACGATCTCTGACACTCTCAGACACTCTCAGACACTCTCTATCACTCTCTATTACTCTCTGACACTCTCAGACACTCTCTATCACTCTCTGACACACTCTGATACACTCTGACTATCTCTGACACTCTCTATCACTCTCTATTCCTCTCTGACACTCTCTGACACTCTCAGACACTCTCTATCTCTCTCTGACACTCTCTATCACTCTCTGACTCTCTCAGACACTCTCAGACACTCTCAATCACTCTCTGACACTATCTAGCAGTCTCTGACACTCTCTGACACTGTCTGACACTCTCAGACGCTGTCAGACACTCTCTATCACTCTCTGACACTTTCTGACACTCTCTATCACTCTCTGGCATTCTCAATCACTCTCTGACACTCTCTGACACTCTCAGACACTCTCTATCACTCTCTGACACTCTCTGACACTCTCAGACACTCTCATACACTCTCTGACACACTCAGACACTCTCTGACACACTCAGACACTCTCAGACACTCTCTATCACTCTCTGACTCTCTCTGACAGTCTCTATCACTCTCTATCACTCTCTGACACACTCTGACAATCTCTGACACTCTCATACACTCTCAGACACTCTCTATCACTCTCTATTGCTCTCTGACACTCTCAGACACTCTCTATCACTCTCTGACACTCTCTGACACTCTCAGACACTCTCTATCACTCTCTGACACTCTCTGACAATCTATGACACTCTCTGACACTCTCTATCACTCTCTATCACACTCTGACACTCTCTGACACTCTCAGACACTCTCAGACACTCTCAATCACTCTCTGACACTATCTAGCAAACTCTGACACTCTCTGACACTGTCTGACACTCTCAGACGCTGTCAGACACTCTCTATCACTCTCTGACACTTTCTGACACTCTCTATCACTCTCTGGCATTCTCAATCACTCTCTGACACTCTAAGACACTCTCTATCACTCTCTGACACTCTCTGACACTCTCAGACACTCTCATACACTCTCTGACACACTCAGACACTCTCTGACACTCTCAGACACTCTCTATCACTCTCTGACACTCTCTGACACTCTCTATCACTCTCTATCACTCTCTGACACACTCTGACAATCTCTGACACTCTCAGACACTCTCAGACACTCTCTATCACTCTCTATTGCTCTCTGACACTCTCAGAAACTCTCTATTGCTCTCTGACACTCTCTGACACTCTCAGACACTCTCTATCACTCTCTGACACGCTCTGACACTCTCTATCACTCTCTATCACACTCTGACACCCTCTGAAAATCTCTGACACTCTCTATCACTCTCTATCCCTCACTGACACTCTCTGACACTCTCTGACATTCTCTGACACTCTCTATCACTCTCTGACACTATCTAGCAAACTCTGACACTCTCTGACACTGTCTGACACTCTCAGACGCTGTCAGACACTCTCTATCACTCTCTGACACTTTCAGACACTCTCTATCACTCTCTGGCATTCTCAATCACTCTCTGACACTCTAAGACACTCTCTATCACTCTCTGACACTCTCTGACACTCTCAGACACTCTCATACACTCTCTGACACACTCAGACACTCTCTGACACTCTCAGACACTCTCTATCACTCTCTGACACTCTCTGACACTCTCTATCACTCTCTATCACTCTCTGACACACTCTGACAATCTCTGACACTCTCAGACACTCTCAGACACTCTCTATCACTCTCTATTGCTCTCTGACACTCTCAGAAACTCTCTATCACTCTCTGACACTCTCTGACACTCTCAGACACTCTCTATCACTCTCTGACACGCTCTGACACTCTCTATCACTCTCTATCACACTCTGACACCCTCTGACAATCTCTGACACTCTCTATCACTCTCTATCCCTCACTGACACTCTCTGACACTCTCTGACATTCTCTGACACTCTCTATCACTCTCTGACTATCTCAGACACTCTCAGACACTCTCTATCTCTCTCAGACACTCTCTATCACTCTCTGACTCTCTTAGACACTCTCAGACACTCTCAATCACTCTCTGGCACTATCTATCAGTCTCTGACACTCTCTGACATTGTCTGACACTCTCAGACGCTCTCAGACACTCTCTATCACTCTCTCACACTTTCTGACACTCTCCGACTCTCTCTATCACTCTCTGACACACTCCATCACTCTTTGACACTCTCTGACACTCTCTGACACTCTCAGACACTCTCTATCACTCTCTGACACTTTCAGACACTCTCAATCACTCTCTGACACTCTCTGACACTCTCTGACACTTTCAGACACTCTCAATCACTCTCTGACACTCTCAGACACTCTCTGACACACTCAGACACTCTCTGACACTCTCAGACACTCTCTGACACTCTCTGACACACTCAGACACTCTCTGACACACTCAGACACTCTCTGACACTCTCAGACACTCTCTATCACTCTCTATCACTCTCTGACACACTCTGACACCCTCTGACAATCTCTGACACTCTCTATCACTCTCTGACTCTCTCTGACACTCTTTGACACTCTCAGACACTCTCCATCACTCTCTGACACTTTCAGACACTCTTAATCACTCTCTGATTCTCTCAGACACTCTCTGACACACTCAGACACACTCTGACACACTCAGACACTCTCAGACACTCTCTGACAATCTCAGACACTCACTGACACACTCAGACACTCTCTGACACTCTCAGACACTCTCTATCACTCTCTATCACTCTCTGACATTCTCTGACACTCTCAGACACACTCTATCACTCTCTGACACTCTCTGACACTCACTATCACTCTCTATCACTCTCTATCACTCTCTGACACACTCTGACGATCTCTGACACTCTCAGACACTCTCAGACACTCTCTATCACTCTCTATTACTCTCTGACACTCTCAGACACTCTCTATCACTCTCTGACACTCTCTGACACTCTCAGACACTCTCTATCACTCTCTGACACACTCTGACACCCTCTGACTATCTCTGACACTCTCTATCACTCTCTATTCCTCTCTGACACTCTCTGACACTCTCAGACACTCTCTATCTCTCTCTGACACTCTCTATCACTCTCTGACTCTCTCAGACACTCTCAATCACTCTCTGACAATATCTAGCAGTCTCTGACACTCTCTGACACTGTCTGACACTCTCAGACGCTGTCAGACACTCTCTATCACTCTCTGACACTTTCTGACACTCTCTATCACTCTCTGGCATTCTCAATCACTCTCTGACACTCTCTGACACTCTCAGACACTCTCATACACTCTCTGACACACTCAGACACTCTCTGACACTCTCTGACACTCTCAGACACTCTCTATCACTCTCTGACTCTCTCTGACACTCTCTATCACTCTCTATCACTCTCTGACACACTCTGACAATCTCTGACACTCTCAGACACTCTCAGACACTCTCTATCACTCTCTATTGCTCTCTGACACTCTCAGACACTCTCTATCACTCTCTGACACTCTCTGACACTCTCAGACACTCTCTATCACTCTCTGACACTCTCTGACAATCTATGACACTCTCTGACACTCTCTATCACTCTCTATCACACTCTGACACTCTCTGACACTCTCAGACACTCTCTATCTCTCTCTGACACTCTCTATCACTCTCTGACTCTCTCAGACACTCTCAGACACTCTCAATCACTCTCTGACACTATCTAGCAGTCTCTGACACTCTCTGACACTGTCTGACACTCTCAGACGCTGTCAGACACTCTCTATCACTCTCTGACACTTTCTGACACTCTCTGACACTCTCTATCACTCTCTATCACTCTCTGACACACTCTGACAATCTCTGACACTCTCAGACACTCTCAGACACACTCTATCACTCTCTATTGCTCTCTGACACTCTCAGAAACTCTCTATCACTCTCTGACACTCTCTGACACTCTCAGACACTCTCTATCACTCTCTGACACGCTCTGACACTCTCTGACACTCTCTGACACTCTCTATCACTCTCTATCACACTCTGACACTCTCTGACATTCTCTGACACTCTCTATCACTCTCTGACTCTCTCAGACACTCTCAGACACTCTCTATCTCTCTCAGACACTCTCTATCACTCTCTGACTCTCTCAGACACTCTCAGACACTCTCAATCACTCTCTGGCACTATCTATCAGTCTCTGACACTCTCTGACATTGTCTGACACTCTCAGACGCTCTCAGACACTCTCTATCACTCTCTCACACTTTCTGACACTCTCCGACTCTCTCTCTCACTCTCTGACACACTCCATCACTCTTTGACACTCTCTGACACTCTCTGACACTCTCAGACACTCTCTATCACTCTCTGACACTTTCAGACACTCTCAATCACTCTCTGACACTCTCTGACACTCTCTGACACTTTCAGACACTCTCAATCACTCTCTGACACTCTCAGACACTCTCTGACACACTCAGACACTCTCTGACACTCTCAGACACTCTCTGACACTCTCTGACACACTCAGACACTCTCTGACACACTCAGACACTCTCTGACACTCTCAGACACTCTCTATCACTCTCTATCACTCTCTGACACACTCTGACACCCTCTGACAATCTCTGACACTCTCTATCACTCTCTATCCCTCTCTGACACTCTCTGACACTCTCAGACACTCTCCATCACTCTTTGACACTTTCAGACACTCTTAATCACTCTCTGATTCTCTCAGACACTCTCTGACACACTCAGACACACTCTGACACACTCAGACACTCTCAGACACTCTCTGACAATCTCAGACACTCACTGACACACTCAGACACCCTCTGACACTCTCAGACACTCTCTATCACTCTCTATCACTCTCTGACACTCTCTGACACTCTCAGACACACTCTGACGATCTCTGACACTCTCAGACACTCTCAGACACTCTCTATCACTCTCTGACACTCTCTGACACTCTCAGACACTCTCTATCACTCTCTGACACTCTCTGACACTCACTATCACTCGCTATCACTCTCTATCACTCTCTGACACACTCTGACGATCTCTGACACTCTCAGACACTCTCAGACACTCTCTATCACTCTCTATTACTCTCTGACACTCTCAGACACTCTCAATCACTCTCTGGCACTATCTATCAGTCTCTGACACTCTCTGACATTGTCTGACACTCTCAGACGCTCTCAGACACTCTCTATCACTCTCTCACACTTTCTGACACTCTCCGACTCTCTCTCTCACTCTCTGACACACTCCATCACTCTTTGACACTCTCTGACAATCTCAGACACTCTCTATCACTCTCTGACACTTTCAGACACTCTCAATCACTCTCTGACACTCTCTGACACTCTCTGACACTCTCTGACACTTTCAGACACTCTCAATCACTCTCTGACACTCTCAGACACTCTCTGACACACTCAGACACTCTCTGACACTCTCAGACACTCTCTGACACTCTCTGACACACTCAGACAGTCTCTGACACACTCAGACACTCTCTGACACTCTCAGACACTCTCTATCACTCTCTATCACTCTCTGACACACTCTGACACCCTCTGACAATCTCTGACACTCTCTATCACTCTCTATCCCTCTCTGACACTCTCTGACACTCTCAGACACTCTCCATCACTCTTTGACACTTTCAGACACTCTTAATCACTCTCTGATTCTCTCAGACACTCTCTGACACACTCAGACACACTCTGACACACTCAGACACTCTCAGACACTCTCTGACAATCTCAGACACTCACTGACACACTCAGACACTCTCTGACACTCTCAGACACTCTCTATCACTCTCTATCACTCTCTGACACGCTCTGACACTCTCAGACACTCTCTATCACTCTCTGACACTCTCTGACACTCACTATCACTCTCTATCACTCTCTATCACTCTCTGACACACTCTGACGATCTCTGACACTCTCAGACACTCTCAGACACTCTCTATCACTCTCTATTACTCTCTGACACTCTCAGGCACTCTCTATCACTCTCTGACACTCTCTGACACTCTCAGACACTCTCTATCACTCTCTGACACACTCTGGCACCCTCTGACTATCTCTGACACTCTCAGACACTCTCAGACACTCTCTATCACTCTCTATTACTCTCTGACACTCTCAGACACTCTCTATCACTCTCTGACACTCTTTGACACTTTCAGACACTCTTAATCACTCTCTATTCCTCTCTGACACTCTCTGACACTCTCAGACACTCTCTATCTCTCTCTGACACTCTCTATCACTCTCTGACTCTCTCAGACACTCTCAGACACTCTCAATCACTCTCTGACACTATCTAGCAGTCTTTGACACTCTCTGACACTGTCTGACACTCTCAGACGCTGTCAGACACTCTCTATCACTCTCTGACACTTTCTGACACTCTCTATCACTCTCTGGCATTCTCAATCACTCTCTGACACTCTCTGACACTCTCAGACACTCTCTATCACTCTCTGACACTCTCTGACACTCTCAGACACTCTCATACACTCTCTGACACACTCAGACACTCTCTGACACTCTCTGACACCCTCTGACAATCTCTGACACTCTCAATCACTCTCTGACACTATCTAGCAGTCTTTGACACTCTCTGACACTGTCTGACACTCTCAGACGCTGTCAGACACTCTCTATCACTCTCTGACACTTTCTGACACTCTCTATCACTCTCTGGCATTCTCAATCACTCTCTGACACTCTCTGACACTCTCAGACACTCTCATACACTCTCTGACACACTCAGACACTCTCTGACACTCTCTGACACTCTCAGACACTCTCTATCACTCTCTGACTCTCTCTGACACTCTCTATCACTCTCTATCACTCTCTGACACACTCTAACAATCTCTGACACTCTCACACTCTCAGACACTCTCTATCACTCTCTATTGCTCTCTGACACTCTCAGACACTCTCTATCACTCTCTGACACTCTCTGACACTCTCAGACACTCTCTATCACTCTCTGACACTCTCTGACAATCTATGACACTCTCTGACACTCACTATCACTCTCTATCACACTCTGACACTCTCTGACACTCTCAGACACTCTCTATCTCTCTCTGACACTCTCTATCACTCTCTGACTCTCTCTATCACTCTCAGACACTCTCAATCACTCTCTGACACTATCTAGCAGTCTCTGACACTCTCTGACACTGTCTGACACTCTCAGACGCTGTCAGACACTCTCTATCACTCTCTGACACTTTCTGACACTCTCTATCACTCTCTGGCATTCTCAATCACTCTCTGACACTCTCTGACACTCTAAGACACTCTCTATCACTCTCTGACACTCTCTGACACTCTCAGACACTCTCATACACTCTCTGACACACTCAGACACTCTCTGACACTCTCAGACACTCTCTATCACTCTCTGACACTCTCTGACACTCTCTATCACTCTCTATCACTCTCTGACACACTCTGACAATCGCTGACACTCTCAGACACTCTCAGACACTCTCTATCACTCTCTATTGCTCTCTGACACTCTCAGAAACTCTCTATCACTCTCTGACACTCTCAGACACTCTCTATCACTCTCTGACACGCTCTGACACTCTCTGACACTCTCTGACACTCTCTATCACTCTCTATCACACTCTGACACCCTCTGACAATCTCTGACACTCTCTATCACTCTCTATCCCTCACTGACACTCTCTGACACTCTCTGACATTCTCTGACACTCTCTATCACTCTCTGACTCTCTCAGACACTCTCAGACACTCTCTATCATTCTCTCAGACACTCTCTATCACTCTCTGTCTCTCTCGGTCACTCTCAGACACTCTCAATCACTCTCTGGCACTATCTATCAGTCTCTGACACTCTCTGACATTGTCTGACACTCTCAGACGCTCTCAGAAACTCTCTATCACTCTCTCACACTTTCTGAAACTCTCCGACTCTCTCTATCACTCTCTGACACACTCCATCACTCTTTGACACTCTCTGACACTCTCTGACACTCTCTGACTCTCTCTGACACTTTCAGACACTCTCAATCACTCTCTGACACTCTCAGACACCCTCTGACAATCTCTGACACTCTCTATCACTCTCTATCCCTCTCTGACACTCTCTGACACTCTCAGACACTCTCCATCACTCTTTGACACTTTCAGACACTCTTAATCACTCTCTGATTCTCTCAGACACTCTCTGACACACTCAGACACACTCTGACACACTCAGACACTCTCAGACACTCTCTGACAATCTCAGACACTCACTGACACACTCAGACACTCTCTGACACTCTCAGACACACTCCATCACTCTCTATCACTCTCTGACACTCTCTGACACTCTCAGACACTCTCTATCACTCTCTGACACTCTCTGACACTCACTATCACTCTCTATCACTCTCTATCACTCTCTGACACACTCTGACGATCTCTGACACTCTCAGACACTCTCAGACACTCTCTATCACTCTCTATTACTCTCTGACACTCTCAGACACTCTCTATCACTCTCTGACACTCTCTGACACTCTCAGACACTCTCTATCACTCTCTGACACACTCTGACACCCTCTGACTATCTCTGACACTCTCTATCACTCTCTATTCCTCTCTGACACTCTCTGACACTCTCAGACACTCTCTAGCTCTCTCTGACACTCTCTATCACTCTCTGACTCTCTCAGACACTCTCAGACACTCTCAATCACTCTCTGACACTATCTAGCAGTCTCTGACACTCTCTGACACTGTCTGACACTCTCAGACGCTGTCAGACACTCTCTATCACTCTCTGACACTTTCTGACACTCTCTATCACTCTCTGGCATTCTCAATCACTCTCTGACACTCTCTGACACTCTCAGACACTCTCTATCACTCTCTGACACTCTCTGACACTCTCAGACACTCTCATACACTCTCTGACACACTCTGACACTCTCTATCACTCTCTATCACTCTCTGACACACTCTGACAATCTCTGACACTCTCAGACACTCTCAGACACTCTCTATCACTCTCTATTGCTCTCTGACACTCTCAGACACTCTCTATCACTCTCTGACACTCTCTGACACTCTCAGACACTCTCTATCACTCTCTGACACTCTCTGACACTCTCTGACACTCTCTATCACTCTCTATCACACTCTGACACCATCTGACAATCTCTGACACTCTCTATCACTCTCTATCCCTCACTGACACTCTCTGACACTCTCTGACATTCTCTGACACTCTCTATCACTCTCTGACTCTCTCAGACACTCTCAGACACTCTCAATCACTCTCTGGCACTATCAATCAGTCTCTGACACTCTCTGACATTGTCTGACATTCTCAGACGCTCTCTGACACTCTCTATCACTCTCTGACTCTCTCAGACACTCTCAGACACTCTCAATCACTCTCTGACACTATCTAGCAGTCTCTGACACTCTCTGACACTGTCTGACACTCTCAGACGCTGTCAGACACTCTCAATCACTCTCTGACACTCTCAGACACTCTCTATCACTCTCTGACACTCTCAGACACTCTCATACACTCTCTGACACACTCAGACACTCTCTGACACTCTCTGACACTCTGTGACACTCTCAGACACTCTCTATCACTCTCTGAAACTCTCTGACACTCTCTGACACTCTCTGACACACTCTGACAATCTCTGACACTCTCAGACACTCTCAGACACTCTCTATCACTCTCTATTGCTCTCTGACACTCTCTGACACTCTCAGACACTCTCTATCACTCTCTGACACTCTCAGACACTCTCTATCACTCTCTGACACTCTCTGACACTCTCAGACACTCTCTGACACTCTCTATCACTCTCTATCACACTCTGCCACCCTCTGACAATCTCTGACACTCTCTATCACTCTCTATCCCTCACTGACACTCTCTGACACTCTCTGACATTCTCTGACACTCTCTATCAGTCTCTGACACACTGTATCACTCTCTGACACTCTCAGACACTCTCTATCTCTCTCAGACACTCTCTATCACTCTCTGACTCTCTCAGACACTCTCAGACACTCTCAATCACTCTCTGGCACTATCTATCAGTCTCTGACACTCTCTGACATTGTCTGACACTCTCAGACGCTCTCAGACACTCTCTATCACTCTCTCACACTTTCTGACACTCTCCGACTCTCTCTATCACTCTCTGACACACTCCATCACTCTTTGACACTCTCTGACACTCTCTGACACTCTCAGACACTCTCTATCACTCTCTGACACTTTCAGACACTCTCAATCAATCTCTGACACTCTCTGACACTCTCTGACACTCTCTGACACTTTCAGACACTCTCAATCACTCTCTGACACTCTCAGACACTCTCTGACACACTCAGACACTCTCTGACACTCTCAGACACTCTCTGACACACTCAGACACTCTCTGACACACTCAGACACTCTCTGACACTCTCAGACACTCTCTATCACTCTCTGACACACTCTGACACCCTCTGACAATCTCTGACACTCTCTATCACTCTCTATTCCTCTCTGACACTCTCTGACACTCTCAGACCCTCTCCATCACTCTCTGACACTTTCAGACACTCTTAATCACTCTCTGATTCTCTCAGACACTCTCAGACACTCTCTGACACACTCAGACACACTCTGACACACTCAGACACTCTCAGACACTCTCTGACAATCTCAAACACTCACTGACACGCTCAGACACTCTCTGACACTCTCAGACACTCTCTATCACTCGCTATCACTCTCTGACGCTCTCAGACACTCTCTATCACTCTCTGACACTCTCTGACACTCACTATCACTCTCTATCACTCTCTATCACTCTCTGACACACTCTGACGATCTCTGACACTCTCAGACACTCTCAGACACTCTCTATCACTCTGTATTACTCTCTGACACTCTCAGACACTCTCTATCACTCTCTGACACTCTCTGACACTCTCAGACACTCTCTATCACTCTCTGACACACTCTGACACCCTCTGACTATCTCTGACACTCTCTATCACTCTCTATTCCTCTCTGACACTCTCTGACACTCTCAGACACTCTCTAGCTCTCTCTGACACTCTCTATCACTCTCTGACTCTCTCAGACACTCTCAGACACTCTCAATCACTCTCTGACACTATCTAGCAGTCTCTGACACTCTCTGACACTGTCTGACACTCTCAGACGCTGTCAGACACTCTCTATCACTCTCTGACACTTTCTGACACTCTCTATCACACTCTGACAATCTCTGACACTCTCAGACACTCTCAGACACTCTCTATCACTCTCTATTGCTCTCTGACACTCTCAGACACTCTCTATCACTCTCTGACACTCTCTGACACTCTCAGACACTCTCTATCACTCTCTGACACTCTCTGACACTCTCTATCACTCTCTATCACACTCTGACACCATCTGACAATCTCTGACACTCTCTATCACTCTCTATCCCTCACTGACACTCTCTGACACTCTCTGACATTCTCTGACACTCTCTATCACTCTCTGACTCTCTCAGACACTCTCAGACACTCTCAATCACTCTCTGGCACTATCAATCAGTCTCTGACACTCTCTGACATTGTCTGACACTCTCAGACGCTCTCTGACACTCTCTATCACTCTCTGACTCTCTCAGACACTCTCAGACACTCTCAATCACTCTCTGACACTATCTAGCAGTCTCTGACACTCTCTGACACTGTCTGACACTCTCAGACGCTGTCAGACACTCTCAATCACTCTCTGACACTCTCAGACACTCTCTATCACTCTCTGACACTCTCAGACACTCTCATACACTCTCTGACACACTCAGACACTCTCTGACACTCTCTGACACTCTCTGACACTCTCAGACACTCTCTATCACTCTCTGACACTCTCTGACACTCTCTGACACTCTCTGACACACTCTGACAATCTCTGACACTCTCAGACACTCTCAGACACTCTCTATCACTCTCTATTGCTCTCTGACACTCTCAGACACTCTCTATCATTCTCTGACACTCTCTGACACTCTCAGACACTCTCTATCACTCTCTGACACTCTCTGACACTCTCAGACACTCTCTGACACTCTCTATCACTCTCTATCACACTCTGCCACCCTCTGACAATCTCTGACACTCTCTATCACTCTCTATCCCTCACTGACACTCTCTGACACTCTCTGACATTCTCTGACACTCTCTATCAGTCTCTGACACACTGTATCACTCTCTGACACTCTCAGACACTCTCTATCTCTCTCAGACACTCTCTATCACTCTCTGACTCTCTCAGACACTCTCAGACACTCTCAATCACTCTCTGGCACTATCTATCAGTCTCTGACACTCTCTGACATTGTCTGACACTCTCAGACGCTCTCAGACACTCTCTATCACTCTCTCACACTTTCTGACACTCTCCGACTCTCTCTATCACTCTCTGACACACTCCATCACTCTTTGACACTCTCTGACACTCTCTGACACTCTCAGACACTCTCTATCACTCTCTGACACTTTCAGACACTCTCAATCAATCTCTGACACTCTCTGACACTCTCTGACACTCTCTGACACTTTCAGACACTCTCAATCACTCTCTGACACTCTCAGACACTCTCTGACACACTCAGACACTCTCTGACACTCTCAGACACTCTCTGACACACTCAGACACTCTCTGACACACTCAGACACTCTCTGACACTCTCAGACACTCTCTATCACTCTCTGACACACTCTGACACCCTCTGACAATCTCTGACACTCTCTATCACTCTCTATCCCTCTCTGACACTCTCTGACACTCTCAGACCCTCTCCATCACTCTCTGACACTTTCAGACACTCTTAATCACTCTCTGATTCTCTCAGACACTCTCAGACACTCTCTGACACACTCAGACACACTCTGACACACTCAGACACTCTCAGACACTCTCTGACAATCTCAAACACTCACTGACACGCTCAGACACTCTCTGACACTCTCAGACACTCTCTATCACTCGCTATCACTCTCTGACGCTCTCAGACACTCTCTATCACTCTCTGACACTCTCTGACACTCACTATCACTCTCTATCACTCTCTATCACTCTCTGACACACTCTGACGATCTCTGACACTCTCAGACACTCTGAGACACTCTCTATCACTCTGTATTACTCTCTGACACTCTCAGACACTCTCTATCACTCTCTGACACTCTCTGACACTCTCAGACACTCTCTATCACTCTCTGACACACTCTGACACCCTCTGACTATCTCTGACACTCTCTATCACTCTCTATTCCTCTCTGACACTCTCTGACACTCTCAGACACTCTCTAGCTCTCTCTGACACTCTCTATCACTCTCTGACTCTCTCAGACACTCTCAGACACTCTCAATCACTCTCTGACACTATCTAGCAGTCTCTGACACTCTCTGACACTGTCTGACACTCTCAGACGCTGTCAGACACTCTCTATCACTCTCTGACACTTTCTGACACTCTCTATCACACTCTGACAATCTCTGACACTCTCAGACACTCTCAGACACTCTCTATCACTCTCTATTGCTCTCTGACACTCTCAGACACTCTCTATCACTCTCTGACACTCTCTGACACTCTCAGACACTCTCTATCACTCTCTGACACTCTCTGACACTCTCTATCACTCTCTATCACACTCTGACACCATCTGACAATCTCTGACACTCTCTATCACTCTCTATCCCTCACTGACACTCTCTGACACTCTCTGACATTCTCTGACACTCTCTATCACTCTCTGACTCTCTCAGACACTCTCAGACACTCTCAATCACTCTCTGGCACTATCAATCAGTCTCTGACACTCTCTGACATTGTCTGACACTCTCAGACGCTCTCTGACACTCTCTATCACTCTCTGACTCTCTCAGACACTCTCAGACACTCTCAATCACTCTCTGACACTATCTAGCAGTCTCTGACACTCTCTGACACTGTCTGACACTCTCAGACGCTGTCAGACACTCTCAATCACTCTCTGACACTCTCAGACACTCTCTATCACTCTCTGACACTCTCAGACACTCTCATACACTCTCTGACACACTCAGACACTCTCTGACACTCTCTGACACTCTCTGACACTCTCAGACACTCTCTATCACTCTCTGACACTCTCTGACATTCTCTGACACTCTCTATCAGTCTCTGACACACTGTATCACTCTCTGACACTCTCAGACACTCTCTATCTCTCTCAGACACTCTCTATCACTCTCTGACTCTCTCAGACACTCTCAGACACTCTCAATCACTCTCTGGCACTATCTATCAGTCTCTGACACTCTCTGACATTGTCTGACACTCTCAGACGCTCTCAGACACTCTCTATCACTCTCTCACACTTTCTGACACTCTCCGACTCTCTCTATCACTCTCTGACACACTCCATCACTCTTTGACACTCTCTGACACTCTCTGACACTCTCAGACACTCTCTATCACTCTCTGACACTTTCAGACACTCTCAATCAATCTCTGACACTCTCTGACACTCTCTGACACTCTCTGACACTTTCAGACACTCTCAATCACTCTCTGACACTCTCAGACACTCTCTGACACACTCAGACACTCTCTGACACTCTCAGACACTCTCTGACACACTCAGACACTCTCTGACACTCTCAGACACTCTCTATCACTCTCTGACACACTCTGACACCCTCTGACAATCTCTGACACTCTCTATCACTCTCTATCCCTCTCTGACACTCTCTGACACTCTCAGACCCTCTCCATCACTCTCTGACACTTTCAGACACTCTTAATCACTCTCTGATTCTCTCAGACACTCTCAGACACTCTCTGACACACTCAGACACACTCTGACACACTCAGACACTCTCAGACACTCTCTGACAATCTCAAACACTCACTGACACGCTCAGACACTCTCTGACACTCTCAGACACTCTCTATCACTCGCTATCACTCTCTGACGCTCTCAGACACTCTCTATCACTCTCTGACACTCTCTGACACTCACTATCACTCTCTATCACTCTCTATCACTCTCTGACACACTCTGACGATCTCTGACACTCTCAGACACTCTCAGACACTTTCTATCACTCTGTATTACTCTCTGACACTCTCAGACACTCTCTATCACTCTCTGACACTCTCTGACACTCTCAGACACTCTCTATCACTCTCTGACACACTCTGACACCCTCTGACTATCTCTGACACTCTCTATCACTCTCTATTCCTCTCTGACACTCTCTGACACTCTCAGACACTCTCTAGCTCTCTCTGACACTCTCTATCACTCTCTGACTCTCTCAGACACTCTCAGACACTCTCAATCACTCTCTGACACTATCTAGCAGTCTCTGACACTCTCTGACACTGTCTGACACTCTCAGACGCTGTCAGACACTCTCTATCACTCTCTGACACTTTCTGACACTCTCTATCACACTCTGACAATCTCTGACACTCTCAGACACTCTCAGACACTCTCTATCACTCTCTATTGCTCTCTGACACTCTCAGACACTCTCTATCACTCTCTGACACTCTCTGACACTCTCAGACACTCTCTATCACTCTCTGACACTCTCTGACACTCTCTATCACTCTCTATCACACTCTGACACCATCTGACAATCTCTGACACTCTCTATCACTCTCTATCCCTCACTGACACTCTCTGACACTCTCTGACATTCTCTGACACTCTCTATCACTCTCTGACTCTCTCAGACACTCTCAGACACTCTCAATCACTCTCTGGCACTATCAATCAGTCTCTGACACTCTCTGACATTGTCTGACACTCTCAGACGCTCTCTGACACTCTCTATCACTCTCTGACTCTCTCAGACACTCTCAGACACTCTCAATCACTCTCTGACACTATCTAGCAGTCTCTGACACTCTCTGACACTGTCTGACACTCTCAGACGCTGTCAGACACTCTCAATCACTCTCTGACACTCTCAGACACTCTCTATCACTCTCTGACACTCTCAGACACTCTCATACACTCTCTGACACACTCAGACACTCTCTGACACTCTCTGACACTCTCTGACACTCTCAGACACTCTCTATCACTCTCTGACACTCTCTGACACTCTCTGACACTCTCTGACACACTCTGACAATCTCTGACACTCTCAGACACTCTCAGACACTCTCTATCACTCTCTATTGCTCTCTGACACTCTCAGACACTCTCTATCATTCTCTGACACTCTCTGACACTCTCAGACACTCTCTATCACTCTCTGACACTCTCTGACACTCTCAGACACTCTCTGACACTCTCTATCACTCTCTATCACACTCTGCCACCCTCTGACAATCTCTGACACTCTCTATCACTCTCTATCCCTCACTGACACTCTCTGACACTCTCTGACATTCTCTGACACTCTCTATCAGTCTCTGACACACTGTATCACTCTCTGACACTCTCAGACACTCTCTATCTCTCTCAGACACTCTCTATCACTCTCTGACTCTCTCAGACACTCTCAGACACTCTCAATCACTCTCTGGCACTATCTATCAGTCTCTGACACTCTCTGACATTGTCTGACACTCTCAGACGCTCTCAGACACTCTCTATCACTCTCTCACACTTTCTGACACTCTCCGACTCTCTCTATCACTCTCTGACACACTCCATCACTCTTTGACACTCTCTGACACTCTCTGACACTCTCAGACACTCTCTATCACTCTCTGACACTTTCAGACACTCTCAATCACTCTCTGACACTCTCTGACACTCTCTGACACTCTCTGACACTTTCAGACACTCTCAATCACTCTCTGACACTCTCAGACACTCTCTGACACACTCAGACACTCTCTGACACTCTCAGACACTCTCTGACACACTCAGACACTCTCTGACACACTCAGACACTCTCTGACACTCTCAGACACTCTCTATCACTCTCTATCACTCTCGGACACACTCTGACACCCTCTGACAATCTCTGACACTCTCTATCACTCTCTATCCCTCTCTGACACTCTCTGACACTCTCAGACCCTCTCCATCACTCTCTGACACTTTCAGACACTCTTAATCACTCTCTGATTCTCTCAGACACTCTCAGACACTCTCTGACACACTCAGACACACTCTGACACACTCAGACACTCTCAGACACTCTCTGACAATCTCAAACACTCACTGACACACTCAGACACTCTCTGACACTCTCAGACACTCTCTATCACTCGCTATCACTCTCTGACGCTCTCAGACACTCTCTATCACTCTCTGACACTCTCTGACACTCACTATCACTCTCTATCACTCTCTATCACTCTCTGACACACTCTGACGATCTCTGACACTCTCAGACACTCTCAGACACTCTCTATCACTCTCTATTGCTCTCTGACACTCTCAGACACTCTCTATCACTCTCTGACACTCTCAGACACTCTCTATCACTCTCTATCACTCTCTATCCCTCTCTGACACTCTCTGACAATCTCTGACATTCTCTGACACTCTCTATCAGTCTCTGACACACTGTATCACTCTCTAACACTCTCAGACACTCTCTGGCACTATCTATCAGTCTCTGACACTTTCTGCAACTGTCTGACACTCTCAGACGCTCTCAGACACTCTCGATCACTCTCTGACTCTTTCTGACACTCTCTGACACTCTCTATCACTCTCTGACACTCTCAATCACTCTTTGACACTCTCTGACACTCTCTGACTCTCTCAGACACTCTCTATCACTCTCTGACACTCTCTGACACTTTCAGACACTCTCAATCTCTCTCTGACACTCTCTGTCACTCTCTGACTCTCTCAGACACTCTCAGACACTCTCAATCACTCTCTGGCACTATCTATCAGTCTCTGACACTTTCTGAAACTGTCTGACACTCTCAGACGCTCTCAGACACTCTCGATCACTCTCTGACTCTTTCTGACACTCTCTGACACTCTCTATCACTCTCTGACACTCTCAATCACTCTTTGACACTCTCTGACACTCTCTGACTCTCTCAGACACTCTCTATCACTCTCTGACACTCTCTGACACTTTCAGACACTTTCAATCACTCCCTGACACTCTCAGACACTCTCTATCACTCTCTGACACTTTCAGACACTCTCAATCACTCCCTGACACTCTCAGACACTCTCTGACACACTCAGACACTCTCTGACACTCTCTATCACTCTCTGACACTCTCTGACACTTTCAGACACTCTCAATCACTCTCTGACACTCTCTGACACTTTCAGACACTCTCAATCACTCTCTGACACACTCTGACACCCTCTGACAATCTCTGACACTCTCTATCACTCTCTATCCCTCTCTGACACTCTCTGACACTCTCTGACATTCTCTGACACTCTCTATCAGTCTCTGACACACTGTATCAATCTCTGACACTCCCAGACACTCTCTATCTCTCTCTGACACTCTCTATCACTCTCTGACTCTCTCAGACACTCTCAGACACTCTCAAACACTCTCTGGCACTATCTATCAGTCTCTGATACTCTCTGACACTGTCTGACACTCTCAGACGCTCTCAGACACTCTCTATCACTCTCTGACACTTTCTGACACTCTCTGACACTCTCTATCACTCTCTGACACTCTCAATCACCCTTTGACACTCTCTGACACTCTCTGACACTCTCAGACACTCTCTATCACTCTCTGACACTTTCAGACACTCTCAATCACTCTCTGACACTCTCTGACACTCTCTGACACTTTCAGACACTCTCTGACACTCTCTATCACTCTCTGACACTCTCTGACACTTTCCGACACTCTCAATCACTCTCTGATACTCTCTGACACTTTCAAACACTCTCAATCACTCTCTGACACACTCAGACACTCTCTGACACTCTCTGACACTCTCTATCACTATCACTCTCTGACACTCTCTGACACTCTCTATCACTCTCTATCACTCTCTGACACTCTCTGACACTCTCAGACACTCTCTGACATTCTCTGACACTCTCAGACACTCTCTATCACTCTCTATCACTCTCTGACACTCTCTGACACTCTCAGACACTCTCTGACACTCTCTGACACTCTCTGACACTCTCTGACACTCTCATACACTCTCTATCACTCTCTATCACTCTCTGACACTCTCTGACACTCTCAGACACTCTCTGACACTCTCTGACACTCTCTGACACACTCAGACACTCTCAGACACTCTCAGATACTCTCTATCACTCTCTATAACTTCTGACACTCTCTGACACTCTCAGACACTCTCTATCACTCTCTGACTCTCTCTGACACTCTCTGACACTTTCAGGCTCTCTCAATCACTCTCTATAACTCTCTGACACTCTCTGACACTCTCAGACACTCTCTATCACACTCTGACACTCTCTGACACTCTCAGACACTCTCTGACACTCTCTATCACTCTCTGACTCTCTCTGACACTTTCCGACACTCTCAATCACTCTCTGATACTCTCTGACACTCTCTGACACTCTCTGACACTCTCTGACACTCTCTATCACTGTCTATCACTCTCTGACACTCTCTGACACTCTCTATCACTCTCTATCACTCTCTGACACTCTCTGACACTCTCAATCACTCTCTGACACTCTCAGACACTCTCTGACACACTCAGACATTCTCTGACACTCTCAGACACTCTCTATCACTCTCTGACACTCTCTGACACTCTCTGACACTCTCTATCACTCTCTATCACTCTCTGACACTCTCTGACACTCTCAATCACTCTCTGACACTCTCAGACACTCTCTGACACACTCAGACATTCTCTGACACTCTCAGACACTCTCTATCACTCTCTATCACTCTCTGACACTCTCTGACACTCTCAGACACTCTCTGACACTCTCAGACACTCTCAGACACTCTCTTTCACTCTCTATCACTCTCTGACACTCTCTGACACTCTCAGACACTCTCTGACACTCTCTGACACTCTCTGACACACTCAGACACTCTCAGACACTCTCACATACTCTCTATCACTCTCTATAACTTCTGACACTCTCTGACACTCTCAGACACTCTCTATCACTCTCTGACTCTCTCTGACACTCTCAGACACTCTCTGACACTTTCAGACACTCTCAATCACTCTCTATAACTCTCTGACACTCTCTGACACTCTCAGACACTCTCTATCACACTCGGACACTCTCTGACACTCTCAGACACTCTCAGATACTCTCTATCACTCTCTATCACTCTCTGACACTCTCAATCACTCTCTGACACTCTCAATCACTCTCTGACACACTCAGACACTCTCTGACACTCTCAGACACTCTCTATCACTCTCTATCACTCTCTGACACTCTCTGACACTCTCAGACACTCTCTATCACTCTCTGACACTCTCTGACACTCTCTGACACACTCAGACACTCTCAGACACTCTCAGATACTCTCTATCACTCTCTATAACTTCTGACACTCTCTGACACTCTCAGACACTCTCTATCACTCTCTATCACTCTCTGACACTCTCTGACACTCTCAGACACTCTCTGACATTCTCTGACACTCTCAGACACTCTCTATCACTCTCTATCACTCTCTGACACTCTCTGACACTCTCAGACACTCTCTGACACTCTCTGACACTCTCTGACACTCTCATACACTCTCTATCACTCTCTATCACTCTCTGACACTCTGACACTCTCAGACACTCTCTGACACTCTCTGACACTCTCTGACACACTCAGACACTCTCAGACACTCTCAGATACTCTCTATCACTCTCTATAACTTCTGACACTCTCTGACACTCTCAGACACTCTCTATCACTCTCTGACTCTCTCTGACACTCTCTGACACTTTCAGGCTCTCTCAATCACTCTCTATAACTCTCTGACACTCTCTGACACTCTCAGACACTCTCTATCACACTCTGACACTCTCTGACACTCTCAGACACTCTCTGACACTCTCTATCACTCTCTGACACTTTCCGACACTCTCAATCACTGTCTGATACTCTCTGACACTCTCTGACACTCTCTGACACTCTCTATCACTGTCTATCACTCTCTGACACTCTCTGACACTCTCTATCACTCTCTATCACTCTCTGACACTCTCTGACACTCTCAATCACTCTCTGACACTCTCAATCACTCTCTGACACTCTCTGACACTCTCAGACACTCTCTGACACACTCAGACATTCTCTGACACTCTCAGACACTCTCTATCACTCTCTGACACTCTCTGACACTCTCTGACACTCTCTGACACTCTCTATCACTCTCTGACACTCTCTGACACTCTCAATCACTCTCTGACACTCTCAGACACTCTCTGACACACTCAGACATTCTCTGACACTCTCAGACACTCTCTATCACTCTCTATCACTCTCTGACACTCTCTGACACTCTCAGACACTCTCTGACACTCTCTGACACTCTCAGACACTCTCTTTCACTCTCTATCACTCTCTGACACTCTCTGACACTCTCAGACACTCTCTGACACTCTCTGACACTCTCTGACACACTCAGACACTCTCAGACACTCTCACATACTCTCTATCACTCTCTATAACTTCTGACACTCTCTGACACTCTCAGACACTCTCTATCACTCTCTGACTCTCTCTGACACTCTCTGACACTCTCTGACACTTTCAGACACTCTCAATCACTCTCTATAACTCTCTGACACTCTCTGACACTCTCAGACACTCTCTATCACACTCGGACACTCTCTGACACTCTCAGACACTCTCAGATACTCTCTATCACTCTCTATCACTCTCTGACACTCTCAATCACTCTCTGACACTCTCAATCACTCTCTGACACACTCAGACACTCTCTGACACTCTCAGACACTCTCTATCACTCTCTATCACTCTCTGACACTCTCTGACACTCTCAGACACTCTCTATCACTCTCTGACACTCTCTGACACTCTCTGACACACTCAGACACTCTCAGACACTCTCAGATACTCTCTATCACTCTCTATAACTTCTGACACTCTCTGACACTCTCAGACACTCTCTATCCCTCTCTGACACTCTCTGACACTCTCTGACACTTTCAGACACTCTCAATCACTCTTTGACACTCTCTATCACTCTCTGACACTCTCTGACACTCTCTATCACTCTCTATCACACTCTGACACCATCTGACAATCTCTGACACTCTCTATCACTCTCTATCCCTCACTGACACTCTCTGACACTCTCTGACATTCTCTGACACTCTCTATCACTCTCTGACTCTCTCAGACACTCTCAGACACTCTCAATCACTCTCTGGCACTATCAATCAGTCTCTGACACTCTCTGACATTGTCTGACACTCTCAGACGCTCTCTGACACTCTCTATCACTCTCTGACTCTCTCAGACACTCTCAGACACTCTCAATCACTCTCTGACACTATCTAGCAGTCTCTGACACTCTCTGACACTGTCTGACACTCTCAGACGCTGTCAGACACTCTCAATCACTCTCTGACACTCTCAGACACTCTCTATCACTCTCTGACACTCTCAGACACTCTCATACACTCTCTGACACACTCAGACACTCTCTGACACTCTCTGACACTCTCAGACACTCTCTATCACACTCTGACACTCTCTGACACTCTCTGACACACTCTGACAATCTCTGACACTCTCAGACACTCTCAGACACTCTCTATCACTCTCTATTGCTCTCTGACACTCTCAGACACTCTCTATCACTCTCTGACACTCTCTGACACTCTCAGACACTCTCTATCACTCTCTATCACTCTCTGACACTCTCTGACACACTCTGACAATCTCTGACACTCTCAGACACTCTCTGACACTCTCAGACACTCTCTATCACTCTCTGACACTCTCTGACACTCTCTATCACTCTCTGACACTCTCTGACACTCTCAGACACTCTCTATCACTCTCTGACACTCTCTGACACTCTCAGACACTCTCTGACACTCTCTATCACTCTCTATCACACTCTGCCACCCTCTGACAATCTCTGACACTCTCTATCACTCTCTATCCCTCACTGACACTCTCTGACACTCTCTGACATTCTCTGACACTCTCTATCAGTCTCTGACACACTGTATCACTCTCTGACACTCTCAGACACTCTCTATCTCTCTCAGACACTCTCTATCGCTCTCTGACTCTCTCAGACACTCTCAGACACTCTCAATCACTCTCTGGCACTATCTATCAGTCTCTGACACTCTCTGACATTGTCTGACACTCTCAGACGCTCTCAGACACTCTCTATCACTCTCTCACACTTTCTGACACTCTCCGACTCTCTCTATCACTCTCTGACACACTCCATCACTCTTTGACACTCTCTGACACTCTCTGACACTCTCAGACACTCTCTATCACTCTCTGACACTTTCAGACACTCTCAATCACTCTCTGACACTCTCTGACACTCTCTGACACTCTCTGACACTTTCAGACACTCTCAATCACTCTCTGACACTCTCAGACACTCTCTGACACACTCAGACACTCTCTGACACTCTCAGACACTCTCTGACACACTCAGACACTCTCTGACACACTCAGACACTCTCTGACACTCTCAGACACTCTCTATCACTCTCTATCACTCTCTGACACACTCTGACACCCTCTGACAATCTCTGACACTCTCTATCACTCTCTATCCCTCTCTGACACTCTCTGACACTCTCAGACCCTCTCCATCACTCTCTGACACTTTCAGACACTCTTAATCACTCTCTGATTCTCTCAGACACTCTCAGACACTCTCTGACACACTCAGACACACTCTGACACACTCAGACACTCTCAGACACTCTCTGACAATCTCAAACACTCACTGACACACTCAGACACTCTCTGACACTCTCAGACACTCTCTATCACTCGCTATCACTCTCTGACGCTCTCAGACACTCTCTATCACTCTCTGACACTCTCTGACACTCACTATCACTCTCTATCACTCTCTATCACTCTCTATCACTCTCTGACACACTCTGACGATCTCTGACACTCTCAGACACTCTCAGACACTCTCTATCACTCTCTATTGCTCTCTGACACTCTCAGACACTCTCTATCACTCTCTGACACTCTCAGACACTCTCTATCACTCTCTATCACTCTCTATCACACTCTGACACCCTCTGACAATCTCTGACACTCTCTATCACTCTCTATCCCTCTCTGACACTCTCTGACAATCTCTGACATTCTCTGACACTCTCTATCAGTCTCTGACACACTGTATCACTCTCTAACACTCTCAGACACTCTCTATCTCTCTCTGACACTCTCTGTCACTCTCTGACTCTCTCAGACACTCTCAGACACTCTCAATCACTCTCTGGCACTATCTATCAGTCTCTGACACTTTCTACAACTGTCTGACACTCTCAGACGCTCTCAGACACTCTCGATCACTCTCTGACTCTTTCTGACACTCTCTGACACTCTCTATCACTCTCTGACACTCTCAATCACTCTTTGACACTCTCTGACACTCTCTGACTCTCTCAGACACTCTCTATCACTCTCTGACACTCTCTGACACTTTCAGACACTCTCAATCTCTCTCTGACACTCTCTGTCACTCTCTGACTCTCTCAGACACTCTCAGACACTCTCAATCACTCTCTGGCACTATCTATCAGTCTCTGACACTTTCTGAAACTGTCTGACACTCTCAGACGCTCTCAGACACTCTCGATCACTCTCTGACTCTTTCTGACACTCTCTGACACTCTCTATCACTCTCTGACACTCTCAATCACTCTTTGACACTCTCTGACACTCTCTGACTCTCTCAGACACTCTCTATCACTCTCTGACACTCTCTGACACTTTCAGACACTTTCAATCACTCCCTGACACTCTCAGACACTCTCTATCACTCTCTGACACTTTCAGACACTCTCAATCACTCCCTGACACTCTCAGACACTCTCTGACACACTCAGACACTCTCTGACACTCTCTATCACTCTCTGACACTCTCTGACACTTTCAGACACTCTCAATCACTCTCTGACACTCTCTGACACTTTCAGACACTCTCAATCACTCTCTGACACACTCTGACACCCTCTGACAATCTCTGACACTCTCTATCACTCTCTATCCCTCTCTGACACTCTCTGACACTCTCTGACATTCTCTGACACTCTCTATCAGTCTCTGAGACACTGTATCAATCTCTGACACTCCCAGACACTCTCTATCTCTCTCTGACACTCTCTATCACTCTCTGACTCTCTCAGACACTCTCAGACACTCTCAAACACTCTCTGGCACTATCTATCAGTCTCTGACACTCTCTGACACTGTCTGACACTCTCAGACGCTCTCAGACACTCTCTATCACTCTCTGACACTTTCTGACACTCTCTGACACTCTCTATCACTCTCTGACACTCTCAATCACCCTTTGACACTCTCTGACACTCTCTGACACTCTAAGACACTCTCTATCACTCTCTGACACTTTCAGACACTCTCAATCACTCTCTGACACTCTCTGACACTCTCTGACACTTTCAGACACTCTCTGACACTCTCTATCACTCTCTGACACTCTCTGACACTTTCCGACACTCTCAATCACTCTCTGATACTCTCTGACACTTTCAAACACTCTCAATCACTCTCTGACACACTCAGACACTCTCTGACACTCTCTGACACTCTCTATCACTATCACTCTCTGACACTCTCTGACACTCTCTATCACTCTCTATCACTCTCTGACACTCTCTGACACTCTCAGACACTCTCTGACATTCTCTGACACTCTCAGACACTCTCTATCACTCTCTGACACTCTCAGACACTCTCTGACACTCTCTGACACTCTCTGACACGCTCATACACTCTCTATCACTCTCTATCACTCTCTGACACTCTCTGACACTCTCAGACACTCTCTGACACTCTCTGACACTCTCTGACACACTCAGACACTCTCAGACACTCTCAGATACTCTCTATCACTCTCTATAACTTCTGACACTCTCTGACACTCTCAGACACTCTCTATCACTCTCTGACTCTCTCTGACACTCTCTGACACTTTCAGGCTCTCTCAATCACTCTCTATAACTCTCTGACACTCTCTGACACTCTCAGACACTCTCTATCACACTCTGACACTCTCTGACACTCTCTATCACACTCTGACACTCTCTGACACTCTCAGACACTCTCTGACACTCTCTATCACTCTCTGACTCTCTCTGACACTTTCCGACACTCTCAATCACTCTCTGATACTCTCTGACACTCTCTGACACTCTCTGACACTCTCTGACACTCTCTATCACTGTCTATCACTCTCTGACACTCTCTGACACTCTCTATCACTCTCTATCACTCTCTGACACTCTCTGACACTCTCAATCACTCTCTGACACTCTCAGACACTCTCTGACACACTCAGACATTCTCTGACACTCTCAGACACTCTCTATCACTCTCTGACACTCTCTGACACTCTCTGACACTCTCTATCACTATCACACTCTGACACTCTCTGACACTCTCAATCACTCTCTGACACTCTCAGACACTCTCTGACACACTCAGACATTCTCTGACACTCTCAGACACTCTCTATCACTCTCTATCACTCTCTATCACTCTCTGACACTCTCTGACACTCTCAGACACTCTCTGACACTCTCTGACACTCTCAGACACTCTCTTTCACTCTCTATCACTCTCTGACACTCTCTGACACTCTCAGACACTCTCTGACACTCTCTGACACACTCAGACACTCTCAGACACTCTCACATACTCTCTATCACTCTCTATAACTTCTGACACTCTCTGACACTCTCAGACACTCTCTATCACTCTCTGACTCTCTCTGACACTCTCTGACACTCTCTGACACTTTCAGACACTCTCAGATACTCTCTATCACTCTCTATCACTCTCTATCACTCTCTGACACTCTCAGACACACTCTATCACACTCGGACACTCTCTGACACTCTCAGACACTCTCAGATACTCTCTATCACTCTCTATCACTCTCTGACACTCTCAATCACTCTCTGACACTCTCAGACACTCTCTGACACACTCAGACACTCTCTGACACTCTCAGACACTCTCTATCACTCTCTATCACTCTCTGACATTCTCTATCACTCTCTGACACTCTCAGACACACTCTATCACACTCGGACACTCTCTGACACTCTCAGACACTCTCAGATACTCTCTATCACTCTCTATCACTCTCTGACACTCTCAATCACTCTCTGACACTCTCAGACACTCTCTGACACACTCAGACACTCTCTGACACTCTCAGACACTCTCTATCACTCTCTATCACTCTCTGACACTCTCTGACACTCTCAGACACTCTCTATCACTCTCTGACACTCTCTGACACTCTCTGACACACTCAGACACTCTCAGACACTCTCAGATAATCTCTATCACTCTCTATAACTTCTGACACTCTCTGACACTCTCAGACACTCTCTATCACTCTCTATCACTCTCTGACACTCTCTGACACTCTCAGACACTCTCTGACATTCTCTGACACTCTCAGACACTCTCTATCACTCTCTATCACTCTCTGACACTCTCTGACACTCTCAGACACTCTCTGACACTCTCTGACACTCTCTGACACTCTCATACACTCTCTGACACACTCAGACACTCTCAGACACTCTCACATACTCTCTATCACTCTCTATAACTTCTGACACTCTCTGACACTCTCAGACACTCTCTATCACTCTCTGACTCTCTCTGACACTCTCTGACACTCTCTGACACTTTCAGACACTCTCAATCACTCTCTATAACTCTCTGACACTCTCTGACACTCTCAGACACTCTCTATCACACTCGGACACTCTCTGACACTCTCAGACACTCTCAGATACTCTCTATCACTCTCTATCACTCTCTATCACTCTCTGACACTCTCAGACACTCTCTATCACACTCGGACACTCTCTGACACTCTCAGACACTCTCAGATACTCTCTATCACTCTCTATCACTCTCTGACACTCTCAATCACTCTCTGACACTCTCAGACACTCTCTGACACACTCAGACACTCTCTGACACTCTCAGACACTCTCTATCACTCTCTATCACTCTCTGACACTCTCTGACACTCTCTATCACTCTCTGACACTCTCTGACACTCTCTGACACACTCAGACACTCTCAGACACTCTCAGATACTCTCTATCACTCTCTATAACTTCTGACACTCTCTGACACTCTCAGACACTCTCTATCACTCTCTATCACTCTCTGACACTCTCAGACACTCTCTGACATTCTCTGACACTCTCAGACACTCTCTATCACTCTCTATCACTCTCTGACACTCTCTGACACTCTCAGACACTCTCTGACACTCTCTGACACTCTCTGACACTCTCATACACTCTCTATCACTCTCTATCACTCTCTGACACTCTCTGACACTCTCAGACACTCTCTGACACTCTCTGACACTCTCTGACACACTCAGACACTCTCAGACACTCTCAGATACTCTCTATCACTCTCTATAACTTCTGACACTCTCTGACACTCTCAGACACTCTCTATCACTCTCTGACTCTCTCTGACACTCTCTGACACTTTCAGGCTCTCTCAATCACTCTCTATAACTCTCTGTCACTCTCTGACACTCTCAGACACTCTCTATCACACTCTGACACTCTCTGACACTCTCAGACACTCTCTGACACTCTCTATCACTCTCTGACTCTCTCTGACACTTTCCGACACTCTCAATCACTCTCTGATACTCTCTGACACTCTCTGACACTCTCTGACACTCTCTGACACTCTCTATCACTGTCTATCACTCTCTGACACTCTCTGACACTCTCTATCACTCTCTATCACTCTCTGACACTCTCTGACACTCTCAATCACTCTCTGACACTCTCAGACACTCTCTGACACACTCAGACATTCTCTGACACTCTCAGACACTCTCTATCACTCTCTGACACTCTCTGACACTCTCTATCACTGTCTATCACTCTCTGACACTCTCTGACACTCTCTATCACTCTCTATCGCTCTCTGACACTCTCTGACACTCTCAATCACTCTCTGACACTCTCAGACACTCTCTGACACACTCAGACATTCTCTGACACTCTCAGACACTCTCTATCACTCTCTGACACTCTCTGACACTCTCTGACACTCTCTATCACTCTCTATCACTCTCTGACACTCTCTGACACTCTCAATCACTCTCTGACACTCTCAGACACTCTCTGACACACTCAGACATTCTCTGACACTCTCAGACACTCTCTATCACTCTCTATCACTCTCTGACACTCTCTGACACTCTCAGACACTCTCTGACACTCTCTGACACTCTCAGACACTCTCTTTCACTCTCTATCACTCTCTGACACTCTCAGACACTCTCTGACACTCTCTGACACTCTCTGACACACTCAGACACTCTCAGACACTCTCACATACTCTCTATCACTCTCTATAACTTCTGACACTCTCTGACACTCTCAGACACTCTCTATCACTCTCTGACTCTCTCTGACACTCTCTGACACTCTCTGACACTTTCAGACACTCTCAATCACTCTCTATAACTCTCTGACACTCTCTGACACTCTCAGACACTCTCTATCACACTCGGACACTCTCTGACACTCTCTGACACTCTCAGACACTCTCAGATACTCTCTATCACTCTCTATCACTCTCTGACACTCTCAATCACTCTCTGACACTCTCAGACACTCTCTGACACACTCAGACACTCTCTGACACTCTCAGACACTCTCTATCACTCTCTATCACTCTCTGACACTCTCTGACACTCTCAGACACTCTCTATCACTCTCTGACACTCTCTGACACTCTCTGACACACTCAGACACTCTCAGACACTCTCAGATACTCTCTATCACTCTCTATAACTTCTGACACTCTCTGACACTCTCAGACACTCTCTATCCCTCTCTGACACTCTCTGACACTCTCTGACACTTTCAGACACTCTCAATCACTCTTTGACACTTTCAGACACTCTCTGACACACTCAGACACTCTCTGACACTCTCAGACACTCTCTATCACTCTCTGACACTCTCTGACACTCTCTGACACACGTAGACAGTCTCAGACACTCTCAGATACTCTCTATCACTCTCTATAACTTCATACACTCTCTGACACTCTCAGTCACTCTCTATCACTCTCTGACACACTCTGACACTTTCAGACACTCTCAATCACTCTCTGACACTCTCAGACACTCTCTGACGCACTCAGACACTCTCTGGCACTCTCAGACACTCTCTATCACTCTCTGACACACTCAGACACTCTGTGACACTCTCAGACACTCTCTATCACTCTCTATCACTCTCTGACACTCTCTGACACTCTCAGACACTCTCTATCACTCTCTGACACTCTCTGACACTCTCTGACACACTCAGACACTCTCAGACACTCTCAGATACTCTCTATCACTCTCTACAACTTCTGACACTCTCTGACACTCTCAGACACTCTCTATCCCTCTCTGACACTCTCTGACACTCTCTGACACTTTCAGACACTCTCAATCACTCTTTGACACTCTCAGACACTCTCTGACACACTCAGGCACTCTCTGACACTCTCAGACACTCTCTATCACTCTCTGACACTCTCTGACACACGTACACAGTCTCAGACACTCTCAGATACTCTCTATCACTCTCTATAACTTCATACACTCTCTGACACTCTCAGTCACTCTCTATCACTCTCTGACACTCTCTGACACTTTCAGACACTCTCAATCACTCTCTGACACTCTCAGACACTCTCTGACGCACTCAGACACTCTCTGACACTCTCAGACACGCTCTATCACTCTCTATCACTCTCTGACACTCTCAGTCACTCTCTGACCCTCTCAGACAATCTCTGACACACTCAGACACTCTCTGACACTCTCAGACACTCTCTATCACTCTCTATCACTCTCTGACACTCTCTGACACTCTCAGACACTCTCTATCACTCTCTGACACTCTCTGACACTCTCTGACACACTCAGACACTCTCTGACACTCTCAGACACTCTCTATCACTCTCTATCACACTCTGACACTCTCTATCACTCTCCATCAATCTCTGACACGCTCTGACACACTCACACAATCTCTATCACTCTCTGGCACTATCTGACACTCTCTGAAACACTCTGACACTCTCTATCACTCTCTATCCCTCTCTGAAACCCATGGACAATCTCTGACCCTCTCAGACACTCTCTATCACTCTCTGAAACTCACTGACACTCTCAGACACTCTCTATCACTCTCTATAACTCTCTGACACACTCAGACACACTCTCTCACTCTCTGACACTCTCTGACATTCTCTGACACTCTCTATCACTCTTTATCACTCTCTATCACTCTCTGACACACTCTGACAATCTCTGACACTCACTGACACTCTCAGACACACTCTGTCACTCTCAGACACTATCAGACATTCTCTATCACTCTCTGACACTCTCTCACATACTCTGACACTCTCTGACACTCTCAGACACTCTCTGACACTCTCTGACACTCTCTATCACTCTATTACACTCTCTGACACTCTCTGTCACTCTCAGACACTCACTATCACTCTCTATCCCTCTCTGAAACCCTCTGACAATCTCTGACCCTCTCAGACACTCTCTATCACTCTCTGACACTCACTGACACTCTCAGACACTCTCTATCACTCTCTATAACTCTCTGACACACTCAGACACACTCTCTCACTCTCTGACACTCTCTGACATTCTCTGAGACTCTGTATCACTCTTTATCACTCTCTATCACTCTCTGACACACTCTGACAATCTCTGACACTCACTGACACTCTCAGACACACTCTGTCACTCTCAGACACTATCATACATTCTCTATCACTCTCTGACACTCTCTCACATACTCTGACACTCTCTGACACTCTCAGACACTCTCTGACACTCTCTGACACTCTCTATCACTCTATTACACTCTCTGACACTCTCTGTCACTCTCAGACACTCTCTATCACTCTCTATCACTCTCTATCACTCTCTAACACTCTCTGACACTCTCAGACACTCTCTATCACTCTCTGACACTCTCTGACACTCTCTATTACTCTCTGACACTCTCAGCCACTCTCTATCACTCTCTATTACTCTCTGACACTCTCTGACACTCTCTGACACTCTGTATCAATCTCTGATACTCGCAGACTCTCTCAATCACTCTCTGACACTCTCTATCACTCTCTGACACTCTCTGACGCACACTGACACACTCTGACACTCTCTATCACTCTCTGTCACTCTCTGACACTCTCTGACACACTCTGACACTCTCTGACGCTCTCAGACAGTCTCTATCACTCTCTATCACCCTCTGACACTCTCTGACACTCTCAGACACTCTCAGACACTCTCTATCACTCTCTATCACCCGCTATCACACTCTGACACTCTCTGACACTCTCTGACTCTCTGAGACACACTCAGACACATTCTCTCACTCTGTGACACTCTGTGACACTCTCTGACACTCTCTATCACTCTTTATCACTCTATATCACACTCTGACACACTCTGACAATCTCTGACACTCACTGACACTCTCAGACACACTCTGTCACTCTCAGACACTATCAGACGTTCTCTATCACTCTCTGACACTCTCTCACATACTCTGACACTCTCTGACACTCTCAGACACTCTCTGACACTCTCTGACACTCCATATCACTCTGTTACACTCTCTGACACTATCTGACACTCTCAGACACTCTCTACCACTCTCTATCACTCACTGATACACTCTGAAAGTCACTGACGCTCTCAGAAACTCTCAGACTCTCTCTGTCACTCTCAGACACTCTCTATCACTCTCTATCACTCTCTATCACTCTCTGACACTCTCTGACACTCTCTGACTCTCTGAGACACTCTCAGACACTCTCTATCACCCTCTGACACTCTCTGACACTCTCTATTACTCTCTGACACTCTCAGCCACTCTCTATCACTCTCCATTACTCTCTGACACTCTCTGACACTCTGTATCACTCTCTGATACTCGCAGACTCTCTCTATCACTCTCTGACACTCTCTGACACTCTCTGACGCACACTGACACACTCTGACACTCTCTTTCACTCTCTGTCACTCTCTGACACTCTCTGACACACTCTGACACTCTCTGACGCTCTCAGACAGTCTCTATCACTCTCTATCACTCTCTGACACTCTCTGACACTCTCAGACACTCTCAGACGCTCTCTATCAATCTCTATCACTCACTGACACTCTCTATCGCTCTCTGATACTCTCTATCACTCTATGACACTCTCTGACACTCTCTAGCTCTCTCTATCACTCTCTTGCACTCTCTGACACACTCTGACACTCTCAGACACTCTCTGACACTCCCTTTCACTCTCTGTCACTCTCTGACACTATCAGACACTCTCCATCACACTCTGCCACTCTCTGAATTTTCAGATATTCACTGACACTCTCTGAAACTCTCTATCACTCTCTAAAACTCTCTGACACTCTCTGACACTCTCCATCACTCTCTGACACTCTCTGACACACACTGACACTCTCTATCACTCTCTGTCACTCTCTGACACTCACTGACACACTCTGACACTCTCTGACGCTCTCAGACAGTCTCTATCACTCTCTAACACTCTCTGACTCTCTCTGACACTCTCAGGCACTCTCAGACAATCTCTATCACTCTCTGACACTCTCTATCACTCTCTGACACTCTCTATCGCCCACTGACCCTCTCTATCACTCTATGACGCTCGCTGACACTCTCTAGCTCTCTCTATCATTCTCTTGCACTCTCTGACACACTCTGACACTCTCAGACACTCTCTGTCACTCCATATCACTCTCTGACACTCTCTGACACCCTCTGACACTCTCTATCACACTCTGACACTCTCTGACACTCTCAGATACTCTCTGACACTCGCTGACACTCTCTAGCTCTCTCTATCATTCTCTTGCACTCTCTGACACACTCTGACACTCTCAGACACTCTCTGTCACTCCCTATCACTCTCTGACACTCTCTGACACTCTCTGACACTCTCAGACACTCTCTATCACTCTCTATCACTCTCTGACACTCTCTGACACTCTCAGACACTCTCTGACACTCTCTGACACTCTCTGACACTTTCAGACACTCTCAATCACTCTCTGACACTCTCAGACACTCTCTGACACACTCAGACACTCTCTGACACTCTCAGACACTCTCTATCACTCTCTATCACTCTCTGACATTCTCTGACACTCTCAATCACTCTCTGACACTCTCAGACACTCTCTGACACACTCAGACACTCTCTGACACACTCAGACACTCTCTGACACTCTCAGACAATCTCTGACACTCTCTATCACTCTCTATCCCTCTCTGACACTCTCTGACACTCTCTGACATTCTCTGACACTCTCTATCAGTCTCTGACACACTGTATCACTCTCTGACACTCTCAGACACTCTCTATCTCTCTCTGACACTCTCTATCACTCTCTGACTCGCTCAGACACTCTCAGACACTCTCAATCACTCTCTGGCACTATCTATCAGTCTCTGACACTTTCTGACAATGCCTGAGACTCTCAGACGCTCTCAGACACTCTCTATCACTCTCTGACACTTTCTGACAATCTCTGACACTCTCTATCACTCTCTGACACTCTCTATCGCCCACTGACCCTCTCTATCACTCTATGACGCTCGCTGACACTCTCTAGCTCTCTCTATCATTCTCTTGCACTCTCTGACACACTCTGACACTCTCAGACACTCTCTGTCACTCCATATCACTCTCTGACACTCTGACACTCTCTGACACTCTCTGACACTCTCTATCACACTCTGACACTCTCTGACACTCTCAGATACTCTCTGACACTCTCTGAAACTCTCTATCACTCTCTATCAGTCTCTGACACTCTCAGACACTCTCTGTCACTCCCTATCACTCTCTGACACTCTCAGACACTCTCTGACACTCTCTGACACTCTGACACTCTCTGACACTCTCTTGCACTCTCTATCACACTCTGACACTCTCTGACACTCTCAGATACTCTCTGACACTCTCTGAAACTCTCTATCACTCTCTATCAGTCTCTGACTCTCTCTGACACTCTCAGACACTCTCTGACACTCTCTGACACTCTCAGACACTCTCTATCACTCTCTGACACTCTCTGACACTTTCAGACACTCTCAATCACTCTCTGACACTCTCTGACACTTTCAGACACTCTCAATCACTCTCTGACACTCTCAGACACTCTCTGACACACTCAGACACTCTCTGACACTCTCTATCACTCTCTGACACTCTCTGACACTTTCAGACACTCTCAATCATCAGACACTCTCTGACACACTCAGACACTCTCTGACACTCTCTATCACTCTCTGACACTCTCTGACACTTTCAGACACTCTCAATCACTCTCTGACACTCTCTGATACTTTCAGACACTCTCAATCACTCTCTGACACACTCAGACACTCTCTGACACTCTCAGACACTCTCTATCACTCTCTATCACTCTCTGACACTCTCTGACACTCTCAATCACTCTCTGACACTCTCAGACACTCTCTGACACACTCAGACACTCTCGGACACTCTCAGACACTCTCTATCACTCTCAGACACTCTCTATCACTCTCTGACACTCTCTGACACTCTCAGACACTCTCTGACACTCTCTGACACTCTCTGACACTTTCAGACACTCTCAATCACTCTCTGACACTCTCTGACACACTCAGACCCTCTCTGACACACTCAGACACTCTCTGACACTCTCATACACTCTCTATCACTCTATGACACTCTCTGACACTCTCTGACTCTCTCAGACACTCTCTATCACTCTCTGACACTCTCTGACACTCTCTGACACTCTCTAGCACTCTCTATCAGTCTCTGACACACTCTGACAATCTCCGACACTCTCAGACACTCTCAGACACTCTCTATCAATCTCTATTACTCTCTGACACTCTCAGACACTCTCTATTACTCTCTGACACTCTCTGACACTCTCTGACACTCTCTATCACTCTCTGACACTCTCTGACACTCTCTGACACTCTCTATCACTCTCTACCACACTCTGACACACTCTGACAATCTCTGACACTCTCAGACACTCTCAGATACTCTCTATCACTCTCTATAACTCTCTGACACTCTCTGACACTCTCAGACACTCTCTATCACTCTCTGACATTCTCTGACACTCTCAGACACTCACAGATACTCTCTATCACTCTCTATCACTCTCTGACACTCTCTGACACTCTCAATCACTCTCTGACTCTCTCAGACACTCTCTGACACACTCAGACACTCTCTGACACACTCATACACTCTCTATCACTCTCTATCACTCTCTGACACTCTCTGACACACTCAGACACTCTCAGACACTCTCAGATACTCTCTATCACTCTCTATAACTTCTGACACTCTCTGAAACTCTCAGACACTCTCTATCACTCTCTGACACTCTCTGACACTCTCTGACACTTTCAGACACTCTCAATCACTCCTTGACACTCTCAGTCACTCTCTGACACACTCAGACACTCTCTGACACTCTCAGACACTCTCTATCACTCTCTGACACTCTCTGACACACTCAGGCACTCTCAGACCCTCTCAGATACTCTCTATCACTCTCTATAACTTCTGACATTCTCTGACACTCTCAGAAACTCTCTATCACTCTCTGACACTCTCTGACACTTTCAGACACTCTCAATCACTCTCTGACACTCTCAGTCACTCTCTGACACACTAAGACACTCTCTGAAGCTCTCAGACACTCTCTATCACTCTCTGACACTCACTGACACTCTCAGACACTCTCTATCACTCTCTCTCACTCTCTGACACACTCTGACAATCTCTGACACTCTCAGACACTCTCAGACACTCTCTATCACTCTCTGACACTCACTGACACTCTCAGACACTCTCTGTCAATGTCTATCACTCTCTGACACTCTCAGACACTCTCTATCACTCTCTGACACTCTCTGACACTCTCAGACACTCTCTATCACGCTCTGACACTCACTGACACTCTCAGACACTCTCTATCACTCTCTATCACTCTCTGACACACTCTGACAATCTCTGACACTCTCAGACACTCTCAGACACTCTCTATCACTCTCAGACACACTCTATCACTCTCTGACACTCACTGACACTCTCAGACACTCTCTATCACTCTCTATCACTCTCTGACACACTCTGACAATCTCTGACACTCTCAGACACTCTCAGACACTCTCTATCACTCTCTGACACTCACTGACACTCTCAGACACTCTCTGTCACTCTCAGACACTCTCTATCACTCTCTATCACTCTCTGACACTCTATATCACTCTCTATCACTCTCTGACACGCTCTGACACACTCAGACACTCTCTGACGGTCTCAGACACTCTCTATCACTCTCTGACACTCACTGACATTCTCAAACACTCTCTATCAATCTCTATCACTCTCTGACACTCTCAGACACTCTCTATCACTCTCTGACACTCTCAGACACTCTCTGACACTCTCAGACACTCTCTATCACTCTCTGACACACTCTGACAATCTCTGACACTCTCGGACACTCTCAGACACTCTCAGACACTCTCTATCACTCTCTGACACTCACTGACACTCTCAGACACTCTCTGTCACTCTCAGACACTCTCTATCACTCTCTGACACTGTCTGACATACTCTGAATCTCTCTGACACTCTCAGACACTCTCTGACACTCTCTGACACTGTCTATCACTCTATGACACTTTCTGACACTGTCTATAACTCTCTGACACACTCTGACACCCTCTGACACTCTCAGACACACTGAGACACACTCTATCACTCTCTGACACTCACTGACACTCTCAGACACTATCTATCACTCTCTATCACTCTCTGACTCTCTGAGACACTCTCAGACACTCTCTATCACTCTCTGACACTCTCAGACACTCTCTGTCACTCTCTGACACTCTCAGGCACTCTCTATCGCTCTCTATCACTCTCTGACACGCTCTGACGCACTCAGACACTCTCTGACACGCTCAGACACTCTCTATCACTCTCTATCACTCTCTGACACTCTTAGACACTCTCTATCACTCTCTGACACTCTCAGACACTCCCTATCCCTCTCTGACACTCTCTGACACACTCAGACACTCTCTGATACGCTCAGACACTCTCTATCACTCTCTATCACTCTCTGTCACTCTCAGACACTCTCTATCACTCTCTATCACTCTCTGACACTCTCTATCACTCTCGATCACTCTCTGACACGCTCTGACACACTCAGACACTCTCTGACGGTCTCAGACACTCTCTATCACTCTCTGACACTCACTGACATTCTCAAACACTCTCTATCAATCTCTATCACTCTCTGACACTCTCAGACACTCTCTATCACTCTCTGACACTCTCTAACACTCTCAGACACTCTCTATCACTCTCTGACACTCACTGACACTCTCAGACACTCTCTATCACTCTCTATCACTCTCTGACACACTCTGACAATCTCTGACACTCTCGGACACTCTCAGACACTCTCTATCACTCTCTGACACTCACTGACACTCTCAGACACTCTCTGTCACTCTCAGACACTCTCTATCACTCTCTGACACTGTCTGACATACTCTGAATCTCTCTGACACTCTCAGACACTCTGTGACACTCTCTGACACTGTCTAGCACTCTATGACACTTTCTGACACTGTCTATAACTCTCTGACACACTCTGACACCCTCTGACACTCTCAGACACACTGAGACACACTCTATCACTCTCTGACACTCACTGACACTCTCAGACACTATCTATCACTCTCTGACAATCTCAGACACTCTCTGTCACTCTCTGACACTCTCAGACACTCTCTATCGCTCTCTATCACTCTCTGACACGCTCTGACGCACTCAGACACTCTCTGACACGCTCAGACACTCTCTATCACTCTATATCACTCTCTGACACTCTCAGACACTCTCTATCACTCTCTGACACTCTCTGACTCTCTGAGAGACTCTCAGACACTCTCTATCACTCTCTGACACTCTCAGACACTCTCTATCACTCTCTGACACTCTCAGACACTCCCTATCCCTCTCTGACACACTCAGACACTCTCTGATACGCTCAGACACTCTCTATCACTCTCTATCACTCTCTGACACTCTCAGACACTCTCTATCACTGTCTGAGACTATCTGACACTCTTTGAAACTCTCTGACACTCACTATCACTCTCTGACACACTGTGACAATCTCTGACACTCTCAGACACTCTCTATCACTCTCTGACACTCTCAGACACTCTCTATCACTCTCTGACACTCTCTGACTCTCTCTGACACTCTCTATCACTCTCTATCACTCTCTGTCACTCTCAGACACTCTCTGACACTCTCTATCACTCTATGACGCTCTCTATCACTCTCTATCACTCTCTATCACTCTCTGACACTCTCTGACACACTCAGACAATCTCTGACACTCTCAGACACTCTCTATCAATCTCTATCACTCTCAGCACACTCTATCACTCTCTGACACTCTATGACTTTCTCTGACACTCTCTACCACTCTCTATCACTCTATGACGCTCTCTGACACTCTCTATCACTCTATGACGCTCTCTGACACTCTCTGACAGATTCAGACACTCTCTGACACTCTCAGGCACTCTCTGTCACTCTCTGAAACTCTCTGACACACTCTATCACTCTCAATCACTCTCTGACACGCTCTGACACACTCAGACACTCTCTGACACTCTCAGACACTCTCTATCACTCTCTGACACTCTCTGACTCTCTCTGACACTCTCTATCACTCTCAGACACTCTCAGACGCTCTCTGACACGCTCAAACACTCTCTATCACTCTATGACGCTCTCTGACACTCTCTATCACTCTGTGACACTCTCTGACACACTCATACACTCTCTGACACTCTCAGACAATCTCTATCACACTATGACACTCTCTGACACTCTCAGACACTCTCTGACACTCTCGATCACTCGATGACACTCTCTGACGCTCTCTATCAATCTCTGACACATTCTGACACACTCTGACGCACTCTGACAGTCTCAGACACACTCTATCACTCTCTGACACTCACTGACACTCTCAGACACTCTCTATCACTCTCCATCACTCTCTATCACTCTCTGACACTCTGTGACTCGCTGAGACATTCTCAGACACTCTCTGACACTCTCTGACAGTCTCAGACACTCTCTATCACTCTCTGACACTCTCAGACACTCTCTATCTCTCTCTATCACTCTCTGACACTCTCTGACACTCTGTGACTCGCTGAGACATTCTCAGACAGTCTCTGACACTCTCTGACACTCTCTGACACTCTCAGACACTCTCTATCACTCTCTGACACTCTCAGACACTCTCTATCACTCTCTGACACTCTCAGACACACTGAGACAAACTCTATCACCCTCTGACACTCACTGACACTCTCAGACACTCTCTGTCACTCTCAGACACTCTCTATCACTCTCTATCACTCTCTGACACTCTCTGACACTCTCTGACTCTCTGAGACACTCTCAGACACTCTCTGACACTCTCAGACACACTCTATCACTCTCTGACACTCTCAGACACTCTCTATCACTCTCTATCACTCTCTATCACTCTCTGACACGCTCTGAGGCACTCAGACACTCTCTGACACGCTCAGACACTCTCTATCACTCTTATCACTCTCTGACACTCTCAGACACTCTATATCACTCTCTGACACTCTCTGACTCTCTGAGACACTCTCAGACGCTCTCTATCACTCTCTGACACTCTCAGACACTCTCTATCACTCTCTGACACTCTCAGACACTCCCTCTCACTCTCTATCACTCTCTGACACACTCAGAATCTCTCTGACACGCTCAGACACTCTCTATCACTCTCTATCACTATCTAACACTCTCAGACACTCTCTATCACTGTCTGACACCCTCTGACAATCTCTGACACTCTCTATCACTCTCTATCCCTCTCTGACACTCTCTGTCACTCTGTGCCACTCTCTGACATTCTCTGACACACTTTATCAGTCTCTGACATTCTCTGACACTCTCTATCACTCTCTGACACACTGTACCACTCTCTGACACTCTCAGACACTCTCTATCTCTCTCTGACACTCTCTATCAATCTCTGACACTCTCAGACGCTCTCAGATACTCTCTATCACTCTCTGACACTCTCTGACACTCTCAGACACTCTCAATCACTCTCTGACACTCTCAGACTCCGTCTATCACTCTCTGACATGCTCTGACACTCTCTGACATGCTCTCTGACACTCTCTGACACTCTCTATCACACTCGGTCACTCTCTGACACTCTCTATCTCTCTCTGACGTTCTCAGACACTCTCTATCACTCTCTGACAATCTTAGACACCCTCAATCACTGTCAGACAATCTATATCACAGTCTCTGACACGCTCTGACACTCTCAATCACTCTCTGACTCTCTCAGACTCTCTCAGACATTCTCAATGACTCTCAATCACTCTCTGACACTCTCTGACACTCTCTGACTCTCTCAGACACTCTCTATCACTCTCTGACACTCTCTGACACCCTCTGACAATCTCTGACACTCTCTATCATTCTCTGACACTCTCTGACACTCTGTGACACTCTCTGACATTCTCTGACACTCTCTATCAGTCTCTGACACACTGTATCACTCTCTGACACTCTCAGACACTCTCTATCTCTCTCTGACACTCTCTATCACTCTCTGACTCTCTCACACTCTCTCAGACACTCTCAATCACGCTCTGACACTATCTATCAGTTTCAGACACTCTCAATCACTCTCAAACACTCTCAGACAATCCCTATCACTCTCTGACTCTATCACTCTCTGACAAGCTCTGACACTCTCTGACACTCTCTTTCACTCTCTGAAACTCTGTAACACTCTCAGACACTCTCAATCACTCTCTGACACTCTCAGACACTCCCAATCACTCCCTGACACTCTCTGACTCCGTCCATCACTCTCTGACATGCTCTGACACTCTTTGACACTCTCTATCACACTCGGTCACTCTCTGACACTCTCTGACACTCTCTGACACTGTCTATCACTCTCTGACATTCTCAGACACTCTCTATCACTCTCTGACACTCTATATCACACTCTCTGACAAGCTCTGACACTCTGAATCACTCTCTGACTCTCTCAGACGCTCTCAGACATTCTCAATGACTCTCAATCACACTCTGACACTCTCTGACACTCTCAGACACTCTCTATCACTCTCTGACACTCTCTGACACCGTCTGACAATCTCTGACACTCTCTATCACTCTCTATCCCTCTCTGACACTCTGTGACACTCTGTGACAGTCTCTGACATTCTCTGACACTCTCTATCAGTCTCTGACACAATGTATCACTCTCTGACACTCTCTATCACTCGCTGACTCTCTCAGACACTCTCAGACACTCTCAATCACTCTCTGACACTATCTATCAGTCTCTGACACTCTCTGACACTGTCTGACACTCTCAGACGCTCTCAGACACTCTCTATCACTCTCTGATACTTTCTGACACTCTCTGACTCTCTCTATCACTCTCTGACATTCTCAATCACTCTCTGACACTCTCCATCACTCTCTGACACTCTCTGACACTTTCAGACAATCTTAATCACTCTCTGACACTCTCAGACACTCTCTGACACACTCAGACACTCTCTGACACACTCATATACTCTCAGACACTCTCTGACACTCTCAGACACTCTCTGACACACTCAGACACTCTCTGACACTCTCAGACTCTCTCTATCACTCTCTATCACTCTTTGACACTCTCTGACACTCTCAGACACTCTCTATCACTCTCTGACACTCTCTGACACTCTCAGACACTCTATATCACTCTCTATCACTCTTTGACACTCTCTAACACTCTCAGACACTCTCTATCACTCTCTGACACTCTCTATCACTCTCTGACACTCTCTGACACTCTCTATCACTCTCTATCACTCTCTGACACACTCTGACAATCTCTGACACTCTCAGACACTCTCAGACACTCTCTATCACTCTCTATTACTCTCTGACACTCTCAGACACTCTCTATCACTCTCTGACACTCTCTGACACACGCAGACACTCTCCATCACTCTCTGACACTCTCTGACACCCTCTGACAATCTCTGACACTCTCTATCACTCTCTATACCTCTCTGACACTCTCTGACACTCTCTGACATTCTATGACACTCTCTATCAGTCTCTGACACACTGTATCACTCTCTGACACTCTCAGACACTCTCTATCTCTCTCTGACACTCTTTATCACTCTCTGACTCTCTCAGACACTCTCAGACACTCTCTGACACTGTCTGACACTCTCAGACGCTGTCAGACACTCTCTATCACTCTCTGACACTTTCTGACACTCTCTATCACTCTCTGACATTCTCAATCACTCTCTGACACTCTCTGACACTGTCAGACACTCTCTATCACTCTCTGACACTCTCTGACACTCTCAGACACTCTCTGACACACTCAGACACTCTCTGACACTCTCTGACACTCTCAGACACTCTCTATCACTCTCTGACACTCTCTGAAACTCTCTGACACTCTCTATCACTTTCTATCACTCTCTGACACACTCTGACAATCTCTGACACTCTCAGACACTCTCAGACACTCTCTATCACTCTCTATTACTCTCTGACACTCTCAGACACTCTCTATCACTCTCTGACACTCTCTGACACTCTCAGACACTCTCTATCACTCTCTGACACTCTCTGACACTCTCTGACACTCTCTGACTCTCTCTATCACTCTCTATCACACTCTGACACCCTCTGACAATCTCTGACACTCTCTATCACTCTCTATCCCTCTCTGACACTCTCTGACACTCTCTGAAATTCTCTGACACTCTCTATCAGTCTCTGACACACTGTATCACTCTCTGACATTCTCAGACACTCTCTATCTCACTCTGACACTCTCTATCACTCTCTGACTCTCTCAGACACTCTCAGACACTCTCAATCACTCTCTGGCACTATCTATCAGTCTCTGACACTCTCTGACACTGTCTGACACTCTCAGACGCTCTCAGACACTCTCTATCACTCTCTGACACTTTCTGACACTCTCTGACTCTCTCTATCACTCTCTGACACTCTCAATCACTCTTTGACACTCTCTGACTCTCTCTGACACTCTCAGACACTCTCTATCACTCTCTGACACTCTCTGACACTTTCAGACACTCTCAATCACTCTCTGACACTCTCTGACACTCTCTGACACTCTCTGACACTTTCAGACACTCTCAATCACTCTCTGACACTCTCAGACACTCTCTGACACTTTCAGACACTCTCAATCACTCTCTGACACTCTCAGACACTCTCTGACACACTCAGACACTCTCTGACACTCACTATCACTCTCTGACACTCTCTGACACTCTCTGACACTCCCTGACACTTTCAGACACTCTCAATCACTCTCTGACACTCTCTGACACTTTCAGACACACTCTATCACTCTCGATCACTCTCTGACATTCTCAATCACTCTCTGACACTCTCCATCACTCTCTGACACTCTCTGACACTTTCAGACAATCTTAATCACTCTCTGACACTCTCAGACACTCTCTGACACACTCAGACACTCTCTGACACACTCATACACTCTCAGACACTCTCTGACACTCTCAGACACTCTCTGACACACTCAGACACTCTCTGACAATCTCAGACACTCTCTATCACTCTCTATCACTCTTTGACACTCTCTGATACTCTCAGACACTCTCTATCACTCTCTGACACTCTCTGACACTCTCAGACACTCTATTTCACTCTCTATCACTCTTTGACACTCTCTAACACTCTCAGACACTCTCTATCACTCTCTGACACTCTCTATCACTCTCTATCACTCTCTGACACTCTCAGACACTCTCAATCACTCTCTGACACTATCTATCAGTCTCTGACACTCTCTGACACTGTCTGACACTCTCAGACGCTGTCAGACACTCTCTATCACTCTCTGACACTTTCTGACACTCTCTATCACTCTCTGACATTCTCAATCACTCTCTGACACTCTCTGACACTGTCAGACACTCTCTATCACTCTCTGACACTCTCAGACACTCTCTGACACACTCAGACACTCTCTGACACTCTCTGACACTCTCAGACACTCTCTATCACTCTCTGACACTCTCTGAAAATCTCTGACACTCTCTATCACTCTCTATCACTCTCTGACACACTCTGACAATCTCTGACACTCTCAGACACTCTCAGGCACTCTCTATCACTCTCTATTACTCTCTGACACTCTCAGACACTCTCTATCACTCTCTGACACTCTCAGACACTCTCTATCACTCTCTGACACTCTCTGACACTCTCTGACACTCTCTGACTCTCTCTATCACTCTCTATCACACTCTGACACCCTCTGACAATCTCTGACACTCTCTATCAGTCTCTGACACACTGTATCACTCTCTGACATTCTCAGACACTCTCTATCTCTCTCTGACACTCTCTATCCATCTCTGACTCTCTCAGACACTCTCAGACACTCTCAATCACTCTCTGGCACTATCTATCAGTCTCTGACACTCTCTGGCACTGTCTGACACTCTCAGACGCTCTCAGACACTCTCTATCACTCTCTGACACTTTCTGACACTCTCTGACTCTCTCTATCACTCTCTGACACTCTCAATCACTCTTTGACACTCTCAATCACTCTTTGACACTCTCTGACTCTCTCTGACACTCTCAGACACTCTCTATCACTCTCTGACACTTTCAGACACTCTCAATCACTCTCTGACACTCTCTGACACTCTCTGACACTCTCTGACACTTTCAGACACTCTCAATCACTCTCTGACACTCTCAGACACTCTCTGACACACTCAGACACTCTCTGACACTCACTATCACTCTCTGACACTCTCTGACACTCTCTGACACTCTCTGACACTTTCAGACACTCTCAATCACTCTCTGACACTCTCTGACACTTTCAGACACTCTCAATCACTCTCTGACACTCTCTGACACTTTCAGACACTCTCTATCACTCTCGATCACTCTCTGACACTCTCTGACACACTCAATCACTCTCTGACACTCTCTGACACTCTCTGACACTCTCTGACACTCTCAGACACTCTCTATCACTCGCTAACACTCTCTGACACTCTCAGACACTCTCTGACACTCTCTGACACTCTCTGACTCTTTCAGACACTCTCAATCACTCTCGATCACTCTCTGACACTCTCTGACACACTCAATCACTCTCTGACACTCTCTGACACTCTCTGACACTCTCTGACACTCTCAGACACTCTCTATCACTCGCTAACACTCTCTGACACTCTCAGACACTCTCTGACACTCTCTGACTCTTTCAGACACTCTCAATCACTCTCTGACACTCTCAGACACTCTCTGACACACTCAGACACTCTCTGACACTCTCTGACACTCTCAGACACTCTCAGACACTCTCTGACACTTTCTGACACTCTCAATCACTCTCTGACACTCTCAGACACTCTCTGACACACTCAGACACTCTCTGACACACTCAGACACTCTCTGACACTCTCAGACACTCTCTATCACTCTCTATCACACTCTGACACCCTCTGACAATCTCTGACACTCTCTATCACTCTCTGACACTTTCTGACACTCTCAATCACTCTCTGACACTCTCAGACACTCTCTGACACACTCAGACACTCTCTGACACACTCAGACACTCTCTGACACTCTCAGACACTCTCTATCACTCTCTATCACACTCTGACACCCTCTGACAATCTCTGACACTCTCTATCACTCTCTCTCCCTCTCTGACACTCTCTGACATTCTCTGACACTCTCTATCAGTCTCTGACACACTGGATCACTCTCTGACACTCTCAGACACTCACTATCTCTCTCTGACACTTTCTATCACTCTCTGACTCTCTCAGACACTCTCAGACACACTCAATCACTCTCTGGCACTATCTATCAGTCTCTGACACTCTCGGACACTGTCTGACACTCTCAGACGCTCTCAGACACACTCTATCACTCTCTGACACTTTCTGACACTCTCTGAAACTCTCTATCACTCTCTGACACTCTCAATCACTCTTTGACACTCTCTGACACTCTCTGACACTCTCAGACACTCTCTATCACTCTCTGACACTCTCTGACACTTTCAGACACTCTCAATCAGTCTCTGACACTCTCTGACACTCTCTGACACTTTCAGACACTCTCAATCACTCTCTGACACTCTCAGACAGTCTCTGACACACTCAGACACTCTCTGACACTCTCTATCACTCTCTGACACTCTCTGACACTTTCAGACACTCGATCACTCTCTGACACTCTCTGACACTTTCAGACACTCTCAATCACTCTCTGACACACTCAGACACTCTCTGACACTCACAGACACTCTCTATCACTCACTATCACTCTCTGACACTCTCTGACACTCTCAATCACTCTCTGACACTCTCTGACACTCTCTGACACACTCAGACACTCTCTGACACTCTCTGACACTCTCTATCACTCTCTATCACTCTCTGACACTCTCTGACACTCTCTGACACACTCAGACACTCTATATCACTCTCTATCACTCTCTGACACACTCTGACAATCTCTGACACTCTCAGACACTCTCAGACACTCTCTATCACTCTCTGACTCTCTCTGACACTCTCAGACACTCTCTATCACTCTCTGACACTCTCTGACACTTTCAGACACTCTCAATCACTCTCTGACACTCTCTGACACTCTCTGACACTTTCAGACACTCTCAATCACTCTCTATCACTCTCTGACACACTCTGACAATCTCTGACACTCTCAGACACTCTCAGACACTCTCTATCACTCTCTGAATCTCTCTGACACTCTCAGACACTCTCAGACACTCTCTATCACTCTCTGACACTCTCTGACACTTTCAGACACTCTCAATCACTCTCTGACACTCTCTGACACTCTCTGACACTTTCAGACACTCTCAATCACTCTCTGACACTCTCAGACACTCTCAATCACTCTCTGACACTCTCTGACACTCACTATCACTCTCTGACACTCTCTGACACTCTCAATCACTCTCTGACACTCTCAGACACTCTCTGACACACTCAGACACTCTCTGACACTCTCAGACACTCTCTATCACTCTCTATCACTCTCTATCACTCTCTGACACACTCAGACACTCTCTGACACTCTCTGACACTCTCTATCTCTCTCTGACACTCTCTGACACTCTCTGACACTCTCTATCACTCTCTATCACTCTCTGACACACTCTGACAATCTCTGACACTCTCAGACACTCTCAGACACTCTCTATCACTCTCTGACTCTCTCTGACACTCTCAGACACTCTCTATCACTCTCTGACACTCTCTGACACTTTCAGACACTCTCAATCACTCTCTGACACTCTCTGACACTCTCTGACACTTTCAGACACTCTCAATCACTCTCTGACACTCTCAGACACTCTCTGACACACTCAGACACTCTCAATCACTCTCTGACACACTCAGACACTCTGACACTCTCATACACTCTCGATCACTCTCTGACACTCTCAATCACTCTCTGACACTCTCTGACACTCTCTGACACACTCAGACACTCTCTGACACTCTCAGACACTCTCTATCACTCTCTATCACTCGCTGACACTCTCTGACACTCTCTATCACTCTCTATCCCTCTCTGACACTCTCTGACACTCTCTGACATTCTCTGACACTCTCTATCAGTCTCTGACACAATGTATCACTCTCTGACACTCTCAGACACTCTCTATCTCTCTCTGACACTTTCTATCACTCTCTGACTCTCTCAGACACTCTCAGACACTCTCAATCACTCTCTGGCACTATCTATCAGTCTCTGACACTCTCTGACACTGTCTGACACTTTCAGACGCTCTCAGACACACTCTATCACTCTCTGACACTTTCTGACACTCTCTGAAACACTCTATCACTCTCTGACACTCTCAATCACTCTTTGACACTCTCTGACACTCTCTGACACTCTCAGACACTCTCTATCACTCTCTGACACTCTCTGACACTCTCAGACACTCTCTGACACACTCAGACACTCTCTGACACTCTCTATCACTCTCTGACACTCTCTGACACTTTCAGACACTCAATCACTCTCTGACACTCTCTGACACGTTCAGACACTCTCAATCACTCTCTGACACACTCAGACACTCTCTGACACTCTCAGACACTCTCTATCACTCACTATCACTCTCTGACACTCTCTGACACTCTCAATCACTCTCTGACACTCTCAGACACTCTCTATCACTCACTATCACTCTCTGACACTCTCTGACACTCTCAATCACTCTCTGACACTCTCAGACACTCTCTGACACACTCAGACACTCTCTGAAACTCTCAGACACTCTCTATCACTCTCTATCACTCTCTGACACTCTCTGACACTCTCTGACACTCTCTGACACACTCAGACACTCTCTGACACTCTCTATCTCTCTCTGACAGTCTCTGACACTCTCTGACACTCTCTATCACTCTCTATCACTCTCTGACACTCTCTGACACTCTCAATCACTCTCTGACACTCTCAGACACTCTCTGACACACTCAGACACTCTCTGAAACTCTCAGACACTCTCTATCACTCTCTATCACTCTCTGACACTCTCAGACACTCTCAGACACTCTCTATCACTCTCTATTACTCTCTGACACTCTCAGACACTCTCTATCACTCTCTGACACTCTCAGACACTCTCTATCACTCTCTGACACTCTCTGACACTCTCTATCACTCTCTATCACACTCTGACACCCTCTGACAATCTCTGACACTCTCTATCACTCTCTATCCCTCTCTGACACTCTCAGACACTCTCTATCACTCTCTGACACTCTCTGACACTCTCTATCGCTCTCTATCACTCTCTGACACACTCTGACAATCTCTGACACTCTCAATCACTCTCTGACACTCTCAGACACTCTCTGACACACTCAGACACTCTCTGAAACTCTCAGACACTCTCTATCACTCTCTATCACTCTCTGACACTCTCTGACACTCTCTGACACTCTCTGACACATTCAGACACTCTCTGACACTCTCTATCTCTCTCTGACAGTCTCTGACACTCTCTGACACTCTCTATCACTCTCTATCACTCTCTGACACTCTCTGACACTCTCAATCACTCTCTGACACTCTCAGACACTCTCTGACACACTCAGACACTCTCTGAAACTCTCAGACACTCTCTATCACTCTCTATCACTCTCTGACACTCTCAGACACTCTCTATCACTCTCTATTACTCTCTGACACTCTCAGACACTCTCAATCACTCTCTGACACTCTCTGACACTCTCTGACACTTTCAGACACTCTCAATCACTCTCTGACACTCTCAGACACTCTCAATCACTCTCTGACACTCTCTGACAGTCACTATCACTCTCTGACACTCTCTGACACTCTCAATCACTCTCTGACACTCTCAGACACTCTCTGACACACTCAGACACTCTCTGACACTCTCAGACACTCTCTACCACTCTCTATCACTCTCTGACACACTCTGACACTCTCTGACACTCTCTATCTCTCTCTGACACTCTCTGACACTCTCTGACACTCTCTATCACTCTCTATCACTCTCTGACACACTCTGACAATCTCTGACACTCTCAGACACTCTCAGACACTCTCTATCACTCTCTGACTCTCTCTGACACTCTCAGACACTCTCTATCACTCTCTGACACTCTCTGACACTTTCAGACACTCTCAATCACTCTCTGACACTCTCTGACACTCTCTGACACTTTCAGACACTCTCAATCACTCTCTGACACTCTCAATCACTCTCTGACACACTCAGACACTCTCTGACACTCACTATCACTCTCTGACACTCTCTGACACTTTCAGACACTCTCAATCACTCTCTGACACTCTCTGACACTTTCAGACACTCTCAATCACTCTCTGACACACTCAGACACTCTGACACTCTCAGACACTCTCTATCACTCTCGATCACTCTCTGACACTCTCAATCACTCTCTGACACTCTCAGACACTCTCTGACACACTCAGACACTCTCTGACACTCTCAGACACTCTCTATCACTCTCTATCACTCGCTGACACTCTCTGACACTCTCTGACACTCTCTATCACTCTCTATCCCTCTCTGACACTCTCTGACACTCTCTGACATTCTCTGACACTCTCTATCAGTCTCTGACACAATGTATCACTCTCTGACACTCTCAGACACTCTCTATCTCTCTCTGACACTTTCTATCACTCTCTGACTCTCTCAGACACTCTCAGACACTCTCAATCACTCTCTGGCACTATCTATCAGTCTCTGACACTCTCTGACACTGTCTGACACTTTCAGACGCTCTCAGACACACTCTATCACTCTCTGACACTTTCTGACATTCTCTGAAACTCTCTATCACTCTCTGACACTCTCAATCACTCTTTGACACTCTCTGACACTCTCTGACACTCTCAGACACTCTCTATCACTCTCTGACACTCTCTGACACTCTCAGACACTCTCTGACACACTCAGACACTCTCTGACACTCTCTATCACTCTCTGACACTCTCTGACACTTTCAGACACTCAATCACTCTCTGACACTCTCTGACACGTTCAGACACTCTCAATCACTCTCTGACACACTCAGACACTCTCTGACACTCTCAGACACTCTCTATCACTCACTATCACTCTCTGACACTCTCTGACACTCTCTGACACTCTCAATCACTCTCTGACACTCTCAGACACTCTCTATCACTCACTATCACTCTCTGACACTCTCTGACACTCTCAATCACTCTCTGACACTCTCAGACACTCTCTGACACACTCAGACACTCTCTGTAACTCTCAGACACTCTCTATCACCCTCTATCACTCTCTGACACTCTCTGACACTCTCTGACACACTCAGACACTCTCTGACACTCTCTATCTCTCTCTGACAGTCTCTGACACTCTCTGACACTCTCTATCACTCTCTATCACTCTCTGACACACTCTGACAATCTCAGACACTCTCTATCACTCTCTGACACTCTCTGACACTCTCTATCACTCTCTATCACACCCTGACACCCTCTGACAATCTCTGACACTCTCTATCACTCTCTATCCCTCTCAGACACTCTCTGACACTCTCTGACACTCTCTGACACTTTCAGACACTCTCAATCACTCTCTGACACTCTCAGACTCTCTCTGACACACTCAGACACTCTCTGACACTCACTATCACTCTCTGACACTCTCTGACACTTTCAGACACTCTCAATCACTCTCTGACACACTCAGACACTCTCAATCACTCTCTGACACACTCAGACACTCTCAATCACTCTCTGACACTCTCAGACACTCTCTATCACTCTCTGACACTCTCTGACACTCTCAGACACTCTCTGACACTCTCAGACTCTCTCTGACACACTCAGACACTCTCTGACACTCACTATCACTCTCTGACACTCTCTGACACTTTCAGACACTCTCAATCACTCTCTGACACACTCAGACACTCTCAATCACTCTCTGACACTCTCAGACACTCTCTGACACACTCAGACACTCTCTGACACTCTCAGACACTCTCTATCACTCTCTGACACTCTCTGACACTCTCAGACACTCTCTGACACTCTCAGACTCTCTCTGACACACTCAGACACTCTCTGACACTCACTATCACTCTCTGACACTCTCTGACACTTTCAGACACTCTCAATCACTCTCTGACACACTCAGACACTCTCAATCACTCTCTGACACTCTCAGACACTCTCTGACACTCTCAGACACTCTCTATCACTCTCTGACACTCTCTGACACTCTCAGACACTCTCTGACACTCTCTGACACTCTCTGACACTTTCAGACACTCTCAATCACTCTCTGACACTCTCAGACACTCTCTGATACACTCAGACACTCACTATCACTCTCTGACACTCTCAGACACTCTCTGACACTCTCAGACACTCTCTATCACTCTCTGACACTCTCTGACACTCTCAGACACTCTCTGACACTCTCTGACACTCTCTGACACTTTCAGACACTCTCAATCACTCTCTGACACTCTCAGACACTCTCTGATACACTCAGACACTCACTATCACTCTCTGACACTCTCTGACACTTTCAGACACTCTCAATCACTCTCTGACACACTCAGACACTCTCTGACACACTCAGACACTCTCTATCACTCTCTGACACTTTCAGACACTCTCAATCACTCTCTGACACACTCAGACACTCTCTGACACTCTCAGACTCTCTCTATCACTCTCTGACACTCTCTGACACTCTCAATCACTCTCTGACACTCTCTGACACTCTCAGACACTCTCTGACACACTCAGACACTCTCTATCACTCTCTGACACTCTCTGACACTCTCAGACACTCTCTGACACTCTCTGACACTCTTTGACACTTTCAGACTCTATCTGACACACTCAGGCACTCTCTGACACTCACTATCACTCTCTGACACTCTCTGACATTTTCAGACACTCTCAATCACTCTCTGACACACTCAGACACTCTCTGACACTCTCAGACACTCTCTATCACTCTCTGACACTTTCAGACACTCTCAATCACTCTCTGACACACTCAGACACTCTCTGACACTCTCAGACTCTCTCTATCACTCTCTGACACTCTCTGACACTCTCAATCACTCTCTGACACTCTCAGACACTCTCTGACACACTCAGACACTCTCTATCACTCTCTGACACTCTCTGACACTCTCAGACACTCTCTGACACTCTCTGACACTCTCTGACACTTTCAGACACTCTCAATCACTCTCTGACACTCTCAGACTCTCTCTGACACACTCAGACACTCTCTGACACTCACTATCACTCTCTGACACTCTCTGACACTTTCAGACACTCTCAATCACTCTCTGACACACTCAGACACTCTCAATCACTCTCTGACACTCTCAGACACTCTCTGACACACTCAGACACTCTCTGACACTCTCAGACACTCTCTATCACTCTCTGACACTCTCTGACACTCTCAGACACTCTCTGACACTCTCAGACTCTCTCTGACACACTCAGACACTCTCTGACACTCACTATCACTCTCTGACACTCTCTGACACTTTCAGACACTCTCAATCACTCTCTGACACACTCAGACACTCTCAATCACTCTCTGACACTCTCTGACACTCTCAGACACTCTCTATCACTCTCTGACACTCTCTGACACTCTCAGACACTCTCTGACACTCTCTGACACTCTCTGACACTTTCAGACACTCTCAATCACTCTCTGACACTCTCAGACACTCTCTGACACACTCAGACACTCTCTGACACTTTCAGACACTCTCAATCACTCTCTGACACTCTCAGACACTCTCTGACACACTCAGACACTCTCTGACACTCACTATCACTCTCTGACACTCTCTGACACTTTCAGACACTCTCAATCACTCTCTGACACACTCAGACACTCTCTGACACTCTCAGACACTCTCTATCACTCTCTGACACTTTCAGACACTCTCAATCACTCTCTGACACTCTCTGACACTCTCAGACACTCTCTATCACTCTCTATCACTCGCTGACACTCTCTGACACTCTCAGACACTCTCTGACACTCTCTGACACTCTCTGACACTTTCAGACACTCTCAATCACTCTCTGACACTCTCAGACACTCTCTGACACACTCAGACACTCTCTGACACTCTCAGACACTCTCTATCACTCTCTATCACTCTCTGACACTTTCTGACACTCTCAATCACTCTCTGACACTCTGACACTCTCTGACACACTCAGACACTCTCTGACACACTCAGACACTCTCTGACACTCTCAGACACTCTCTATCACTCTCTATCACACTCTGACACCCTCTGACAATCTCTGACATTCTCTATCACTCTCTATCCCTCTCTGACACTCTCTGACACTCTCTGACACTCTCTATCAGTCTCTGACACACTGTATCACTCTCTGACACTCTCAGACACTCTCTATCTCTCTCTGACACTTTCTATCACTCTCTGACTCTCTCAGACACTCTCAGATACTCTCAATCACTCTCTGGCACTCTCTATCATTCTCTGACACTCTCTGACACTGTCTGACACTCTCAGACGCTCTCAGACACACTCTATCACTCTCTGACACTTTCTGACACTCTCTGAAACTCTCTATAACTCTCTGACACTCTCAATCACTCTTTGACACTCTCTGACACTCTCTGACACTCTCAGACACTCTCTATCACTCTCTGACACTCTCTGACACTTTCAGACACTCTCAATCACTCTCTGACACTCTCTGACACTCTCTGACACTTTCAGACACTCTCAATCACTCTCTGACACTCTCAGACACTCTCTGACACACTCAGACACTCTCTGACACACTCTATCACTCTCTGACACTCTCTGACACTTTCAGACACTCAATCACTCTCTGACACTCTCTGACACTTTCAGACACTCTCATTCACTCTCTGACACACTCAGACACTCTCTGACACTCTCAGACACTCTCTATCACTCTCAGACACTCTCTATCACTCTCTATCACTCGCTGACACTCTCTGACACTCTCAGACACTCTCTGACACTCTCTGACACTCTCTGACACTTTCAGACACTCTCAATCACTCTCTGACACTCTCAGACACTCTCTGACACTCTCTGACACTCTCAGACACTCTCTGACACTCTCTATCACTCTCTATCACTCTCTGACACACTCTGACAATCTCTGACACTCTCAGACACTCTCTGACACTCTCAATCACACTCTGACACTCTCTGACACTCTCTGACACTTTCAGACACTCTCAATCACTCTCTGACACTCTCAGACACTCTCTGACACACTCAGACACTCTCTATCACTCTCTGACACTCTCTGACACTTTCAGACACTCAATCACTCTCTGACACTCTCTGACACTTTCAGACACTCTCAATCACTCTCTGACACACTCAGACACTCTCTGACACTCTCAGACACTCTCTATCACTCACTATCAGTCTCTGACACTCTCTGACACTCTCAATCACTCTCTGACACTCTCAGACACTCTCTATCAATCACTATCACTCTCTGACACTCTCTGACACTCTCAATCACTCTCTGACACTCTCAGACACTCTCTATCACTCACTATCACTCTCTGACACTCTCTGACACTCTCAATCACTCTCTGACACTCTCAGACACTCTCTGACACACTCAGACACTCTCTGACACTCTCAGACACTCTCTATCACTCTCTATCACTCTCTGACACTCTCTGACACTCTCTGACACTCTCTGACACTCTCTGACACACTCAGACACTCTCTATCACTCTCTGACACTCTCTGAAACTCTCAGACACTCTCTATCACTCTCTGACACTCTCTATCACTCTCTATCACACTCTGACACCCTCTGACAATCTCTGACATTCTCTGACACTCTCTATCAGTCTCTGACACACTGTATCACTCTCTGACACTCTCAGACACTCTCTATCTCTCTCTGACACTCTCTATCACTCTCTGACTCTCTCAGACACTCTCAGACACTCTCAATCACTCTCTGGCACTATCTATCAGTCTCTGACACTCTCTGACACTGTCTGACACTCTCAGACGCTCTCAGACACTCTCTATCACTCTCTGACACTTTCTGACACTCTCTGACTCTCTCTATCACTCTCTGACACTCTCAATCACTCTCTGACACTCTCTGACACTCTCTGACACTCTCAGACACTCTCTATCACTCTCTGACACTCTCTGACACTTTCAGACACTCTCAATAACTCTCTGGCACTCTCTGACACTCTCTGACTCTTTCAGACACTCTCAATCACTCTCTGACACTCTCAGACACTCTCTGACACTCTCCATCACTCTCTATCACTCTCTGACACTTTCAGACACTCTCAATCACTCTCTGACACTCTCTGACACTTTCAGACACTCTCAATCACTCTCTGACACACTCAGACACCCTCTGACACTCTCAGACACTCTCTATCATTCTATATCACTCTCTGACACTCTCAATCACACTCTGACACTCTCAGACACTCTCTGACACACTCAGACACTCTCTGACACTCTCTGACACTCTCTATCACTCTCTATCAATCTCTGACACTCTCGGACACTCTCAGACACTCTCTGACACTCTCAGACACTCTCTATCACTCTCGATCACTCTCTGACACTCTCTGACACTCTCAATCACTCTCTGACACTCTCAGACACTCTCTGACACACTCAGACACTCTCTGAAACTCTCAGACACTCTCTATCACTCTATATCACTCGCTGACACTCTCTGACACTCTCTGACACACTCAGACACTCTCTGACACTCTCAGACACTCTCTATCACTCTCTGACACTCTCTGACACTTTCAGACACTCTCAATCACTCTCTGACACTCTCTGACACTCTCTGACACTTTCAGACATCTCAATCACTCTCTGACACTCTCAGACACTCTCTGACACACTCAGACACTCTCTGACACTCTCTCTCACTCTCTGACACTCTCTGACACTTTCAGACACTCAATCACTCTCTGACACTTTCAGACACTCTCAATCACTCTCTGACACACTCAGACACTCTCAGACACTCTCTATCACTCTCTATCACACTCTGACACCCTCTGACAATCTCTGACACTCTCTATCACTCTCTATCCCTCTCTGACACTCTCTGACAATCTCTGACATTCTCTGACACTCTCTTTCAGTCTCTGACACACTGTATCACTCTCTGACACTCTCAGACACTCTCTATCTCTCTCTGACACTCTCTATCACTCTCTGACTCTCTCAGACACTCTCAGACTCTCTCAATCACTCTCTGGCACTATCTATCAGTCTCTGACACTCTCTGACACTGTCTGACACTCTCAGACGCTCTCAGACACTCTCTATCACTCTCTGACACTTTCTGACACTCTCTGACTCTCTCTATCACTCTCTGACACTCTCAATCACTCTCTGACACTCTCTGACACTCTCTGACACTCTCAGACACTCTCTATCACTCTCTGACACTCTCTGACACTCTCTGACTCTTTCAGACACTCTCAATCACTCTCTGACACTCTCAGACACTCTCTGACACTCTCCATCACTCTCTATCACTCTCTGACACTTTCAGACACTCTCAATCACTCTCCGACACTCTCTGACACTTTCAGACACTCTCAATCACTCTCTGACACACTCAGACACCCTCTGACACTCTCAGACGCTCTCTATCATTCTCTATCACTCTCTGACACTCTCAATCACTCTCTGACACTCTCTGACACTCTCTGACACACTCAGACACTCTCTGACACTCTCAGACACTCTCTATCACTCTCTATCAATCTCTGACACTCTCTGACACTCTCAGACACTCTCTGACACTCTCAGACACTCTCTATCACTCTCGATCACTCTCTGACACTCTCTGACACTCTCAATCACTCTCTGACACTCTCAGACACTCTCTGACACACTCAGACACTCTCTGAAACTCTCAGACATCTCTATCACTCTCTATCACTCGCTGACACTCTCTGACACTCTCTGACACTTTCAGACACTCAATCACTCTCTGACACTCTCTGACACTTTCAGACACTCTCAATCACTCTCTGACACACTAAGACACTCTCTATCACTCACTATCAGTCTCTGACACTCTCTGACACTCTCAATAACTCTCTGACACTCTCAGACACTCTCTATCACTCACTATCACTCTCTGACACTCTCTGTACACTCTCAATCACTCTCTGACACTCTCAGACACTCTCTATCACTCACTATCACTCTCTGACACTCTCTGACACTCTCAATCACTCTCTGACACTCTCAGACACTCTCTGACACTCTCTGACACACTCAGACACTCTCTGACACTCTCTGACACTCTCTATCTCTCTCTGACACTCTCTGACACTCTCTGACACTCTCTGACACTCTCTATCTCTCTCTGACACTCTCTGACACTCTCTATCACTCTCTATTACTCTCTGACACTCTCAGACACTGTCTATCACTCTCTATTACTCTCTGACACTCTCAGACACTCTCTATCACTCTCTGACACTCTCTGACACTCTCAGACACTCTCTATCACTCTCTGACACTCTCTATCACTCTCTATCACCCTCTGACAATCTCTGACACTCTCTATCACTCTCTATCCCTCTCTGATCCTCTCTGACAATCTCTGACATTCGCTGACACTCTCTATCAGTCTCTGACACACTGTATCACTCTCTGACACTCTCAGACACTCTCTATCTCTCTGACACTCTCTATCACTCTCTGACTCTCTCAGACACTCTCAGACACTCTCAATCACTCTCTGGCACTATCTATCAGTCTCTGACACTCTCTGACACTGTCTGACACTCTCAGACGCTCTCAGACACTCTCTATCACTCTCTGACACTTTCTGACACTCTCTGACTTTCTCTATCACTCTCTGACACTCTCAATCACTCTCTGACACTCTCTGACACTCTCTGACACTCTCAGACACTCTCTATCACTCTCTGACACTCTCTGACACTTTCAGACACTCTCAATAACTCTCTGGCACTCTCTGACACTCTCTGACTCTTTCAGACACTCTCAATCACTCTCTGACACTCTCTGACACTTTCAGACACTCTCAATCACTCTCTGACACACTCAGACACCCTCTGACACTCTCAGACACTCTCTATCATTCTATATCACTCTCTGACACTCTCAATCACTCTCTGACACTCTCAGACACTCTCTGACACACTCAGACACTCTCTGACACTCTCAGACACTCTCTATCACTCTCTATCAATCTCTGACACTCTCTGACACTCTCAGACACTCTCTGACACTCTCAGACACTCTCTATCACTCTCGATCACTCTCTGACACTCTCAATCACTCTCTGACACTCTCAGACACTCTCTGACACACTCAGACACTCTCTGAAACTCTCAGACACTCTCTATCACTCTCTATCACTCGCTGACACTCTCTGACACTCTCTGACACACTCAGACACTCTCTGACACTCTCAGACACTCTCTATCACTCTCTGACACTCTCTGACACTTTCAGACACTCTCAATCACTCTCTGACACTCTCTGACACTCTCTGACACTTTCAGACATCTCAATCACTCTCTGACACTCTCAGACACTCTCTGACACACTCAGACACTCTCTGACACTCTCTCTCACTCTCTGACACTCTCTGACACTTTCAGACACTCAATCACTCTCTGACACTCTCTGACACTTTCAGACACTCTCAATCACTGTCTGACACACTCAGACACTCTCTGACACTCTCTGACACTCTCAATCACTCTCTGACACTCTCAGACACTCTCTGACACACTCAGACACTCTCTGACACTCTCAGACACTCTCTATCACTCTCTATCAATCTCTGACACTCTCTGACACTCTCAGACACTCTCTGACACTCTCAGACACTCTCTATCACTCTCGATCACTCTCTGACACTCTCAATCACTCTCTGACACTCTCAGACACTCTCTGACACACTCAGACACTCTCTGAAACTCTCAGACACTCTCTATCACTCTCTATCACTCGCTGACACTCTCTGACACTCTCTGACACACTCAGACACTCTCTGACACTCTCAGACACTCTCTATCACTCTCTGACACTCTCTGACACTTTCAGACACTCTCAATCACTCTCTGACACTCTCTGACACTCTCTGACACTTTCAGACATCTCAATCACTCTCTGACACTCTCAGACACTCTCTGACACACTCAGACACTCTCTGACACTCTCTCTCACTCTCTGACACTCTCTGACACTTTCAGACACTCAATCACTCTCTGACACTCTCTGACACTTTCAGACACTCTCAATCACTGTCTGACACCCTCTGACAATCTCTGACACTCTCTATCACTCTATATCCCTCTCTGACACTCTCTGACAATCTCTGACATTCTCTGACACTCTCTTTCAGTCTCTGACACACTGTATCACTCTCTGACACTCTCAGACACTCTCTATCTCTCTCTGACACTCTCTATCACTCTCTGACTCTCTCAGACACTCTCAGACTCTCTCAATCACTCTCTGGCACTATCTATCAGTCTCTGACACTCTCTGACACTGTCTGACACTCTCAGACGCTCTCAGACACTCTCTATCACTCTCTGACACTTTCTGACACTCTCTGACTCTCTCTATCACTCTCTGACACTCTCAATCACTCTCTGACACTCTCTGACACTCTCTGACACTCTCAGACACTCTCTATCACTCTCTGACACTCTCTGACTCTTTCAGACACTCTCAATCACTCTCTGACACTCTCCATCACTCTCTATCACTCTCTGACACTTTCAGACACTCTCAATCACTCTCTGACACTCTCTGACACTTTCAGACACTCTCAATCACTCTCTGACACACTCAGACACCCTCTGACACTCTCAGACACTCTCTATCATTCTATATCACTCTCTGACACTCTCAATCACTCTCTGACACTCTCAGACACTCTCTGACACACTCAGACACTCTCTGACACTCTCAGACACTCTCTATCACTCTCTATCAATCTCTGACACTCTCTGACACTCTCAGACACTCTCTGACACTCTCAAACACTCTCTATCACTCTCGATCACTCTCTGACACTCTCTGACACTCTCAATCACTCTCTGACACTCTCAGACACTCTCTGACACACTCAGACACTCTCTGAAACTCTCAGACACTCTCTATCACTCTCTATCACTCGCTGACACTCTCTGACACTCTGTGACACACTCAGACACTCTCTGACACTCTCAGACACTCTCTATCACTCTCTGACACTCACTGAAACTTTCAGACACTCTCAATCACTCTCTGACACTCTCTGACACTCTCTGACACTTTCAGACATCTCAATCACTCTCTGACACTCTCAGACACTCTCTGACACACTCAGACACTCTCTGACACTCTCTCTCACTCTCTGACACTCTCTGACACTTTCAGACACTCAATCACTCTCTGACACTCTCTGACACTTTCAGACACTCTCAATCACTCTCTGACACACTCAGACACTCTCTGACACTCTCAGACACTCTCTTTCACTCTCTATCACACTCTGACACCCTCTGACAATCTCTGACACTCTCTATCACTCTCTATCCCTCTCTGACACTCTCTGACACTCTCTGACATTCTCTGACACTCTCTATCAGTCTCTGACACACTGTATCACTCTCTGACACTCTCAGACACTCTCTATCTCTCGCTGACACTTTCTATCACTCTCTGACTCTCTCAGACACTCTCAGACACTCTCAATCACTCTCTGGCACTATCTATCAGTCTCTGACACTCTCTGACACTGTCTGACACTCTCAGACGCTCTCAGACACACTCTATCACTCTCTGACACTTTCTGACACTCTCTGAAACTCTCTATCACTCTCTGACACTCTCAATCACTCTTTGACACTCTCTAACACTCTCTGACACTCTCAAACACTCTCTCTCACTCTCTGACACTCTCTGACACTCTCTGACACTCTCTGACACACTCAGACACTCTCTGACACTCTCTGACACTCTCTATCTCTCTCTGACACTCTCTGACACTCTCTATCACTCTCTATTACTCTCTGACACTCTCAGACACTCTCTATCACTCCCTATTACTCTCTGACACTCTCTGACACTCTCTATCACTCTCTATCCCTCTCTGACACTCTCTGACAATCTCTGACATTCTCTGACACTCTCTATCAGTCTCTGACACACTGTATCACTCTCTGACACTCTCAGACACTCTCTATCTCTCTCTGACTCTCTCTATCACTCTCTGACTCTCTCAGACACTCTCAGACACTCTCAATCACTCTCTGGCACTATCTATCAGTCTCTGACACTCTCTGACACTGTCTGACACTCTCAGACGCTCTCAGACACTCTCTATCACTCTCTGACACTTTCTGACACTCTCTGACTCTCTCTATCACTCTCTGACACTCTCAATCACTCTCTGACACTCTCTGACACTCTCTGACACTCTCAGACACTCTCTATCACTCTCTGACACTCTCTGACACTTTCAGACACTCTCAATAACTCTCTGACACTCTCTGACACTCTCTGACTCTTTCAGACACTCTCAATCACTCTCTGACACTCTCAGACACTCTCTGACACTCTCCATCACTCTCTATCACTCTCTGACACTTTCAGACACTCTCAATCACTCTCTGACACTCTCTGACACTTTCAGACACTCTCAATCACTCTCTGACACACTCAGACACCCTCTGACACTTTCAGACACTCTCTATCATTCTATATCACTCTCTGACACTCTCAATCATTCTCTGACACTCTCAGACACTCTCTGACACACTCAGACACTCTCTGACACTCTCAGACACTCTCTATCACTCTCTATCAATCTCTGACACTCTCTGACACTCTCAGACACTCTCTGACACTCTCAGACACTCTCTATCACTCTCGATCACTCTCTGACACTCTCTGACACTCTCAATCACTCTCTGACACTCTCAGACACTCTCTGACACACTCAGACACTCTCTGAAACTCTCAGACACTCTCTATCACTCTCTATCACTCGCTGACACTCTCTGACACTCTCTGACACTCTCAGACACTCTCTATCACTCTCTGACACTCTCTGACACTTTCAGACACTCTCAATCACTCTCTGACACTCTCTGACACTCTCTGACACTTTCAGACATCTCAATCATTCTCTGACACTCTCAGACACTCTCTGACACACTCAGACACTCTCTGACACTCTCTATCACTCTCTGACACTCTCAGACACTTTCAGACACTCAATCACTCTCTGACACTCTCTGACACTTTCAGACACTCTCAATCACTCTCTGACACACTCAGACACTCTCTGACACTCTCAGACACTCTCTATCACTCTCTATCACACTCTGACACCCTCTGACAATCTCTGACACTCTCTATCACTCTCTATCCCTCTCTGACACTCTCTGACAATCTCTGACATTCTCTGACACTCTCTATCAGTCTCTGACACACTGTATCACTCTCTGACACTCTCAGACACTCTCTATCTCTCTCAGACACTCTCTATCACTCTCTGACTCTCTCAGACACTCTCAGACACTCTCAATCACTCTCTGGCACTATCTATCAGTCTCTGACACTCTCTGACACTGTCTGACACTCTCAGACGCTCTCAGACACTCTCTATCACTCTCTGACACTTTCTGACACTCTCTGACTCTCTCTATCACTCTCTGACACTCTCAATCACTCTCTGACACTCTCTGACACTCTCTGACACTCTCAGACACTCTCTATCACTCTCTGACACTCTCTGACACTTTCAGACACTCTCAATAACTCTCTGACACTCTCTGACACTCTCTGACGCTCTCAGACACACTCTATCACACTCTGACACTTTCTGACACTCTCTGAAACTCTCTATCACTCTCTGACACTCTCAATCACTCTTTGACACTCTCTAACACTCTCTGACACTCTCAAACACTCTCTCTCACTCTCTGACACTCTCTGACACTTTCAGACACTCTCAATCACTCTCTGACACTCTCTGACACTCTCTGACACTCTCAGTCACTCTCTATCAATCTCTGACACTCTCTGACACTCTCAGACACTCTCTGACACACTCTGACACTCTCTGACACTTTCAGACACTCTCAATCACTCTCTGACACTCTCAGACACTCTCTATCACTCTCTATCACTCTCTATCACTCTCTATCACTCTCTGACACTCTCTGACACTCTCAGACACTCTCAGACACTCTCAGACACTCTCAGACACACTCAGACACTCTCTGACACTCTCAGACACTCTCTATCACTCTCTGACACTCTCTGACACTTTCAGACACTCTCAATCACTCTCTGACACTCTCTGACACTCTCTGACGCTTTCAGACACTCTCAATCACTCTCTGACACTCTCAGACACTCTCTGACATACTCAGACACTCTCTGACGCTCTCTATCACTCTCTGACACTCTCTGACACTTTAAGACACTCAATCACTCTCTGACACTCTCTGACACTCTCAGACACTCTCAATCACTCTCTGTCACTATCTATCATTCTCTGACACTCTCTGACACTGTCTGACACTCTCAGACGCTCTCAGACACACTCTATCACTCTCTGACACTTTCTGACACTCTCTGAAACTCTCTATAACTCTCTGACACTCTCAATCACTCTTTGACACTCTCTGACACTCTCAGACACTCTCTATCACTCTCTGACACTCTCTGACACTTTCAGACACTCTCAATCACTCTCTGACGCTCTCTGACACTCTCTGACACTTTCAGACACTCTCAATCACTCTCTGACACTCTCAATCACTCTCTGACACACTCAGACACTCTCTGACACTCTCTATCACTCTCTGACACTCTCTGACACTTTCAGACACTCTCAATCACTCTCTGACACACTCAGACACTCTCTGACACTCTCAGACACTCTCTATCACTCTCAGATACTCTCTATCACTCTCGATCACTCTCTGACACTCTCTGACACTCTCAATCACTCTCTGACACTCTCAGACACTCTCTGACACACTCAGACACTCTCTGAAACTCTCAGACACTCTCTATCACTCCCTATCACTCGCTGACACTCTCTGACACTCTCAGACACTCTCTGACACTCTCAGACACTCTCTATCACTCTCTGACACTCTCAGACACTCTCTGACACACTCAGACACTCTCTGACACTCTCAGACACTCTCTATCACCCTCTGACACTCTCTGACACTTTCAGACACTCTCAATCACTCTCTGACACTCTCAATCACTCTTTGACACTCTCTAACACTCTCTGACACTCTCAAACACTCTCTCTCACTCTCTGACACTCTCTGACACTTTCAGACACTCTCAATCACTCTCTGACACTCTCTGACACTCTCTGACACTCTCAGTCACTCTCTATCAATCTCTGACACTCTCTGACAATCTCAGACACTCTCTGACACACTCTGACACTCTCTGACACTTTCAGACACTCTCAATCACTCTCTGACACTCTCAGACACTCTCTATCACTCTCTATCACTCTCTATCACTCTCTATCACTCTCTGACACTCTCTGACACTCTCTGACACTCTCAGACACTCTAAGACACTCTCAGACACACTCAGACACTCTCTGACACTCTCAGACACTCTCTATCACTCTCTGACACTCTCTGACACTTTCAGACACTCTCTATCACTCTCTGACACTCTCTGACACTCTCTGACACTTTCAGACACTCTCAATCACTCTCTGACACTCTCAGACACTCTCTGACATACTCAGACACTCTCTGACACTCTCTATCACTCTCTGACACTCTCTGACACTTTCAGACACTCAATCACTCTCTGACACTCTCTGACACTCTCAGACACTCTCAATCACTCTCTGTCACTATCTATCATTCTCTGACACTCTCTGACACTGTCTGACACTCTCAGACGCTCTCAGACACACTCTATCACTCTCTGACACTTTCTGACACTCTCTGAAACTCTCTATAACTCTCTGACACTCTCAATCACTCTTTGACACTCTCTGACACTCTCAGACACTCTCTATCACTCTCTGACACTCTCTGACACTTTCAGACACTCTCAATCACTCTCTGACGCTCTCTGACACTCTCTGACACTTTCAGACACTCTCAATCACTCTCTGACACTCTCAGACACTCTCTGACACACTCAGACACTCTCTGACACTCTCTATCACTCTCTGACACTCTCTGACACTTTCAGACACTCTCAATCACTCTCTGACACACTCAGACACTCTCTGACACTCTCAGACACTCTCTATCACTCTCAGATACTCTCTATCACTCTCGATCACTCTCTGACACTCTCTGACACTCTCAATCACTCTCTGACACTCTCAGACACTCTCTGACACACTCAGACACTCTCTGAAACTCTCAGACACTCTCTATCACTCCCTATCACTCGCTGACACTCTCTGACACTCTCAGACACTCTCTGACACTCTCAGACACTCTCTATCACTCTCTGACACTCTCAGACACTCTCTGACACACTCAGACACTCTCTGACACTCTCAGACACTCTCTATCACCCTCTGACACTCTCTGACACTTTCAGACACTCTCAATCACTCTCTGACACTCTCTGACACTCTCTGAAACTTTCAGACACTCTCAATCACTCTCTGACACTCTCAGACACTCTCTGACACACTCAGACACTCTCTGACACTCTCTATCACTCTCTGACACTCTCTGACAGTTTCAGACACTCAATCACTCTCTGACACTCTCAGACGCTCTCAGACACACTCTATCAGTCTCTGACACTTTCTGACACTCTCTGAAACTCTCTATAACTCTCTGACACTCTCAATCACTCTTTGACACTCTCTGACACTCTCTGACACTCTCAGACACTCTCTATCACTCTCTGACACTCTCTGACACTTTCAGACACTCTCAATCACTCTCTGACACTCTCCATCACTCTCTGACACTTTCAGACACTCTCAATCACTCTCTGACACTCTCTGACACTCTCTGACACTTGCAGACACTCTCAATCACTCTCTGACACTCTCAGACACTCTCTGACACACTCAGACACTCTCTGACACTCTCTATCACTCTCTGACACTCTCTGACACTTTCAGACACTCAATCACTCTCTGACACTCTCTGACACTTTCAGACACTCTCAATCACTCTCTGACACACTCAGACACTCTCTGACACTCTCAGACACTCTCTATCACTCTCAGACACTCTCTATCACTCTCGATCACTCTCTGACACTCTCTGACACTCTCAATCACTCTCTGACACTCTCAGACACTCTCTGACACACTCAGACACTCTCTGAAACTCTCAGACACTCTCTATCACTCTCTATCACTCGCTGACACTCTCTGACACTCTCAGACACTCTCTGACACTCTCAGACACTCTCTGACACTCTCAGACACTCTCAGACACTCTCTGACACACTCAGACACTCTCTGAAACTCTCAGACACTCTATATCACTCTCTATCACTCTCTGACACTCTCTGACACTCTCAGACACTCTCTGACACTCTCTGACACTCTCAGACACTCTCTATCACTCTCTATCACTCTCTATCACTCTCTGACACTTTCTGACACTCTCAATCACTCTCTGACACTCTCAGACACTCTCTGACACACTCAGACACTCTCTGACACTCTCAGACACTCTCTATCACTCTCTGACACTCTCTGACACTTTCAGACACTCTCAATCACTCTCTGACACTCTCTGACACTCTCTGACACTTTCAGACACTCTCAATCACTCTCTGACACTCTCAGACACTCTCTGACACACTCAGACACTCTCTGACACTCTCTATCACTCTCTGACACTCTCTGACACTTTCAGACACTCAATCACTCTCTGACACTCTCTGACACTCTCAGACACTCTCAATCACTCTCTGGCACTATCTATCATTCTCTGACACTCTCTGACACTGTCTGACACTCTCAGACGCTCTCAGACACATTCTATCACTCTCTGACACTTTCTGACACTCTCTGAAACTCTCTATAACTCTCTGACACTCCCAATCACTCTTTGACACTCTCTGACACTCTCTGACACTCTCAGACACTCTCTATCACTCTCTGACACTCTCTGACACTTTCAGACACTCTCAATCACTCTCTGACACACTCTGACACTCTCTGACACACTCAGACACTCTCTGACACTCTCTATCACTCTCTGACACTCTCTGACACTTTCAGACACTCAATCACTCTCTGACACTCTCTGACACTTTCAGACACTCTCAATCACTCTCTGACACTCTCTGACACTTTCAGACACTCTCAATCACTCTCTGACACACTCAGACACCCTCTGACACACTCAGACACTCTCTATCACTCTATATCACTCTCTGACACTCTCAATCACTCTCTGACACTCTCAGACACTCTCTGACACACTCAGACACTCTCTGACACTCTCAGACACTCTATATCACTCTCTATCAATCTCTGACACTCTCTGACACTCTCAGACACTCTCTGACACTCTCAGACACTCTCAATCACTCTCTGACACTCTCAGACACTTTCAGACACTCTCAATCACTCTCTGACACACTCAGACACTCTCTGACACTCTCAGACACTCTCTATCACTCTCAGACACTCTCTATCACTCTCGATCACTCTCTGACACTCTCTGAAACTCTCAATCACTCTCTGACACTCTCAGACACTCTCTGACACACTCTGACACTCTCTGAAACTCTCAGACACTCTCTATCACTCTCTATCACTCGCTGACACTCTCTGACACTCTCAGACACTCTCTGACACTCTCTGACACTTTCAGACACTCTCAATCACTCTCTGACACTCTCAGACACTCTCTGACACACTCTGACACTCTCTGAAACTCTCAGACACTCTCTATCACTCACTATCACTCTCTGACACTCTTTGACACTCTCAATCACTCTCTGACACTCTCAATCACTCTCTGACACTCTCAGACACTCTCTGACACACTCAGACACTCTCTATCACTCTCTGACACTCTCTGACACTCTCTGACACACTCAGACACTCGCTGACACTCTCTGAAACTCTCTATCTCTCTCTGACACTCTCTGACACTCTCTATCACTCTCTATTACTCTCTGACACTCTCAGACACTCTCTATCACTCTCTATTACTCTCTGACACTCTCAGACACTCTCTATCACTCTCTGACACTCTCTGACACTCGCAGACACTCTCTATCACTCTCTGACACTCTCTATCACTCTCTATCACACTCTGACACCCTCTGACAATCTCTGACACTCTCTATCACTCTCTATCCCTCTCTGACACTCTCTGACAATCTCTGACATTCTCTGACACTCTCTATCAGTCTCTGACACACTGTATCACTCTCAGACACTCTCTATCTCTCTCTGACACTCTCTATCACTCTCTGACTCTCTCAGACACTCTCAGACACTCTCAATCACTCTCTGGCACTATCTATCAGTCTCTGACACTCTCTGACACTGTCTGACCCTCTCAGACGGTCTCAGACACTCTCTATCACTCTCTGACACTTTCTGACACTCTCTGACTCTCTCTATCACTCTCTGACACTCTCAATCACTCTCTGACACTCTCTGACACTCTCTGACACTCTCAGACACTCTCTATCACTCTCTGACACTCTCTGACATTTTCAGACACTCTCAATCACTCTCTGACACTCTCTGACACTCTCTGACTCTTTCAGACACTCTCAATCACTCTCTGACACTCTCAGACACTCTCTGAAACTCTCCATCACTCTCTGACACTCTCTGACACTTTCAGACACTCTCAATCACTCTCTGACACTCTCAGACACTCTCTGAAACTCTCCATCACTCTCTGACACTCTCTGACACTTTCAGACACTCTCAATCACACTCTGACACACTCAGACACCCTCTGACACTCTCAGACACTCTCTATCACTCTATATCACTCTCTGACACTCTCAATCACTCTCTGACACTCTCAGACACTCTCTGACACACTCAGACACTCTCTGACACTTTCAGACACTCTCAATCACTCTCTGACACTCTCTGACACTTTCAGACACTCTCAATCACTCTCTGACACACTCAGACACCCTCTGACACTCTCAGACACTCTGTATCACTCTGTATCAGTCTCTGACACTCTCAATCACTCTCTGACACTCTCAGACACTCTCTGACACACTCAGACACTCTCTGACACACTCAGACACTCTCTGAAACTCGCAGACACTCTCTATCACTCTCTATCACTCGCTGACACTCTCTGACACTCTCAGACACTCTCTGACACTCTCTGACACTTTCAGACACTCTCAATCACTCTCTGACACTCTCAGACACTCTCTGACACTCTCAGACACTCTCTATCACTCTCTGACACTCTCTGACACTTTCAGACACTCTCAATCACTCTCTGACACTCTCTGACACTCTCAGACACTCTCTATCACTCTCTATCACTCTCTATCACTCTCTATCACTCTCTGACACTCTCAGACACTCTCTGACACACTCAGACACTCTCTGTCACTCTCAGACACTCTCTATCACTCTCTGACACTCTCTGACACTTTCAGACACTCTCAATCACTCTCTGACACTCTCTGACACTCTCTGACACTCTCAATCACTCTCTATCACTCTCTATCACTCTCTGACACTCTCAGACACTCTCTGACACACTCAGACACTCTCTGACACTCTCAGACACTCTCTATCACTCTCTGACACTCTCTGACACTTTCAGACACTCTCAATCACTCTCTGACACTCTCAGACACTCTCCGACACACTCAGACACTCTCTGACACTCTCTATCACTCTCTGACACTCTCTGACACTTTCAGACACTCAATCACTCTCTGACACTCTCTGACACTTTCAGACACTCTCAATCAGTCTCTGACACACTCAGACACTCTCTATCACTCTCAGACACTCTCTGACACTCTCTATCACTCTCTATCACTCTCTGACACACTCTGACAATCTCTGACACTCTCAGACACTCTCAGACACTCTCTATCACTCTCTGACTCTCTCTGACTCTCTCTGACACTCTCAGACACTCTCTATCACTCTCTGACACTCTCTGACACTCTCTGACACTCTCAATCACTCTCTGACACCCTCTGACACTCTCTGACACTTTCAGACACTCTCAATCACTCTCTGACACTCTCAGACACTCTCCGACACACTCAGACACTCTCTGACACTCTCTATCACTCTCTGACACTCTCTGACACTTTCAGACACTCAATCACTCTCTGACACTCTCTGACACTTTCAGACACTCTCAATCAGTCTCTGACACACTCAGACACTCTCTGACACTCTCAGACACTCACTATCACTCTCTGACACTCTCTATCACTCACTATCACTCTCTGACACTCTTTGACACTCTCAATCACTCTCTGACACTCTCAATCACTCTCTGACACTCTCAGACACTCTCTGACACACTCAGACACTCTCTATCACTCTCTGACACTCTCTGACACTCTCTGACACACTCAGACACTCGCTGACACTCTCTGAAACTCTCTATCTCTCTCTGACACTCTCTGACACTCTCTATCACTCTCTATTACTCTCTGACACTCTCAGACACTCTCTATCACTCTCTATTACTCTCTGACACTCTCAGACACTCTCTATCACTCTCTGACACTCTCTGACACTCGCAGACACTCTCTATCACTCTCTGACACTCTCTATCACTCTCTATCACACTCTGACACCCTCTGACAATCTCTGACACTCTCTATCACTCTCTATCCCTCTCTGACACTCTCTGACAATCTCTGACATTCTCTGACACTCTCTATCAGTCTCTGACACACTGTATCACTCTCAGACACTCTCTATCTCTCTCTGACACTCTCTATCACTCTCTGACTCTCTCAGACACTCTCAGACACTCTCAATCACTCTCTGGCACTATCTATCAGTCTCTGACACTCTCTGACACTGTCTGACCCTCTCAGACGGTCTCAGACACTCTCTATCACTCTCTGACACTTTCTGACACTCTCTGACTCTCTCTATCACTCTCTGACACTCTCAATCACTCTCTGACACTCTCTGACACTCTCTGACACTCTCAGACACTCTCTATCACTCTCTGACACTCTCTGACATTTTCAGACACTCTCAATCACTCTCTGACACTCTCTGACACTCTCTGACTCTTTCAGACACTCTCAATCACTCTCTGACACTCTCAGACACTCTCTGAAACTCTCCATCACTCTCTGACACTCTCTGACACTTTCAGACACTCTCAATCACACTCTGACACACTCAGACACCCTCTGACACTCTCAGACACTCTCTATCACTCTATATCACTCTCTGACACTCTCAATCACTCTCTGACACTCTCAGACACTCTCTGACACACTCAGACACTCTCTGACACTTTCAGACACTCTCAATCACTCTCTGACACTCTCTGACACTTTCAGACACTCTCTGACACTCTCAGACACTCTCTGACACACTCAGACACTCTCTGACACACTCAGACACTCTCTGAAACTCGCAGACACTCTCTATCACTCTCTATCACTCGCTGACACTCTCTGACACTCTCAGACACTCTCTGACACTCTCTGACACTCTCTGACACTTTCAGACACTCTCAATCACTCTCTGACACTCTCAGACACTCTCCGACACTCTCAGACACTCTCTATCACTCTCTGACACTCTCTGACACTTTCAGACACTCTCAATCACTCTCTGACACTCTCAGACACTCTCTGACACTCTCAGACACTCTCTATCACTCTCTATCACTCTCTATCACTCTCTATCACTCTCTGACACTCTCAGACACTCTCTGACACACTCAGACACTCTCTGTCACTCTCAGACACTCTCTATCACTCTCTGACACTCTCTGACACTTTCAGACACTCTCAATCACTCTCTGACACTCTCTGACACTCTCTGACACTCTCAATCACTCTCTATCACTCTCTATCACTCTCTGACACTCTCAGACACTCTCTGACACACTCAGACACTCTCTGACACTCTCAGACACTCTCTATCACTCTCTGACACTCTCTGACACTTTCAGACACTCTCAATCACTCTCTGACACTCTCAGACACTCTCCGACACACTCAGACACTCTCTGACACTCTCTATCACTCTCTGACACTCTCTGACACTTTCAGACACTCAATCACTCTCTGACACTCTCTGACACTTTCAGACACTCTCAATCAGTCTCTGACACACTCAGACACTCTCTGACACTCTCAGACACTCACTATCACTCTCTGACACTCTCTATCACTCACTATCACTCTCTGACACTCTTTGACACTCTCAATCACTCTCTGACACTCTCAATCACTCTCTGACACTCTCAGACACTCTCTGACACACTCAGACACTCTCTGACACACTCAGACACTCTCTATCACTCTCTGACACTCTCTGACACTCTCTGACACACTCAGACACTCGCTGACACTCTCTGAAACTCTCTATCTCTCTCTGACACTCTCTGACACTCTCTATCACTCTCTATTACTCTCTGACACTCTCAGACACTCTCTATCACTCTCTATTACTCTCTGACACTCCCAGACACTCTCTATCACTCTCTGACACTCTCTGACACTCGCAGACACTCTCTATCACTCTCTGACACTCTCTATCACTCTCTATCACACTCTGACACCCTCTGACAATCTCTGACACTCTCTATCACTCTCTATCCCTCTCTGACACTCTCTGACAATCTCTGACATACTCTGACACTCTCTATCAGTCTCTGACACACTGTATCACTCTCAGACACTCTCTATCTCTCTCTGACACTCTCTATCACTCTCTGACACACTCAGAAACTCTCTGAAACTCGCAGACACTCTCTATCACTCTCTATCACTCGCTGACACTCTCTGATACTCTCAGACACTCTCTGACACTCTCTGACACTCTCTGACACTCTCAGACACTCTCTATCACTCTCTGACACTCTCTGACATTTTCAGACACTCTCAATCACTCTCTGACACTCTCTGACACTCTCTGACTCTTTCAGACACTCTCAATCACTCTCTGACACTCTCAGACACTCTCTGAAACTCTCCATCACTCTCTGACACTCTCTGACACTTTCAGACACTCTCAATCACTCTCTGACACTCTCAGACACTCTCTGAAACTCTCCATCACTCTCTGACACTCTCTGACACTTTCAGACACTCTCAATCACACTCTGACACACTCAGACACCCTCTGACACTCTCAGACACTCTCTATCACTCTATATCACTCTCTGACACTCTCAATCACTCTCTGACACTCTCTGACACTCTCTGACACTCTCTGACTCTTTCAGACACTCTCAATCACTCTCTGACACTCTCAGACACTCTCTGAAACTCTCCATCACTCTCTGACACTCTCTGACACTTTCAGACACTCTCAATCACTCTCTGACACTCTCAGACACTCTCTGAAACTCTCCATCACTCTCTGACACTCTCTGACACTTTCAGACACTCTCAATCACACTCTGACACACTCAGACACCCTCTGACACTCTCAGACACTCTCTATCACTCTATATCACTCTCTGACACTCTCAATCACTCTCTGACACTCTCAGACACTCTCTGACACACTCAGACACTCTCTGACACTTTCAGACACTCTCAATCACTCTCTGACACTCTCTGACACTTTCAGACACTCTCAATCACTCTCTGACACACTCAGACACCCTCTGACACTCTCAGACACTCTCTATCACTCTATATCACTCTCTGACACTCTCAATCACTCTCTGACACTCTCAGACACTCTCTGACACACTCAGACACTCTCTGAAACTCGCAGACACTCTCTATCACTCTCTATCACTCGCTGACACTCTCTGACACTCTCAGACACTCTCTGACACTCTCTGACACTCTCTGACACTTTCAGACACTCTCAATCACTCTCTGACACTCTCAGACACTCTCTGACACTCTCAGACACTCTCTATCACTCTCTGACACTCTCTGACACTTTCAGACACTCTCAATCACTCTCTGACACACTCAGACACCCTCTGACACTCTCAGACACTCTCTATCACTCTATATCACTCTCTGACACTCTCAATCACTCTCTGACACTCTCAGACACTCTCTGACACACTCAGACACTCTCTGACACACTCAGACACTCTCTGAAACTCGCAGACACTCTCTATCACTCTCTATCACTCGCTGACACTCTCTGACACTCTCAGACACTCTCTGACACTCTCTGACACTTTCAGACACTCTCAATCACTCTCTGACACTCTCAGACACTCTCTGACACTCTCAGACACTCTCTATCACTCTCTGACACTCTCTGAAACTTTCAGACACTCTCAATCACTCTCTGACACTCTCAGACACTCTCTGACACACTCAGACACTCTCTGACACACTCAGACACTCTCTGAAACTCGCAGACACTCTCTATCACTCTCTATCACTCGCTGACACTCTCTGACACTCTCAGACACTCTCTGACACTCTCTGACACTCTCTGACACTTTCAGACACTCTCAATCACTCTCTGACACTCTCAGACACTCTCTATCACTCTCTGACACTCTCTGACACTTTCAGACACTCTCAATCACTCTCTGACACTCTCAATCACTCTCTGACACTCTCTGACACTCTCAGACACTCTCTATCACTCTCTATCACTCTCTATCACTCTCTGACACTCTCAGACACTCTCTGACACTCTCAGACACTCTCTATCACTCTCTGACACTCTCTGACACTTTCAGACACTCTCAATCACTCTCTGACACTCTCAGACACTCTCTGACACACTCAGACACTCTCTGACACTCTCAGACACTCTCTATCACTCTCTGACACTCTCTGACACTTTCAGACACTCTCAATCACTCTCTGACACTCTCTGACACTCTCAATCACTCTCTGACACTCTCAGACACTCTCTGACACACTCAGACACTCTCTGACACTCTCAGACACTCTCTATCACTCTCTATCAATCTCTGACACTCTCTGACACTCTCAGACACTCTCTGACACTCTCAGACACTCTCTATCACTCTCGATCACTCTCTGACACTCTCTGACACTCTCAATCACTCTCTGACACTCTCAGACACTCTCTGACACACTCAGACACTCTCTGAAACTCGCAGACACTCTCTATCACTCTCTATCACTCGCTGACACTCTCTGACACTCTCAGACACTCTCTGACACTCTCTGACACTTTCAGACACTCTCAATCACTCTCTGACACTCTCAGACACTCTCTGACACTCTCAGACACTCTCTATCACTCTCTGACACTCTCTGACACTTTCAGAAACTCTCAATCACTCTCTGACACTCTCAGACACTCTCTGACATTCTCAGACACTCTCTATCACTCTCTATCACTCTCTATCACTCTCTATCACTCTCTGACACTCTCAGACACTCTCTGACACACTCAGAGACTCTCTGACACTCTCAGACACTCTCTATCACTCTCTGACACTCTCTGACACTTTCAGACACTCTCAATCACTCTCTGACACTCTCTGACACTCTCTGACACTCTCAGACACTCTCTATCACTCTCTGACACTCTCTGACACTCTCAGACACTCTCTGACACTCTCTGACACTCTCTGACACTCTCAATCACTCTCTGACACTTTCAGACACTCTCTGACACACTCAGACACTCTCTGAAACTCTCAGACACTCTCTATCACTCTCTATCACTCGCTGACACTCTCTGACACTCTCCGACACTCTCTGACACACTCTGACACTCTCTGACACTTTCAGACACTCTCAATCACTCTCTGACACTCTCTGACACACTCAGACACTCTCTGACACTCTCAGACACTCTCTATCACTCTCTATCAATCTCTGACACTCTCTGACACTCTCAGACACTCTCTGACACTCTCAGACACTCTCTATCACTCTCGATCACTCTCTGACACTCTCTGACACTCTCAATCACTCTCTGACACTCTCAGACACTCTCTGACACACTCAGACACTCTCTGAAACTCACAGACACTCTCTATCACTCTCTATCACTCGCTGACACTCTCTGACAATCTCAGACACTCTCTATCACTCTCTGACACTCTCTGACACTTTCAGACACTCTCTGACACTTTCAGACACTCTCAATCACTCTCTGACACTCTCAATCACTCTCTGACACTTTCAGACACTCTCTGACACTTTCAGACACTCTCAATCACTCTCTGACACTCTCAGACACTCTCTGACACACTCAGACACTCTCTGACACTCTCTATCACTCTCTGACACTCTCTGACACTTTCAGACACTCAATCACTCTCTGACACTCTCTGTCACTTTCAGACACTCTCAATCAATCTCTGACACACTCAGACACTCTCTGACACTCTCAGACACTCTCTGACACTCTCTATCACTCTCTGACACTCTCTGACACTTTCAGACACTCAATCACTCTCTGACACTCTCAGACACTCTCTATCACTCTCTGACACTCTCTGACACTTTCAGACACTCTCAATCACTCTCTGACACTCTCAATCACTCTCTGACACTCTCTGACACTCTCAGACACTCTCTATCACTCTCTATCACTCTCTATCACTCTCTGACACTCTCAGACACTCTCTGACACTCTCAGACACTCTCTATCACTCTCTGACACTCTCTGACACTCTCTGACACTCTCAGACACTCTCTGACACTCTCAATCAATCTCTGACACTCTCAATCACTCTCTGACACTCTCAGACACTCTCTGACACTCTCTGACACTTTCAGACACTCTCAATCACTCTCTGACACTCTCTGACACTCTCAGACACTCTCTGACACTCTCTGACACTTTCAGACACTCTCAATCACTCTCTGACATTCTCTGACACTTTCAGACACTCTCAATCACTCTCTGACACACTCAGACACCCTCTGACACTCTCAGACACTCTCTATCACTCTATATCACTCTCTGACACTCTCAGACACTCTCTGACACACTCAGACACCCTCTGACACTCTCAGACACTCTCTATCACTCTATATCACTCTCTGACACTCTCTGACACTCTCAATCACTCTCTGACACTCTCAGACACTCTCTGACACTCTCTGACACTTTCAGACACTCTCAATCACTCTCTGACACACTCAGACACTCTCTGACACTCTCAGACTCTCTCTATCACTCTCTGACACTCTCTGACACTCTCAATCACTCTCTGACACTCTCTGACACTCTCAGACACTCTCTGACACTCTCTGACACTTTCAGACACTCTCAATCACTCTCTGACACTCTCTGACACTTTCAGACACTCTCAATCACTCTCTGACACACTCAGACACCCTCTGACACTCTCAGACACTCTCTATCACTCTATATCACTCTCTGACACTCTCTGACACTCTCAATCACTCTCTGACACTCTCTGACACTCTCTGACACACTCAGACACTCTCTGACACTCTCTGTCACTCTCTATCACTCTCTGTCAATCTCTGACACTCTCTGACACTCCCAGACACTCTCTGACACTCTCTGACACTTTCAGACACTCTCAATCACTCTGTGACACTCTCTGACACTTTCAGACACTTTCAATCACTCTCTGACACACTCAGACACCCTCTGACACTCTCAGACACTCTCTATCACTCTATATCACTCTCTGACACTCTCTGACACTCTCAATCACTCTCTGACACTCTCTGACACTTTCAGACACTTTCAATCACTCTCTGACACACTCAGACACCCTCTGACACTCTCAGACACTCTCTATCACTCTATATCACTCTCTGACACTCTCTGACACTCTCAATCACTCTCTGACACTCTCTGACACTTTCAGACACTTTCAATCACTCTCTGACACACTCAGACACCCTCTGACACTCTCAGACACTCTCTATCACTCTATATCACTCTCTGACACTCTCTGACACTCTCAATCACTCTCTGACACTCTCTGATACTCTCTGACACGTTCAGACACTCTCAATCACTCTCTGACACACTCAGACACTCACTGACACTCTCAGACTCTCTCTATCACTCTCTGACACTCTCTGACACTCTCAATCACTCTCTGACACTCTCAGACACTCTCTGACACACTCAGATACTCTCTGACACTCTCAGACACTCTCTATCACTCTCTGACACTCTTTGACACTCTCAGACACTCTCTGACACTCTCTGACACTCTCCATCACTCTCTGACACTCTCTGACACTTTCAGACACTCTCAATCACTCTCTGACACTCTCTGACACTTTCAGACACTTTCAATCACTCTCTGACACACTCAGACACCCTCTGACACTCTCAGACACTCTCTATCACTCTATATCACTCACTGACACTCTCAATCACTCTCTGACACTCTCAGACACTCTCTGACACTCTCTGACACTTTCAGACACTCTCAATCACTCTCTGACACACTCAGACACTCTCTGACACTCTCAGACTCTCTCTATCACTCTCTGACACTCTCTGACACTCTCAATCACTCTCTGACACTCTCAGACACTCTCTGACACACTCAGATACTCTCTGACACTCTCAGACACTCTCTATCACTCTCTGACACTTTCAGACACTCTCAATCACTCTCTGACACTCTCAGACACTCTCTGACACACTCAGACACTCGCTGACACTCTCCGGCACTCTCTGACACTCTCTGACACTCTCAATCACTCTCTGACACTCTCTATCACTCTCTGACGCTCTCTGACACTCTCTGACACACTCAGACACTCTCTGACACTCTCAGACACTCTCTATCACTCTCTATCACACTCTGACACTCTCTATCACTCTCTATCAATCTCTGACACGCTCTGACACACTCACACAATCTCTATCACTCTCTGACACTATCTGACACTCTCTGAAACTATCTGACACTCTCTATCACTCTCTATCACTCTCTGAAACCCTCTGACAATCTCTGACACTCTCAGACACTCTCTATCACTCTCTGACACTCACTGACACTCTCAGACACTCTCTATCACTCTCTATAACTCTCTGTCACACTCAGACACACTCTCTCACTCTCTGATACTCTCTGACACTCTCTGACACTCTCTATCACTCTTTATCACTCTCTGACACACTCTGACAATCTCTGACACTCACTGACACTCTCAGACACACTCTGTCACTCTCAGACACTATCAGACATTCTCTATCACTCTCTGACACTCTCTCACATACTCTGACACTATCTGACACTCTCAGACACTCTCTGACACTCTCTGACACTCTCTATCACTCTATTACACTCTCTGACACTCTCTGACACTCTCAGACACTCTCTACCACTCTCTATCACTCACTGATACACTCTGAAAGTCACTGACGCTCTCAGAAACTCTCAGACACTCTCTGTCACTCTCAGACACTCTCTATCACTCTCTATCACTCTCTGACACTCTCTGACTCTCTGAGACACTCTCAGACACACTCTAACACCCTCTGACACTCTCAGACACTCTCTATCACTCTCTGACACTCTCAGACACTCTCTATCACTCTCTGACACTCTCTATTACTCTCTGACACTCTCAGCCACTCTCTATCACTCTCTATCACTCTCTATTACTCTCTGACACTCTCTGACACTCACTGACACTCTGTATCACTCTCTGATACTCGCAGACTCTCTCTATCACTCTCTGACACTCTCTATCACTCTCTGACACTCTCTGACGCACACTGACACACTCTGACACTCTATATCACTCTCTGTCAATCTCTGACACTCTCTGACACTCTCAGACACTCTCTGACACTCTCAGACACTCTCTATCACTCTCGATCACTCTCTGACACTCTCTGACACTCTCAATCACTCTCTGACACTCTCAGACACTCTCTGACACACTCAGACACTCTCTGAAACTCGCAGACACTCTCTATCACTCTCTATCACTCGCTGACACTCTCTGACACTCTCAGACACTCTCTGACACTCTCTGACACTCTCTGACACTTTCAGACACTCTCAATCACTCTCTGACACTCTCAGACACTCTCTGACACTCTCAGACACTCTCTATCACTCTCTGACACTCTCTGACACTTTCAGAAACTCTCAATCACTCTCTGACACTCTCAGACACTCTCTGACACTCTCAGACACTCTCTATCACTCTCTATCACTCTCTATCACTCTCTGACACTCTCAGACACTCTCTGACACACTCAGAGACTCTCTGACACTCTCAGACACTCTCTATCACTCTCTGACACTCTCTGACACTTTCAGACACTCTCAATCACTCTCTGACACTCTCTGACACTCTCTGACACTCTCAGACACTCTCTATCACTCTCTGACACTCTCTGACACTCTCAGACACTCTCTGACACTCTCTGACACTCTCTGACACTCTCAATCACTCTCTGACACTCTCAGACACTCTCTGACACACTCAGACACTCTCTGACACTCTCAGACACTCTCTATCACTCTCTATCAATCTCTGACACTCTCTGACACTCTCAGACACTCTCTGACACTCTCAGACACTCTCTATCACTCTCGATCACTCTCTGACACTCTCTGACACTCTCAATCACTCTCTGACACTTTCAGACACTCTCTGACACACTCAGACACTCTCTGAAACTCTCAGACACTCTCTATCACTCTCTATCACTCGCTGACACTCCCTGACACTCTCCGACACTCTCTGACACACTCTGACACTCTCTGACACTTTCAGACACTCTCAATCACTCTCTGACACTCTCTGACACACTCAGACACTCTCTGACACTCTCAGACACTCTCTATCACTCTCTATCAATCTCTGACACTCTCTGACACTCTCAGACACTCTCTATCACTCGCTGACACTCTCAGACACTCTCTATCACTCTCTGACACTCTCTGACACTCTCAGACACTCTCTGACACTCTCTGACACTCTCTGACACTCTCAATCACTCTCTGACACTCTCAGACACTCTCTGACACACTCAGACACTCTCTGACACTCTCAGACACTCTCTATCACTCTCTGACACTTTCAGACACTCTCTGACACACTCAGACACTCTCTGAAACTCTCAGACACTCTCTATCACTCTCTATCACTTTCAGACACTCTCTGACACACTCAGACACTCTCTGAAACTCTCAGACACTCTCTATCACTCTCTATCACTCGCTGACACTCTCTGACACTCTCCGACACTCTCTGACACACTCTGACACTCTCTGACACTTTCAGACACTCTCAATCACTCTCTGACACTCTCTGACACACTCAGACACTCTCTGACACTCTCAGACACTCTCTATCACTCTCTATCAATCTCTGACACTCTCTGACACTCTCAGACACTCTCTGACACTCTCAGACACTCTCTATCACTCTCGATCACTCTCTGACACTCTCTGACACTCTCAATCACTCTCTGACACTCTCAGACACTCTCTGACACACTCAGACACTCTCTGAAACTCTCAGACACTCTCTATCACTCTCTATCACTCGCTGACACTCTCTGACACTCTCAGACACTCTCTATCACTCTCTGACACTCTCTGACACTTTCAGACACTCTCTGACACTTTCAGACACTCTCAATCACTCTCTGACACTCTCAATCACTCTCTGACACTTTCAGACACTCTCTGACACTTTCAGACACTCTCAATCACTCTCTGACACTCTCTGACACACTCAGACACTCTCTGACACTCTCTATCACTCTCTGACACTCTCTGACACTTTCAGACACTCAATCACTCTCTGACACTCTCTGACACTTTCAGACACTCTCAATCAATCTCTGACACACTCAGACACTCTCTGACACTCTCAGACACTCTCTATCACTCTCTATCACACTCTGACACCCTCTGACAATCTCTGACACTCTCTATCACTCTCAATCCCTCTCTGACACTCTCTGACACTCTCTGACATTCTCTGACACTCTCTATCAGTCTCTGACACACTGTATCACTCTCTGACACTCTCAGACACTCTCTATCTCTCTCTGACACTTTCTATCACTCTCTGACTCTCTCAGACACTCTCAGACACTCTCAATCACTCTCTGGCACTATCTATCAGTCTCTGACACTCTCTGACACTGTCTGACACTCTCAGACGCTCTCAGACACACTCTATCACTCTCTGACACTTTCTGACACTCTCTGAAACTCTCTATCACTCTCTGACACTCTCAATCACTCTTTGACACTCTCTAACACTCTCTGACACTCTCAGACACTCTCTATCACTCTCTGACACTCTCTGAGACTTTCAGACACTCTCAATCACTCTCTGACACTCTCTGACACTCTCTGACACTCTCAATCACTCTCTGACACTCTCCGACACTCTCAATCACTCTCTGACACTCTCAGACACTCTCTGACACACTCAGACACTCTCTGACACTCTCTATCACTCTCTATCACTCTCTGTCAATCTCTGACACTCTCTGACACTCTCAGACATTCTCTGACACTCTCTGACACTTTCAGACACTCTCAATCACTCTCTGACACTCTCTGACACTTTCAGACACTTTCAATCACTCTCTGACACACTCAGACACCCTCTGACACTCTCAGACACTCTCTATCACTCTATATCACTCTCTGACACTCTCTGACACTCTCAATCACTCTCTGACACTCTCTGACACTCTCAATCACTCTCTGACACTCTCAGACACTCTCTGACACTTTCAGACACTCTCAATCACTCTCTGACACTCTCTGACACTCTCAGACACTCTCTGACAGTCTCTGACACTTTCAGACACTCTCAATCACTCTCTGACATTCTCTGACACTTTCAGACACTCTCAATCACTCTCTGACACACTCAGACACCCTCTGACACTCTCAGACACTCTCTATCACTCTATATCACTCTCTGACACTCTCTGACACTCTCAATCACTCTCTGACACTCTCAGACACTCTCTGACACACTCAGACACCCTCTGACACTCTCAGACACTCTCTATCACTCTATATCACTCTCTGACACTCTCTGACACTCTCAATCACTCTCTGACACTCTCAGACACTCTCTGACACTCTCTGACACTTTCAGACACTCTCAATCACTCTCTGACACACTCAGACACTCTCTGACACTCTCAGACTCTCTCTATCACTCTCTGACACTCTCTGACACTCTCAATCACTCTCTGACACTCTCTGACACTCTCAGACACTCTCTGACACTCTCTGACACTTTCAGACACTCTCAATCACTCTCTGACACTCTCTGACACTTTCAGACACTCTCAATCACTCTCTGACACACTGAGACACCCTCTGACACTCTCAGACACTCTCTATCACTCTATATCACTCTCTGACACTCTCTGACACTCTCAATCACTCTCTGACACTCTCTGACACTCTCTGACACACTCAGACACTCTCTGACACTCTCTATCACTCTCTATCACTCTCTGTCAATCTCTGACACTCTCTGACACTCCCAGACACTCTCTGACACTCTCTGACACTTTCAGACACTCTCAATCACTCTGTGACACTCTCTGACACTTTCAGACACTTTCACACACTCAGACACCCTCTGACACTCTCAGACACTCTCTATCACTCTATATCACTCTCTGACACTCTCTGACACTCTCAATCACTCTCTGACACTCTCTGACACTTTCAGACACTTTCAATCACTCTCTGACACACTCAGACACCCTCTGACACTCTCAGACACTCTCTATCACTCTATATCACTCTCTGACACTCTCTGACACTCTCAATCACTCTCTGACACTCTCTGACACTTTCAGACACTTTCAATCACTCTCTGACACACTCAGACACCCTCTGACACTCTCAGACACTCTCTATCACTCTATATCACTCTCTGACACTCTCTGACACTCTCAATCACTCTCTGACACTCTCTGATACTCTCTGACACTTTCAGACACTCTCAATCACTCTCTGACACACTCAGACACTCTCTGACACTCTCAGACTCTCTCTATCACTCTCTGACACTCTCTGACACTCTCAATCACTCTCTGACACTCTCAGACACTCTCTGACACACTCAGATACTCTCTGACACTCTCAGACACTCTCTATCACTCTCTGACACTCTTTGACACTCTCAGACACTCTCTGACACTCTCTGACACTCTCCATCACTCTCTGACACTCTCAGACACTCTCTGACACTCTCTGACACTTTCAGACACTCTCAATCACTCTCTGACACACTCAGACACTCTCTGACACTCTCAGACTCTCTCTATCACTCTCTGACACTCTCTGACACTCTCAATCACTCTCTGACACTCTCAGACACTCTCTGACACACTCAGATACTCTCTGACACTCTCAGACACTCTCTATCACTCTCTGACACTTTCAGACACTCTCAATCACTCTCTGACACTCTCAGACACTCTCTGACACACTCAGACACTCGCTGACACTCTCTGGCACTCTCTGACACTCTCTGACCCTCTCAATCACTCTCTGACACTCTCTATCACTCTCTGACGCTCTCTGACACTCTCTGACACACTCAGACACTCTCTGACACTCTCAGACACTCTCTATCACTCTCTATCACACTCTGACACTCTCTATCACTCTCTATCAATCTCTGACACGCTCTGACACACTCACACAATCTCTATCACTCTCTGACACTATCTGACACTCTCTGAAACTATCTGACACTCTCTATCACTCTCTATCACTCTCTGAAACCCTCTGACAATCTCTGACACTCTCAGACACTCTCTATCACTCTCTGACACTCACTGACACTCTCAGACACTCTCTATCACTCTCTATAACTCTCTGACACACTCAGACACACTCTCTCACTCTCTGATACTCTCTGACACTCTCTGACACTCTCTATCACTCTTTATCACTCTCTGACACACTCTGACAATCTCTGACACTCACTGACACTCTCAGACACACTCTGTCACTCTCAGACACTATCAGACATTCTCTATCACTCTCTGACACTCTCTCACATACTCTGACACTATCTGACACTCTCAGACACTCTCTGACACTCTCTGACACTCTCTATCACTCTATTACACTCTCTGACACTCTCTGACACTCTCAGACACTCTCTACCACTCTCTATCACTCACTGATACACTCTGAAAGTCACTGACGCTCTCAGAAACTCTCAGACACTCTCTGTCACTCTCAGACACTCTCTATCACTCTCTATCACTCTCTGACACTCTCTGACTCTCTGAGACACTCTCAGACACACTCTAACACCCTCTGACACTCTCAGACACTCTCTATCACTCTCTGACACTCTCAGACACTCTCTATCACTCTCTGACACTCTCTATTACTCTCTGACACTCTCAGCCACTCTCTATCACTCTCTATCACTCTCTATTACTCTCTGACACTCTCTGACACTCACTGACACTCTGTATCACTCTCTGATACTCGCAGACTCTCTCTATCACTCTCTGACACTCTCTATCACTCTCTGACACTCTCTGACGCACACTGACACACTCTGACACTCTATATCACTCTCTGTCACTCTCTGACACTCTCTGACGCACTCTGACACTCTCTGACACTCTCAGACAGTCTCTATCACTCTCTATAACTCTCTGACACACTCAGACACACTCTCTCACTCTCTAATACTCTCTGACACTCTCTGACACTCTCTATCACTCTTTATCACTCTCTATCACTCTCTGACACTCTCAGACACACTCTGTCACTCTCAGACACTATCAGACATTCTCTATCACTCTCTGACACTCTCTCACATACTCTGACACTATCTGTCACTCTCAGACACTCTCTGACACTCTCTGACACTCTCTATCACTCTATTACACTCTCTGACACTCTCTGACACTCTCAGACACTCTCTACCACTCTCTATCACTCACTGATACACTCTGAAAGTCACTGACGCTCTCAGAAACTCTCAGACACTCTCTGTCACTCTCAGACACTCTCTATCACTCTCTATCACTCTCTGACACTCTCTGACACTCTCTGACTCTCTGAGACACTCTCAGACACACTCTATCACCCTCTGACACTCTCAGACACTCTCTATCACTCTCTGACAATCTCAGACACTCTCTATCACTCTCTGACACTCTCTGACACTCTCTATTACTCTCTGACACTCTCAGCCACTCTCTATCACTCTCTATTACTCTCTGACACTCTCTGACACTCTCTGACACTCTGTATCACTCTCTGATACTCGCAGACTCTCTCTATCACTCTCTGACACTCTCTATCACTCTCTGACACTCTCTGACGCACACTGACACACTGACACTCTATATCACTCTCTGACACTCTCTGACACTTTCAGACACTCTCAATCACTCTCTGACACACTCAGACACCCTCTGACACTCTCAGACACTCTCTATCACTCTATATCACTCTCTGACACTTTCAGACACTCTCAATCACTCTCTGACACACTCAGACACCCTCTGACACTCTCAGACACTCTCCATCACTCTATATCACTCTCTGACACTCTCTGACACTCTCAATCACTCTCTGACACTCTCAGACACTCTCTGACACTCTCTATCACTCTCTGACACTCTCTGACACTCTCTATTACTCTCTGACACTCTCAGCCACTCTCTATCACTCTCTATTACTCTCTGACACTCTCTGACACTCTCTGACACTCTGTATCACTCTCTGATACTCGCAGACTCTCTCTATCACTCTCTGACACTCTCTATCACTCTCTGACACTCTCTGACGCACACTGACACACTCTGACACTCTATATCACTCTCTGACACTCTCTGACACTTTCAGACACTCTCAATCACTCTCTGACACACTCAGACACCCTCTGACACTCTCAGACACTCTCTATCACTCTATATCACTCTCTGACACTCTCTGACACTTTCAGACACTCTCAATCACTCTCTGACACACTCAGACACCCTCTGACACTCTCAGACACTCTCTATCACTCTATATCACTCTCTGACACTCTCTGACACTCTCAATCACTCTCTGACACTCTCAGACACTCTCTGACACACTCAGACACTGTCTGACACTCTCTATCACTCTCTATCACTCTCTGTCAATCTCTGACACTCTCTGACACTCTCAGACACTCTCTGACACTCTCTGACACTTTCAGACACTCTCAATCACTCTCAGACACTCTCTGACACTTTCAGACACTTTCAATCACTCTCTGACACACTCAGACACCCTCTGACACTCTCAGACACTCTCTATCACTCTATATCACTCTCTGACACTCTCTGACACTCTCAAACACTCTCTGACACTCTCTGACACACTCAGACACCCTCTGACACTCTCAGACACTCTCTATCACTCTATATCACTCTCTGACACTCTCAATCACTCTCTGACACTCTCTGACACTTTCAGACACTTTCAATCACTCTCTGACACACTCAGACACCCTCTGACACTCTCAGACACTCTCTATCACTCTATATCACTCTCTGACACTCTCTGACACTCTCAATCACTCTCTGACACTCTCTGACACTCTCTGACACTCTCTGACACTTTCAGACACTCTCAATCACTCTCTGACACACTCAGACAGTCTCTGACACTCTCAGACTCTCTCTATCACTCTCTGACACTCTCTGACACTCTCAATCACTCTCTGACACTCACAGACACTCTCTGACACACTCAGATACTCTCTGACACTCTCAGACACTCTCTATCACTCTCTGACACTCTTTGACACTCTCAGACACTCTCTGACACTCTCTGACACTCTCCATCACTCTCTGACACTCTCTGACACTTTCAGACACTCTCAATCACTCTCTGACACTCTCTGACACTTTCAGACACTTTCAATCACTCTCTGACACACTCAGACAACCTCTGACACTCTCAGACACTCTCTATCACTCTATATCACTCTCTGACACTCTCTGACACTCTCAATCACTCTCTGACACTCTCAGGCACTCTCTGACACTCTCTGACACTTTCAGACACTCTCAATCACTCTCTGACACACTCAGACACTCTCTGACACTCTCAGACTCTCTCTATCACTCTCTGACACTCTCTGACACTCTCAATCACTCTCTGACACTCGCAGACACTCTCTGACACACTCAGATACTCTCTGACACTCTCAGACACTCTCTATCACTCTCTGACACTCTCTCACACTCTCTGACACTCTCTGACACTTTCAGACACTCTCAATCACTCTCTGACACTCTCAATCACTCTCTGACACACTCAGACACTCGCTGACACTCTCTGACACTCTCTGACACTCTCAATCACTCTCTGACACTCTCTATCACTCTCTGACGCTCTCTGACACACTCAGACACTCTCTGACACTCTCAGACACTCTCTATCACTCTCTATCACACTCTGACACTCTCTATCACTCTCTATCAATCTCTGACACGCTCTGACACACTCACACAAACTCTATCACTCTCTGACACTATCTGACACTCTCTGAAGCTATCTGACACTCTCTATCACTCTCTATCACTCTCTGAAACCCTCTGACAATCTCTGACACTCTCAGACACTCTCTATCACTCTCTGACACTCACTGACACTCTCAGACACTCTCTATCACTCTCTATAACTCTCTGACACACTCAGACACACTCTCTCACTCTCTGATACTCTCTGACACTCTCTGACACTCTCTATCACTCTTTATCACTCTCTATCACTCTCTGACACACTCTGACAATCTCTGACACTCACTGACACTCTCAGACACACTCTGTCACTCTCAGACACTATCAGACATTCTCTATCACTCTCTGACACTCTCTCACATACTCTGACACTATCTGACACTCTCAGACACTCTCTGACACTCTCTGACACTCTCTATCACTCTATTACACTCTCTGACACTCTCTGACACTCTCAGACACTCTCTACCACTCTCTATCACTCACTGATACACTCTGAAAGTCACTGACGCTCTCAGAAACTCTCAGACACTCTCTGTCACTCTCAGACACTCTCTATCACTCTCTATCACTCTCTGACACTCTCTGACACTCTCTGACTCTCTGAGACACTCTCAGACACACTCTATCACCCTCTGACACTCTCAGACACTCTCTATCACTCTCTGACACTCTCAGACACTCTCTATCACTCTCTGACACTCTCTATTACTCTCTGACACTCTCAGCCACTCTCTATCACTCTCTATTACTCTCTGACACTCTCTGACACTCACTGACACTCTGTATCACTCTCTGATACTCGCAGACTCTCTCTATCACTCTCTGACACTCTCTATCACTCTCTGACACTCTCTGACGCACACTGACACACTCTGACACTCTATATCACTCTCTGTCACTCTCTGACACTCTCTGACGCACTCTGACACTCTCTGAGACTCTCAGACAGTCTCTATCACTCTCTATAACTCTCTGACACACTCAGACACACTCTCTCACTCTCTAATACTCGCTGACACTCTCTGACACTCTCTATCACTCTTTATCACTCTCTATCACTCTCTGACACACTCTGACAATCTCTGACACTCACTGACACTCTCAGACACACTCTGTCACTCTCAGACACTATCAGACATTCTCTATCACTCTCTGACACTCTCTCACATACTCTGACACTATCTGACACTCTCAGACACTCTCTGACACTCTCTGACACTCTCTATCACTCTATTACACTCTCTGACACTCTCTGACACTCTCAGACACTCTCTACCACTCTCTATCACTCACTGATACACTCTGAAAGTCACTGACGCTCTCAGAAACTCTCAGACACTCTCTGTCACTCTCAGACACTCTCTATCACTCTCTATCACTCTCTGACACTCTCTGACACTCTCTGACTCTCTGAGACACTCTCAGACACACTCTATCACCCTCTGACACTCTCAGACACTCTCTATCACTCTCTGACACTCTCAGACACTCTCTATCACTCTCTGACACTCTCTATTACTCTCTGACACTCTCAGCCACTCTCTATCACTCTCTATTACTCTCTGACACTCTCTGACACTCACTGACACTCTGTATCACTCTCTGATACTCGCAGACTCTCTCTATCACTCTCTGACACTCTCTATCACTCTCTGACACTCTCTGACGCACACTGACACACTCTGACACTCTATATCACACTCTGTCACTCTCTGACACTCTATCACTCTCTGACACTCTCTGACACTCTCAGACACTCTCAGACACTCTCTATCAATCTCTATCACTCTCTGACACTCTCTATCGCTCTCTGATACTCTCTATCACTCTATGACACTCTCTATCACTCTATGACGCTCGCTGACACTCTCTAGCTCTCTCTATCATTCTCTTACACTCTCTGACACACTCTGACACTCTCAGACACTCTCTATCACACTCTGTCACTCTCTGACACTCTCAGATACTCTCTGACACTCTCTGAAACTCTCTATCACTCTCTATCAGTCTCTGACACTCTCTGACACTCTCTGACACACTCTGACACTCTCAGACACTCTCTGTCACTCCCTATCACTCTCTGACACTCTCTGACACTCTCTGACACTCTCTGACACTCTCAGACACTCTCTATCACTCTCTATTACTCTCTATCACTCTCTGACACGCTCAGACACTCTCTATCACTCCCTATCACTCTCTGACACTCTCTCACACTCTCTGACACTCTCAGACACTCTCTATCACTCTCTATCACTCTCTGAAACTCTCTGACACTCTCTGACACTCTCTGACACTCTCATACACTCTCAGACAATCTCTATCAATCTCTGTCACTCTCTGACACTCTCTATCACTCTCTGACACTCTCTATCGCCCACTGACACTCTCTATCACTCCATGACGCTCTTTGACTCTCTCTATCACTCTATGACGCTCTCTGACACTCTCTATCACTCTCAATCACTCTCTGACACTCTCTGACACACTCAGACACTCTCTGACATTCTCAGACACTCTCTAGCACTCTCTATCACTCTCTGAAACCCTCTGACAATCTCTGACACTCTCAGACACTCTATATCACTCTCTGACACTCACTGACACTCTCAGACACTCTCTATCACTCTCTATAACTCTCTGACACACTCAGACACACTCTCTCACTCTCTGACACTCTCTGACACTCTCTATCACTCTTTATCACTCTCTATCAATCTCTGACACACTCTGACAATCTCTGACACTCACTGACACTCTCAGACACACTCTGTCACTCTCAGACTCTATCAGACATTCTCTATCACTCTCTGACACTCTCTCACATACTCTGACACTCTCTGACACTCTCAGACACTCTCTGACACTCTCTGACACTCTCTATCACTCTATTACACTCTCTGACACTCTCTGACACTCTCAGACACTCTCTACCACTCTCTATCACTCACTGCTACACTCTGAAAGTCACTGACGCTCTCAGAAACTCTCAGACACTCTCTGTGACTCTCAGACACTCTCTATCACTCTCTATCACTCTCTATCACTCTCTGACACTCTCTGACACTCTCTGACTCTCTGAGACACTCTCAGACACTCTCTATCACCCTCTGACACTCTCAGACACCCTCTATCACTCTCTGACACTCTCAGACACTCTCTATCACTCTCTGACACTCTCTGACACTCTCTATTACTCTCTGACACTCTCAGCCACTCTCTATCACTCTCTATTACTCTCTGACACTCTCTGACACTCTCTGACACTCTGTATCAATCTCTGATACTCGCAGACTCTCTCAATCACTCTCTGACACTCTCTATCACTCTCTGACACTCTCTGACGCACACTGACACACTCTGACCATCTCTATCACTCTCTGTCACTCTCTGACACTCTCTGACACACTCTGACACTCTCTGACGCTCTCAGACAGTCTCTATCACTCTCTATCACCCTCTGACACTCTCTGACACTCTCAGACACTCTCAGACACTCTCTATCAATCTCTATCACTCTCTGACACTCTCTATCGCTCTCTGATACTCTCTATCACTCTATGACACTCTCTATCACTCTATGACGCTCGCTGACACTCTCTAGCTCTCTCTATCATTCTCTTGCACTCTCTGACACACTCTGACACTCTCAGACACTCTCTGTCACTCCCTATCACTCTCTGACACTCTGACACACTCTGACACACTCTGACACTCTCTATCACACTCTGACACTCTCTGACACTCTCAGATACTCTCTGACACTCTCTGAAACTCTCTATCACTCTCTATCAGTCTCTGACACTCTCTGACACACTCTGACACTCTCAGACACTCTCTGTCACTCCCTATCACTCTCTGACACTCTCTGACACTCTCAGACACTCTCTATCACTCTCTGAAACTCTCTGACACTCTCTGACACACTCTGACACGCTCAGACACTCTCTATCACTCCCTATCACTCTCTGACACTCTCTCACACTCTCTGACACTCTCTCACACTCTCTATCACTCTCTATCACTCTCTGAAACTCTCTGACACTCTCTGACACTCTCTGACACTCTCAGACACTCTCAGACAATCTCTATCAATCTCTATCACTCTCTGACACTCTCTATCACTCTCTGACACTCTCTATCGCCCACTGACGCTCTCTATCACTCCATGACACTCTTTGACTCTCTCTATCACTCTATGACGCTCTCTGACACTCTCTATCACTCTCTATCACACTCTGACACTCTCTATCACTCTCTATCAATCTCTGACACGCTCTGACACACTCACACAATCTCTATCTCTCTCTGGCACTATCTGACACTCTCTGACACTCTCTGACACTCTCTATCACTCTCTATCACTCTCTGACACCCTCTGACAATCTCAGAAACTCTCAGACACTCTCTATCAGTCTCTGACACTCACTGACACTCTCAGACACTCTCTATCACTCTCTATAACTCTCTGACACACTCAGACACTCTCTCTCACTCTCTGACACTCTCTGACTCTCTCTGACACTCTCTATCACTCTTTATCACTCTCCATCACTCTCTGACACACTCTGACAATCTCTGACACTCTCAGACACTCTCAGACACTCTCTATCACTCTCTGACACTCACTGACACGCTCAGACAATCTCTGTCATTCTCAGACACGCTCTATCACTCTCTGACACTCTCTGACATACTCTGAATCTCTCTGACACTCTCTGACACTGTCTGTCACTCTATGACACTCTCTGACACTCTCTATCCATCTCTGACGCACTCTGACACTCTCTGACACTCTCAGACACTCTCTCACACACTCTATCACTCTCTGACACTCACTGACACTCTCTATCACTCTCTATCACTCTCTGACACTCTCAGACACTCTCTATCACTCGCTGACACTCTCTGACTCTCGATGACACTCTCTATCACTCTCTATCACTCTATATCACTCTCAGACAATCTCAGACACTCTCTATCACTCTATGACGCTCTCTGACACTCTCTATCACTCTCTATCACTCTCTGACACTCTCTGACACTCTCTATCACTCTATGACACTCTCTGACACACTCAGACACTCTCTGACACTCTCAGACACTCTCTATCACTCTCTGAAACTCTCTGACACTCTCTAACACTCTCTATCACTCTCTGACACGCTCTGACACACTCAGACACTCTCTGACACTCTCAGACACTCTCTATCACTCTCTGACACTCTCTGACTCTCTCTGACACTCTCTATCACTCTCTATCACTCTCTATCACTCTCAGACACTCTCAGACACGCTCAGACACTCTCTATCACTCTATGACGCTCTCTGACACTCTCTATCACTCTATGACACTCTCTGACACTCACTATCACTCTCTATCACTCTCTGACACTCTCTGACGCACTCATACACTCTCTGACACTCTCAGACACTTTCAGACACTCTCAATCACTCTCTGACACTCTCTGACAATTTCAGACACTCTCAATCACTCTCTGACACTCTCAGACACTCTCTGACACACTCAGACTCTCTCTATCACTCTCTGACACTCCCTGACACTTTCAGACACTCTCAATCACTCTCTGACACTCTCTGACACTTTCAAACACTCTCAATCACTCTCTGACACACTCAGACACTCTCTGACACTCTCAGACTCTCTCTATCACTCTCTGACACTCCCTGACACTTTCAGACACTCTCAATCACTCTCTGACACTCTCTGACACTTTCAAACACTCTCAATCACTCTCTGACACACTCAGACACTCTCTGACACTCTCAGACTTTCTCTATCACTCTCTGACACTCTCTGACACTCTCAATCACTCTCTGACACTCTCAGACACTCTCTGACACACTCAGACACTCTCTGACACTCTCAGACACTCTCTATCACTCTCTGACACTCTCTGACACTCTCAGACACTCTCTGACACTCTCTGACACTCTCAGACACTCTCTGACACACTCAGACTCTCTCTATCACTCTCTGACACTCTCTGACACTCTCAGACACTCTCTATCACTCTCTGAAACTCTCTGACACTCTCTGACACACTCTGACACGCTCAGACACTCTCTATCACTCCCTATCACTCTCTGACACTCTCTCACACTCTCTGACACTCTCTCACACTCTCTATCACTCTCTATCACTCTCTGAAACTCTCTGACACTCTCTGACACTCTCTGACACTCTCAGACACTCTCAGACAATCTCTATCAATCTCTATCACTCTCTGACACTCTCTATCACTCTCTGACACTCTCTATCGCCCACTGACGCTCTCTATCACTCCATGACACTCTTTGACTCTCTCTATCACTCTATGACGCTCTCTGACACTCTCTATCACTCTCTATCACACTCTGACACTCTCTATCACTCTCTATCAATCTCTGACACGCTCTGACACACTCACACAATCTCTATCTCTCTCTGGCACTATCTGACACTCTCTGACACTCTCTGACACTCTCTATCACTCTCTATCACTCTCTGACTCCCTCTGACAATCTCAGAAACTCTCAGACACTCTCTATCAGTCTCTGACACTCACTGACACTCTCAGACACTCTCTATCACTCTCTATAACTCTCTGACACACTCAGACACTCTCTCTCACTCTCTGACACTCTCTGACTCTCTCTGACACTCTCTATCACTCTTTATCACTCTCCATCACTCTCTGACACACTCTGACAATCTCTGACACTCTCAGACACTCTCAGACACTCTCTATCACTCTCTGACACTCACTGACACGCTCAGACAATCTCTGTCATTCTCAGACACGCTCTATCACTCTCTGACACTCTCTGACATACTCTGAATCTCTCTGACACTCTCTGACACTGTCTGTCACTCTATGACACTCTCTGACACTCTCTATCCATCTCTGACGCACTCTGACACTCTCTGACACTCTCAGACACTCTCTCACACACTCTATCACTCTCTGACACTCACTGACACTCTCTATCACTCTCTATCACTCTCTGACACTCTCAGACACTCTCTATCACTCGCTGACACTCTCTGACTCTCGATGACACTCTCTATCACTCTCTATCACTCTATATCACTCTCAGACAATCTCAGACACTCTCTATCACTCTATGACGCTCTCTGACACTCTCTATCACTCTCTATCACTCTCTGACACTCTCTGACACTCTCTATCACTCTATGACACTCTCTGACACACTCAGACACTCTCTGACACTCTCAGACACTCTCTATCACTCTCTGAAACTCTCTGACACTCTCTAACACTCTCTATCACTCTCTGACACGCTCTGACACACTCAGACACACTCAGACACTCTCTGACACTCTCAGACACTCTCTATCACTCTCTGACACTCTCTGACTCTCTCTGACACTCTCTATCACTCTCTATCACTCTCTATCACTCTCAGACACTCTCAGACACGCTCAGACACTCTCTATCACTCTATGACGCTCTCTGACACTCTCTATCACTCTATGACACTCTCTGACACTCACTATCACTCTCTATCACTCTCTGACACTCTCTGACGCACTCATACACTCTCTGACACTCTCAGACACTTTCAGACACTCTCAATCACTCTCTGACACTCTCTGACAATTTCAGACACTCTCAATCACTCTCTGACACTCTCAGACACTCTCTGACACACTCAGACTCTCTCTATCACTCTCTGACACTCCCTGACACTTTCAGACACTCTCAATCACTCTCTGACACTCTCTGACACTTTCAAACACTCTCAATCACTCTCTGACACACTCAGACACTCTCTGACACTCTCAGACTCTCTCTATCACTCTCTGACACTCCCTGACACTTTCAGACACTCTCAATCACTCTCTGACACTCTCTGACACTTTCAAACACTCTCAATCACTCTCTGACACACTCAGACACTCTCTGACACTCTCAGACTTTCTCTATCACTCTCTGACACTCTCTGACACTCTCAATCACTCTCTGACACTCTCAGACACTCTCTGACACACTCAGACACTCTCTGACACTCTCAGACACTCTCTATCACTCTCTGACACTCTCTGACACTCTCAGACACTCTCTGACACTCTCTGACACTCTCAGACACTCTCTGACACACTCAGACTCTCTCTATCACTGTCTGACACTCTCTGACACTTTCAGACACTCTCAATCACTCTCTGACACTCTCTGACACTTTCAAACACTCTCAATCACTCTCTGACACACTCAGACACTCTCTGACACTCTCAGACTCTCTCTATCACTCTCTGACACTCTCTGACACTCTCAGACACTCTCTGACACTCTCTGACACTTTCAAACACTCTCAATCACTCTCTGACACACTCAGACACTCTCTGACACTCTCAGACTCTCTCTATCACTCTCTGACACTCTCTGACACTCTCAGACACTCTCTGACACTCTCAGACACTCTCTGACACACTCAGACACTCTCAATCACTCTCTGACACACTCAGACACCCTCTGACACTCTCAGACACTCTCTATCACTCTATATCACTCTCTGACACTCTCTGACACTCTCAATAACTCTCTGACACTCTCAGACACTCTCAGACACTCTCTGACACTTTCAGACACTCTCAATCACTCTCTGACACTCTCTGACACTCTCAGACACTTTCAGACACTCTTAATCACTCTCTGACACTCTCTGACAATTTCAGACACTCTCAATCACTCTCTGACACTCTCAGACACTCTCTGACACACTCAGACACTCTCTGACACTCTCTATCACTCTCTGACACTCTCTATCACTCTTTATCACTCTCTATCACTCTCTGACACACTCTGACAATCTCTGACACTCTCCATCACTCTCTGACACTCTCTGACACTTTCAGACACTCTCAATCACTCTCTGACACTCTCTGACACTTTCAGACACTCTCAATCACTCTCTGACACACTCAGACACCCTCTGACACTCTCAGACACTCTCTATCACTCTATATCACTCTCTGACACTCTCTGACACTCTCAATCACTCTCTGACACTCTCAGACACTCTCTGACACTCTCAGACACTCTCTGACACACTCAGACACTCTCTGACACTCTCTGTCACTCTCTGACACTCTCTGACTCTCTCAGACACTCTCTGACACTCTCTGACACTTTTAGACACTCTCAATCACTCTCTGACACTCTCTGACACTTTCAGACACTTTCAATCACTCTCTGACACACTCAGACACCCTCTGACACTCTCAGCCACTCTCTATCACTCTATATCACTCTCTGACACTCTCTGACACTCTCAATCACTCTCTGACAATCTCAGACACTCTCTGACACTCTCTGACACTTTCAGACACTCTCAATCACTCTCTGACACACTCAGACACTCTCTGACACTCTCAGACTCTCTCTATCACTCTCTGACACACTCTGACAATCTCTGACACTCTCCATCACTCTCTGACACTCTCTGACACTTTCAGACACTCTCAATCACTCTCTGACACACTCAGACACCCTCTGACACTCTCAGACACTCTCTATCACTCTATATCACTCTCTGACACTCTCTGACACTCACAATCACTCTCTGACACTCTCAGACACTCTCTGACACTCTGACACTTTCAGACACTCTCAATCACTCTCTGACACTCTCTGACACTCTCAGACACTTTCAGACACTCTCAATCACTCTCTGACACTTTCAGACACTCTCAATCACTCTCTGACACTCTCTGACAATTTCAGACACTCTCAATCACTCTCTGACACTCTCAGACACTCTCTGACGCACTCATACACTCTCTGACACTCTCAGACACTTTCAGACACTCTCAATCACTCTCTGACACTCTCTGACAATTTCAGACACTCTCAATCACTCTCTGACACTCTCAGACACTCTCTGACACACTCAGACTCTCTCTATCACTCTCTGACACTCCCTGACACTTTCAGACACTCTCAATCACTCTCTGACACTCTCTGACACTTTCAAACTCTCTCAATCACTCTCTGACACACTCAGACACTCTCTGACACTCTTGGACTCTCTCTATCACTCTCTGACACTCTCTGACACTCTCAATCACTCTCTGACACTCTCAGACACTCTCTGACACACTGAGACACTCTCTGACACTCTCAGACACTCTCTATCGCTCTCTGACACTCTCTGACACTCTCAGACACTCTCTGACACTCTCTGACACACTCAGACACTCTCTGACACACTCAGACTCTCTCTATCACTCTCTGACACTCTCTGACACTTTCAGACACTCTCAATCACTCTCTGACACTCTCTGACACTTTCAAACACTCTCAATCACTCTCTGACACACTCAGACACTCTCTGACACTCTCAGACTCTCTCTATCACTCTCTGACACTCTCTGACACTCTCAGACACTCTCTGACACACTCAGACACTCTCTGACACTCTCAGACACTCTCTATCACTCTCTGACACTCTCTGACACTCTCTGACACTCTCTGACACTTTCAGACACTCTCAATCACTCTCTGACACTCTCAGACACTCTCTGACACACTCAGACACTCTCTGACACTCTCAGACACTCTCAGACACTCTCAGACACACTCAGACACTCTCTGACACTCTCAGACACTCTCTATCACTCTCTATCACACTCTGACACTCTCTATCACTCTCTATCAATCTCTGACACGCTCTGACACACTCACACAATCTCTATCACTCTCTGGCACTATCTGACACTCTCTGAAACTATCTGACACTCTCTATCACTCTCTATCACTCTCTGAAACCCTCTGACAATCTCTGACACTCTCAGACACTCTCTATCACTCTGTGACACTCACTGAGACTCTCAGACACTCTCTATCACTCTCTATAACTCTCTGACACACTCAGACACACTCTCTCACTCTCTGACACTCTCTGACACTCTCTGACACTCTCTATCACTCCTTATCACTCTCTATCACTCTCTGACACACTCTGACAATCTCTGACACTCTCCATCACTCTCTGACACTCTCTGACACTTTCAGACACTCTCAATCACTCTCTGACACACTCAGACACCCTCTGACACTCTCAGACACTCTCTATCACTCTATATCACTCTCTGACACTCTCTGACACTCTCAATCACTCTCTGACACTCTCAGACACTCTCTGACACTCTGACACTCTCTATCACTCTCTATCAATCTCTGACACGCTCTGACACACTCACACAATCTCTATCACTCTCTGGCACTATCTGACACTCTCTGATACTATCTGACACTCTCTATCACTCTCTATCACTCTCTGAAACCCTCTGACAATCTCTGACACTCTCAGACACTCTCTATCACTCTGTAACACTCACTGAGACTCTCAGACACTCTCTATCACTCTCTATAACTCTCTGACACACTCAGATACACTCTCTCACTCTCTGACACTCTCTGACACTCTCTGACACTCTCTGACACTCTCTATCACTCCTTATCACTCTCTATCACTCTCTGACACACTCTGACAATCTCTGACACTCTCCATCACTCTCTGACACTCTCTGACACTTTCAGACACTCTCAATCACTCTCTGACACACTCAGACACCCTCTGACACTCTCAGACACTCTCTATCGCTCTATATCACTCTCTGACACTCTCTGACACTCTCAATCACTCTCTGACACTCTCAGACACTCTCTGACACTCTCTGACACTTTCAGACACTCTCAATCACTCTCTGACACTCTCTGACACTCTCAGACACTTTCAGACACTCTCAATCACTCTCTGACACTCTCTGACAATTTCAGACACTCTCAATCACTCTCTGACACTCTCAGACACTCTCTGACACACTCAGACACTCTCTGACACTCTCTATCACTCTCTGACACTCTCTATCACTCTTTATCACTCTCTATCACTCTCTGACACACTCTGACAATCTCTGACACTCTCCATCACTCTCTGACACTCTCTGACACTTTCAGACACTCTCAATCACTCTCTGACACTCTGACACTTTCAGACACTCTCAATCACTCTCTGACACACTCAGACACCCTCTGACACTCTCAGATACTCTCTATCACTCTATATCACTCTCTGACACTCTCTGACACTCTCAATCACTCTCTGACACTCTCAGACACTCTCTGACACTCTCAGACACTCTCTGACACACTCAGACACTCTCTGACACTCTCTGTCACTCTCTGACACTCTCTGACACTCTCAGACACTCTCTGACACTCTCTGACACTTTCAGACACTCTCAATCACTCTCTGGCACTCTCTGACACTTTCAGACACTTTCAATCACTCTCTGACACACTCAGACACCCTCTGACACTCTCAGCCACTCTCTATCACTCTATATCACTCTCTGACACTCTCTGACACTCTCAATCACTCTCTGACAATCTCAGACACTCTCTGACACTCTCTGACACTTTCAGACACTCTCAATCACTCTCTGACACACTCAGACACTCTCTGACACTCTCAGACTCTCTCTATCACTCTCTGACACACTCTGACAATCTCTGACACTCTCCATCACTCTCTGACACTCTCTGACACTTTCAGACACTCTCAATCACTCTCTGACACACTCAGACACCCTCTGACACTCTCAGACACTCTCTATCACTCTATATCACTCTCTGATACTCTCTGACACTCTCAATCACTCTCTGACACTCTCAGACACTCTCTGACACTCTCAGACACTCTCTATCACTCTCTATCAATCTCTGACACGCTCTGACACACTCACACAATCTCTATCACTCTCTGGCACTATCTGACACTCTCTGAAACTATCTGACACTCTCTATCACTCTCTATCACTCTCTGAAACCCTCTGACAATCTCTGACACTCTCAGACACTCTCTATCACTCTGTGACACTCACTGAGACTCTCAGACACTCTCTATCACTCTCTATAACTCTCTGACACACTCAGACACACTCTCTCACTCCTTATCACTCTCTATCACTCTCTGACACACTCTGACAATCTCTGACACTCTCCATCACTCTCTGACACTCTCTGACACTTTCAGACACTCTCAATCACTCTCTGACACACTCAGACACCCTCTGACACTCTCAGACACTCTCTATCACTCTATATCACTCTCTGACACTCTCTGACACTCTCAATCACTCTCTGACACTCTCAGACACTCTCTGACACTCTCTGACACTTTCAGACACTCTCAATCACTCTCTGACACTCTCTGACACTCTCAGACACTTTCAGACACTCTCAATCACTCTCTGACACTCTCTGACAATTTCAGACACTCTCAATCACTCTCTGACACTCTCAGACACTCTCTGACACACTCAGACACTCTCTGACACTCTCTATCACTCTCTGACACTCTCTATCACTCTTTATCACTCTCTATCACTCTCTGACACACTCTGACAGTCTCTGACACTCTCCATCACTCTCTGACACTCTCTGACACTTTCATACACTCTCAATCACTCTCTGACACTCTCTGACACTTTCAGACACTCTCAATCACTCTCTGACACACTCAGACACCCTCTGACACTCTCAGACACTCTCTATCACTCTATATCACTCTCTGACACTCTCTGACACTCTCAATCACTCTCTGACACTCTCAGACACTCTCTGACACTCTCAGACACTCTCTGACACACTCAGACACTCTCTGACACTCTCTGTCACTCTCTGACACTCTCTGACACTCTCAGACACTCTCTGACACTCTCTGACACTTTCAGACACTCTCAATCACTCTCTGACACTCTCTGACACTTTCAGACACTTTCAATCACTCTCTGACACACTCAGACACCCTCTGACACTCTCAGCCACTCTCTATCACTCTATATCACTCTCTGACACTCTCTGACACACTCAATCACTCTCTGACAATCTCAGACACTCTCAATCACTCTCTGACACACTCAGACACTCTCTGACACTCTCAGACTCTCTCTATCACTCTCTGACACTCTCAGACACTCTCAATCACTCTCTGACACTCTCAGACACTCTCTGACACACGCAGATACTCTCTGACACTCTCAGACACTCTCTATCACTCTCTGACACTCTCTGACACTCTCAGACACTCTCTGACACTCTCTGACACTCTCTGACACTTTCAGACACTCTCAATCACTCTCTGACACTCTCTGACACTCTCAATCACTCTCTGACAATCTCAGACACTCTCTGACACTCTCTGACACTTTCAGACACTCTCAATCACTCTCTGACACACTCAGACACTCTCTGACACTCTCAGACTCTCTATATCACTCTCTATCACTCTCTGACACTCTCTGACACTCTCAATCACTCTCTGACACTCTCAGACACTCTCTGACACACTCAGATACTCTCTGACACTCTCAGACACTCTCTGTCACTCTCTGACACTCTCTGACACTCTCAGACACTCTCTGACACTCTCTGACACTCTCTGACACTTTCAGGTACTCTCAATCACTCTCTGACACTCTCAGACACTCTCTGACACACTCAGACACTCTCTGACACTCTCTGACACTCTCTGACACTCTCAATCACTCTCTGACACTCTCTATCACTCTCTGACACTCTCTGACACACTCAGACACTCTCTGACACTCTCAGACACTCTCTATCACTCTCTATCACACTCTGACACTCTCTATCACTCTCTATCAATCTCTGACACGCTCTGACACACTCACACAATCTCTATCACTCTCTGGCACTATCTGACACTCTCTGAAACTATCTGACACTCTCTATCACTCTCTATAACTCTCTGAAACACTCAGACACACTCTCTCACTCTCTGACACTCTCTGACACTCTCTGACACTCTCTATCACTCTTTACCACTCTCTATCACTCTCTGACACACTCTGACAATCTCTGACACTCACTGACACTCTCAGACACACTCTGTCACTCTCAGACACTATCAGACATTCTTTATCACTCTCTGACACTCTCTCACATACTCTGACACTCTCAGACACTCTCTATCACTCTATATCACTCTCTGACACTCTCTGACACTCTCAATCACTCTCTGACACTCTCAGACACTCTCTGACACTCTCGGACACTCTCTGACACACTCAGACACTCTCTGACACTCTCTGTCACTCTCTGACACTCTCTGACACTCTCAGACACTCTCTGACACTCTCTGACACTTTCAGACACTCTCAATCACTCTCTGACACTCTCTGACACTTTCAGACACTTTCAATCACTCTCTGACACACTCAGACACCCTCTGACACTCTCAGCCACTCTCTATCACTCTATATCACTCTCTGACACTCTCTGACACTCTCAATCACTCTCTGACAATCTCAGACACTCTCTGACACTCTCTGACACTTTCAGACACTCTCAATCACTCTCTGACACACTCAGACACTCTCTGACACTCTCAGACTCTCTCTATCACTCTCTGACACTCTCTGACACTCTCAATCACTCTCTGACACTCTCAGACACTCTCTGACACACTCAGATACTCTCTGACACTCTAAGACACTCTCTATCACTCTCTGACACTCTCTGACACTCTCAGACACTCTCTGACACTCTCTGACACTCTCTGACACTTTCAGACACTCTCAGTCACTCTCTGACACTCTCTGACACTCTCAATCACTCTCTGACAATCTCAGACACTCTCTGACAGTCTCTGACACTTTCAGACACTCTCAATCACTCTCTGACACACTCAAACACTCTCTGACACTCTCAGACTCTCTCTATCACTCTCTGACACTCTCTGACACTCTCAATCACTCTCTGACACTCTCAGACACTCTCTGACACACTCAGATACTCTCTGACACTCTCAGACACTCTCTGACACTCTCTGACACTTTCAGATACTCTCAATCACTCTCTGACACTCTCAGACACTCTCAGACACACTCAGACACTCTCTGACACTCTCTGACACTCTCTGACTCTCTCAATCACTCTCTGACACTCTCTATCACTCTCTGACACTCTCTGACACACTCAGACACTCTCTGACACTCTCAGACACTCTCTATCACTCTCTATCACACTCTGACACTCTCTATCACTCTCTATCAATCTCTGACACGCTCTGACACACTCACACAATCTCTATCACTCTCTGGCACTATCTGACACTCTCTGAAACTATCTGACACTCTCTATCACTCTCTATCACTCTCTGAAACCCTCTGACAATCTCTGACACTCTCAGACACTCTCTATCACTCTCCGACACTCACTGACACTCTCAGACACTCTCTATCACTCTCTATAGCTCTCTGACACACTCAGACACACTCTCTCACTCTCTGACACTCTCTGACACTCTCTGACACTCTCTATCACTCTTTATCACTCTCTATCACTCTCTGACACACTCTGACAATCTCTGACACTCACTGACACTCTCAGACACACTCTGTCACTCTCAGACACTATCAGACATTCTCTATCACTCTCTGACACTCTCTCACATACTCTGACACTATCTGACACTCTCAGACACTCTCTGACACTCTCTGACACTCTCTATCACTCTATTACACTCTCTGACACTCTCTGACACTCTCAGACACTCTCGACCACTCTCTATCACTCACTGATACACTCTGAAAGTCACTGACGCTCTCAGAAACTCTCAGACACTCTCTGTCACTCTCAGACACTCTCTATCACTCTCTATCACTCTCTATCACTCTCTGACACTCTCTGACACTCTCTGACTCTCTGAGACACTCTCAGACACACTCTATCACCCTCTGACACTCTCAGACACTCTCTATCACTCTCTGACACTCTCAGACACTCTCTATCACTCTCTGACACTCTCTGACACTCTCTGACACTCTCTATTGCTCTCTGACACTCTCAGCCACTCTCTATCACTCTCTATTACTCTCTGACACTCTCTGACACTCTGTATCACTCTCTGATACTCGCAGACTCTCTCTATCACTCTCTGACACTCTCTATCACTCTCTGACACTCTCTGACGCACACTGACACACTCTGACACTCTATATCACTCTCTGTCACTCTCTGACACTCTCTGACGCACTCTGACACTCTCTGACACTCTCAGACAGTCTCTATCACTCTCTATCACTCTCTGACACTCTCTGACACTCTCAGACACTCTCAGACACTCTCAGACACTCTCTATCAATCTCTATCACTCTCTGACACTCTCTATCGCTCTCTGATACTCTCTATCACTCTATGACACTCTCTATCACTCTATGACGCTCGCTGACACTCTCTAGCTCTCTCTATCATTCTCTTACACTCTCTGACACTCTCAGACACTCTCTATCACACTCTGACACTCTCTGACACTCTCAGATACTCTCTGACACTCTCTGAAACTCTCTATCACTCTCTATCAGTCTCTGACACTCTCTGACACTCTCTGACACACTCTGACACTCTCAGACACTCTCTGTCACTCCCTATCACTCTCTGACACTCTCTGACACTCTCTGACACTCTCAGACACTCTCTATCACTCTCTATCACTCTCTGAAACTCTCTGACACTCTCTGACACACTCTGACACGCTCAGACACTCTCTATCACTCCCTATCACTCTCTGACACTCTCTCACACTCTCTGACACTCTCAGACACTCTCTATCACTTTCTATCAACCTCTGAAACTCTCTGACACTCTCTGATACTCTCTGACACTCTCAGACAATCTCTATCAATCTCTATCACTCTCTGACACTCTCTATCACTCTCTGACACTCTCTATCGCCCACTGACACTCTCTATCACTCCATGACGCTCTTTGACTCTCTCTATCACTCTATGACGCTCTCTGACACTCTCTATTACTCTCAATCACTCACTGACACTCTCTGACATACTCAGACACTCTCTGACATTCTCAGACACTCTCTATCACTCTCTATCACTCTCTGACACTCTCTGACACTTTCAGACACTTTCAATCACTCTCTGACACACTCAGACACCCTCTGACACTCTCAGCCACTCTCTATCACTCTATATCACTCTCTGACACTCTCTGACACACTCAATCACTCTCTGACAATCTCAGACACTCTCAATCACTCTCTGACACACTCAGACACTCTCTGACACTCTCAGACTCTCTCTATCACTCTCTGACACTCTCTGACACTCTCAATCACTCTCTGACACTCTCAGACACTCTCTGACACACTCAGATACTCTCTGACACTCTCAGACACTCTCTATCACTCTCTGACACTCTCTGACACTCTCAGACACTCTCTGACACTCTCTGACACTCTCTGACACTTTCAGACACTCTCAATCACTCTCTGACACTCTCTGACACTCTCAATCACTCTCTGACAATCTCAGACACTCTCTGACACTCTCTGACACTTTCAGACACTCTCAATCACTCTCTGACACACTCAGACACTCTCTGACACTCTCAGACTCTCTATATCACTCTCTATCACTCTCTGACACTCTCTGACACTCTCAATCACTCTCTGACACTCTCAGACACTCTCTGACACACTCAGATACTCTCTGACACTCTCAGACACTCTCTGTCACTCTCTGACACTCTCTGACACTCTCAGACACTCTCTGACACTCTCTGACACTCTCTGACACTTTCAGGTACTCTCAATCACTCTCTGACACTCTCTGACATACTCAGACACTCTCTGACATTCTCAGACACTCTCTATCACTCTCTATCACTCTCTGACACTCTCTGACACTTTCAGACACTTTCAATCACTCTCTGACACACTCAGACACCCTCTGACACTCTCAGCCACTCTCTATCACTCTATATCACTCTCTGACACTCTCTGACACACTCAATCACTCTCTGACAATCTCAGACACTCTCAATCACTCTCTGACACACTCAGACACTCTCTGACACTCTCAGACTCTCTCTATCACTCTCTGACACTCTCTGACACTCTCAATCACTCTCTGACACTCTCAGACACTCTCTGACACACTCAGATACTCTCTGACACTCTCAGACACTCTCTATCACTCTCTGACACTCTCTGACACTCTTTGACACTCTCAGACACTCTCTGACACTCTCTGACACTCTCTGACACTTTCAGACACTCTCAATCACTCTCTGACACTCTCTGACACTCTCAATCACTCTCTGACAATCTCAGACACTCTCTGACACTCTCTGACACTTTCAGACACTCTCAATCACTCTCTGACACACTCAGACACTCTCTGACACTCTCAGACTCTCTATATCACTCTCTATCACTCTCTGACACTCTCTGACACTCTCAATCACTCTCTGACACTCTCAGACACTCTCTGTCACTCTCTGACACTCTCTGACACTCTCAGACACTCTCTGACACTCTCTGACACTCTCTGACACTCTCTGACACTCTCTGACACTCTCTGACACTTTCAGGTACTCTCAATCACTCTCTGACACTCTCAGACACTCTCTGACACACTCAGACACTCTCTGACACTCTCTGACACTCTCAATCACTCTCTGACACTCTCTATCACTCTCTGACACTCTCTGACACACTCAGACACTCTCTGACACTCTCAGACACTCTCTATCACTCTCTATCACACTCTGACACTCTCTATCACTCTCTATCAATCTCTGACACGCTCTGACACACTCACACAATCTCTATCACTCTCTGGCACTATCTGACACTCTCTGAAACTATCTGACACTCTCTATCACTCTCTATAACTCTCTGAAACACTCAGACACACTCTCTCACTCTCTGACACTCTCTGACACTCTCTGACACTCACTATCACTCTTTACCACTCTCTATCACTCTCTGACACACTCTGACAATCTCTGACACTCACTGACACTCTCAGACACACTCTGTCACTCTCAGACACTATCAGACATTCTTTATCACTCTCTGACACTCTCTCACATACTCTGACACTCTCAGACACTCTCTATCACTCTATATCACTCTCTGACACTCTCTGACACTCTCAATCACTCTCTGACACTCTCTGACACTCTCAATCACTCTCTGACACTCTCAGACACTCTCTGACACTCTCAGACACTCTCTGACACACTCAGACACTCTCTGACACTCTCTGTCACTCTCTGACACTCTCTGACACTCTCAGACACTCTCTGACACTCTCTGACACTTTCAGACACTCTCAATCACTCTCTGACACTCTCTGACACTTTCAGACACTTTCAATCACTCTCTGACACACTCAGACACCCTCTGACACTCTCAGCCACTCTCTATCACTCTATATCACTCTCTGACACTCTCTGACACTCTCAATCACTCTCTGACAATCTGAGACACTCTCTGACACTCTCTGACACTTTCAGACACTCTCAATCACTCTCTGACACACTCAGACACTCTCTGACACTCTCAGACTCTCTCTATCACTCTCTGACACTCTCTGACACTCTCAATCACTCTCTGACACTCTCAGACACTCTCTGACACACTCAGATACTCTCTGACACTCTAAGACACTCTCTATCACTCTCTGACACTCTCAGACACTCTCTGACACTCTCTGACACTCTCTGACACTTTCAGACACTCTCAATCACTCTCTGACACTCTCTGACACTCTCAATCACTCTCTGACAATCTCAGACACTCTCTGACAGTCTCTGACACTTTCAGACACTCTCAATCACTCTCTGACACACTCAAACACTCTCTGACACTCTCAGACTCTCTCTATCACTCTCTGACACTCTCTGACACTCTCAATCACTCTCTGACACTCTCAGACACTCTCTGACACACTCAGATACTCTCTGACACTCTCAGACACTCTCTGACACTCTCTGACACTTTCAGAAACTCTCAATCACTCTCTGACACTCTCAGACACTCTCAGACACACTCAGACACTCTCTGACACTCTCTGACACTCTCTGACTCTCTCAATCACTCTCTGACACTCTCTATCACTCTCTGACACTCTCTGACACACTCAGACACTATCTGACACTCTCAGACACTCTCTATCACTCTCTATCACACTCTGACACTCTCTATCACTCTCTATCAATCTCTGACACGCTCTGACACACTCACACAATCTCTATCACTCTCTGGCACTATCTGACACTCTCTGAAACTATCTGACACTCTCTATCACTCTCTATCACTCTCTGAAACCCTCTGACAATCTCTGACACTCTCAGACACTCTCTATCACTCTCCGACACTCACTGACACTCTCAGACACTCTCTATCACTCTCTATAGCTCTCTGACACACTCAGACACACTCTCTCACTCTCTGACACTCTCTGACACTCTCTGACACTCTCTATCACTCTTTATCACTCTCTATCACTCTCTGACACACTCTGACAATCTCTGACACTCACTGACACTCTCAGACACACTCTGTCACTCTCAGACACTATCAGACATTCTCTATCACTCTCTGACACTCTCTCACATACTCTGACACTATCTGACACTCTCATACACTCTCTGACACTCTCTGACACTCTCTATCACTCTATTACACTCTCTGACACTCTCTGACACTCTCAGACACTCTCGACCACTCTCTATCACTCACTGATACACTCTGAAAGTCACTGACGCTCTCAGAAACTCTCAGACACTCTCTGTCACTCTCAGACACTCTCTATCACTCTCTATCACTCTCTATCACTCTCTGACACTCTCTGACTCTCTGAGACACTCTCAGACACACTCTATCACCCTCTGACACTCTCAGACACTCTCTATCACTCTCTGACACTCTCAGACACTCTCTATCACTCTCTGACACTCTCTGACACTCTCTGACACTCTCTATTGCTCTCTGATACTCTCAGCCACTCTCTATCACTCTCTATTACTCTCTGACACTCTCTGACACTCTGTATCACTCTCTGATACTCGCAGACTCTCTCTATCACTCTCTGACACTCTCTATCACTCTCTGACACTCTCTGACGCACACTGACACACTCTGACACTCTATATCACTCTCTGTCACTCTCTCACACTCTCTGACGCACTCTGACACTCTCTGACACTCTCAGACAGTCTCTATCACTCTCTATCACTCTCTGACACTCTCTGACACTCTCAGACACTCTCAGACACTCTCAGACACTCTCTATCAATCTCTATCACTCTCTGACACTCTCTATCGCTCTCTGATACTCTCTATCACTCTATGCCACTCTCTATCACTCTATGACGCTCGTTGACACTCTCTAGCTCTCTCTATCATTCTCTTACACTCTCTGACACTCTCAGACACTCTCTATCACACTCTGACACTCTCTGACACTCTCAGATACTCTCTGACACTCTCTGAAACTCTCTATCACTCTCTATCAGTCTCTGACACTCTCTGACACTCTCTGACACACTCTGACACTCTCAGACACTCTCTGTCACTCCCTATCACTCTCTGACACTCTCTGACACTCTCTGACACTCTCAGACACTCTCTATCACTCTCTATCACTCTCTGAAACTCTCTGACACTCTCTGACACACTCTGACACGCTCAGACACTCTCTATCACTCCCTATCACTCTCTGACACTCTCTCACACTCTCTGACACTCTCAGACACTCTCTATCACTTTCTATCAACCTCTGAAACTCTCTGACACTCTCTGAAACTCTCTGACACTCTCAGACACTCTCAGACAATCTCTATCAATCTCTATCACTCTCTGACACTCTCTATCACTCTCTGACACTCTCTATCGCCCACTGACACTCTCTATCACTCCATGACGCTCTTTGACTCTCTCTATCACTCTATGACGCTCTCTGACACTCTCTATTACTCTCAATCACTCTCTGACACTCTCTGACATACTCAGACACTCTCTGACATTCTCAGACACTCTCTATCACTCTCTATCACACTCTGACACTCTCTATCACTCTCTATCAATCTCTGACACACTCACACAATCTCTATCACTCTCTGGCACTATCTGACACTCTCTGAAACTCTCTGACACTCTCTATCACTCTCTATCACTCTCTGAAACCCTCTGACAATCTCTGACACTCTCAGACACTCTCTATCACTCTCTGACACTCTCAGACACTCTCTATCACTCTCTATAACTCTCTGACACACTCAGACACACTCTCTCACTCTCTGACACTCTCTGACACTCTCTGACACTCTCTATCACTCTTTATCACTCTCTATCACTCTCTGACACACTCTGACAATCTCTGACACTCACTGACACTCTCAGACACACTCTGTCACTCTCAGACACTATCAGACATTCTCTATCACTCTCTGACACTCTCTCACATACTCTGACACTCTCTGACACTCTCAGACACTCTCTGACACTCTCTGACACTCTCTATCACTCTATTACACTCTCTGACACTCTCTGACACTCTCAGACACTCTCTACCACTCTCTATCACTCACTGATACACTCTGAAAGTCACTGACGCTCTCAGAAACTCTCAGACACTCTCTGTCACTCTCAGACACTCTCTATCACTCTCTATCACTCTCTGACACTCTCTGACACTCTCTGACTCTCTGAGACACTCTCAGACACTCTCTATCACCCTCTGACACTCTCAGACACTCTCTATCACTCTCTGACACTCTCAGACACTCTCTATCACTCTCTGACACTCTCTGACACTCTCTATTACTCTCTGACACTCTCAGCCACTCTCTATCACTCTCTATTACTCTCTGGCACTCTCTGACACTCTCTGACACTCTGTATCACTCTCTGATACTCGCAGACTCTCTCAATCACTCTCTGACACTCTCTATCACTCTATGACACTCTCTGACGCACACTGACACACTCTGACACTCTCTATCACTCTCTGTCACTCTCTGACACTCTCTGACACACTCTGACACTCTCTGACACTCTCAGACACTCTCTATCACTCTCTATCACTCTCTGAAACTCTCTGACACTCTCTGACACACTCTGACACGCTCAGACACTCTCTATCACTCCCTATCACTCTCTGACACTCTCTCACACTCTCTGACACTCTCTCACACTCTCTATCACTCTCTGAAACTCTCTGACACTCTCTGACACTCTCTGACACTCTCAGACAATCTCTATCAATCTCTATCACTCTCTGACACTCTCTATCACTCTCTGACACACTCTATCGCCCACTGACACTCTCTATCACTCCATGACGCTCTTTGTCTCTCTCTATCACTCTCAATCACTCTCTGACACTCTCTGACACACTCAGACACTCTCTGACATTCTCAGACACTCTCTATCACTCTCGATCACACTCTGACACTCTCTATCACTCTCTATCAATCTCTGACACGCTCTGACACACTCACACAATCTCTATCACTCTCTGGCACTATCTGACACTCTCTGACACTCTCTGACACTCTCTATCACTCTCTATCACTCTCTGACACCCTCTGACAATCTCTGAAACTCTCAGACACTCTCTATCAGTCTCTGACACTCACTGACACTCTCAGACACTCTCTATCACTCTCTATAACTCTCTGACACACTCAGACACTCTCTCTCACTCTCTGACACACTCTGACTCTCTCTGACACTCTCTATCACTCTTTATCACTCTCTATCACTCTCTGACACACTCTGACAATCTCTGACACTCTCAGACACTCTCAGACACTCTCTATCACTCTCTGACACTCACTGACACGCTCAGACAATCTCTGTCATTCTCAGACACCCTCTATCACTCTCTGACACTCTCTGACATACTCTGAATCTCTCTGACACTCTCTGACACTGTCTGTCACTCTATGACACTCTCTGACACTCTCTATCCATCTCTGACGCACTCTGACACTCTCTGACACTCTCAGACACTCTCTCACACACTCTATCACTCTCTGACTCTCACTGACACTCTCTATCACTCTCTATCACTCTGACACTCTCAGACACTCTCTATCACTCGCTGACACTCTCTGACTCTCTATGACAATCTCTATCACTCTCTATCACTCTATATCACTCTCAGACAATCTCAGACACTCTCTATCACTCTATGACGCTCTCTGACACTCTCTATCACTCTCTATCACTCTCTGACACTCTCTGGCACACTCAGACACTCTCTGACACTCTCTGACACTCTCTATCACTCTCAGACACTCTCTATCACTCTCTGACACTCTATGACTCTCTCTGACACTCTCTATCACTCCATGACGCTCTCTGACACTCTCTATCACTCTATGACACTCTCTGACACACTCAGACACTCTCTGACACTCTCAGACACTCTCTATCACTCTCTGACACTCTCTGACTCTCTCTGACACTCTCTATCACTCTCTATCACTCTCTATCACTCTCAGACACTCTCAGACACGCTCAGACACTCTCTATCACTGTATGACGCTCTCTGACACTCTCTATCACTCTATGACGCTCTCTGACACTCTCCATCACTCTCTATCACTCTCTGACACTCTCTGACGCACTCATACACTCTCTGACACTTTCAGACACTTTCAGACACTCTCAATCACTCTCTGACACTCTCTGACACTCTCAGCCACTCTCTATCACTCTCTATTACTCTCTGGCACTCTCTGACACTCTCTGACACTCTGTATCACTCTCTGATACTCGCAGACTCTCTCAATCACTCTCTGACACTATCACTCTCTGACACTCTCTGACGCACACTGACACACTCTGACACTCTCTATCACTCTCTGTCACTCTCTGACACTCTCTGACACACTCTGACACACTCTGACGCTCTCAGACAGTCTCTATCACTCTCTATCACCCTCTGACACTCTCTGACACTCTCAGACACTCTCAGACACTCTCTATCAATCTCTATCACTCTCTGACACTCTCTATCGCTCTCTGATACTCTCTATCACTCTATGACACTCTCTATCACTCTATGACGCTCGCTGACACTCTCTAGCTCTCTCTATCATTCTCTTGCACTCTCTGACACACTCTGACACTCTCAGACAATCTCTGTCACTCCCTATCACTCTCTGACACTCTCTGACACTCTCTGACACTCTCAGACACTCTCTATCACTCTCTATCACTCTCTGACACACTCTGACACTCTCTGACACACTCTGACACCATCAGACACTCTCTGTCACTCCCTATCACTCTCTGACACTCTCTGACACTCTCTGACACTCTCAGACACTCTCTATCACTCTCTATCACTCTCTGACACACTCTGACACTCTCAGACACTCTCTGTCACTCCCTATCACTCTCTGACACTCTCTGACACTCTCTGACACTCTCAGACACTCTCTACCACTCTCTATCACTCACTGATACACTCTGAAAGTCACTGACGCTCTCAGAAACTCTCAGACACTCTCTGTCACTCTCAGACACTCTCTATCACTCTCTATCACTCTCTATCACTCTCTGACACGCTCTGACACTCTCTGACTCTCTGAGACACTCTCAGACACTCTCTATCACCCTCTGACACTCTCTATCACTCTCTGACACTCTCAGACACTCTCTATCACTCTCTTACACTCTCTGACACTCTCTATTACTCTCTGGCACTCTCAGCCACTCTCTATCACTCTCTATTACTCTCTGACACTCTCTGACACTCTCTGACACTCTGTATCACTCTCTGATACTCGCAGACTCTCTCAATCACTCTCTGACACTCTCTCTCACTCTCTGACACTCTTTGACGCACACTGACACACTCTGACACTCTCTATCACTCTCTGTCACTCTCTGACACTCTCTGACACACTCTGACACTCTCTGACGCTCTCAGACAGTCTCTATCACTCTCTATCACCCTCTGACACTCTCTGACACTCTCAGACACTCTCAGACACTCTCTATCAATCTCTATCACTCTCTGACACTCTCTATCGCTCGCTGATACTCTCTATCACTCTATGACACTCTCTATCACTCTATGACGCTCGCTGACAATCTCTAGCTCTCTCTATCATTCTCTTGCACTCTCTGACACACTCTGACACTCTCAGACACTCTCTGTCACTCCCTATCACTCTCTGACTCTCTGACACTCTCTGACACACTCTGACACTCTCTATCACACTCTGACACTCTCTGACACTCTCAGATACTCTCTGACACTCTCTGAAACTCTCTATCACTCTCTATCAGTCTCTGACACTCTCTGACACTCTCTGACACTCTCAGACACTCTCTGTCACTCCCTATCACTCTCTGACACTCTCTGACACTCTCTGACACTCTCTATCACTCTCTATCACTCTCTGAAACTCTCTGACACTCTCTGACACACTCTGACACGCTCAGACACTCTCTATCACTCCCTATCACTCTCTGACACTCTCTCACACTCTCTGACACTCTCTCACACTCTCTATCACTCTCTGAAACTCTCTGACACTCTCTGACACTCTCTATCACTCTCTGTCACTCTCTGACACTCTCTGACACACTCTGACACTCTCTGACGCTCTCAGACAGTCTCTATCACTCTCTATCACCCTCTGACACTCTCTGACACTCTCAGACACTCTCAGACACTCTCTATCAATCTCTATCACTCTCTGACACTCTCTATCGCTCTCTGATACTCTCTATCACTCTATGACACTCTCTATCACTCTATGACGCTCGCTGACACTCTCTAGCTCTCTCTATCATTCTCTTGCACTCTCTGACACACTCTGACACTCTCAGACACTCTCTGTCACTCCCTATCACTCTCTGACACTCTGACACGCTCTGACACACTCTGACACTCTCTATCACACTCTGACACTCTCTGACACTCTCAGATACTCTCTGACACTCTCTGAAACTCTCTATCACTCTCTATCAGTCTCTGACACTCTCTGACACTCTCTGACACACTCTGACACTCTCAGACACTCTCTGTCACTCCCTATCACTCTCTGACACTCTCTGACACTCTCTGACACTCTCAGACACTCTCTATCAATCTCTATCACTCTCTGACACTCTCTATCGCTCGCTGATACTCTCTATCACTCTATGACACTCTCTATCACTCTATGACGCTCGCTGACAATCTCTAGCTCTCTCTATCATTCTCTTGCACTCTCTGACACACTCTGACACTCTCAGACACTCTCTGTCACTCCCTATCACTCTCTGACTCTCTGACACTCTCTGACACACTCTGACACTCTCTATCACACTCTGACACTCTCTGACACTCTCAGATACTCTCTGACACTCTCTGAAACTCTCTATCACTCTCTATCAGTCTCTGACACTCTCTGACACTCTCTGACACTCTCTGACACTCTCAGACACTCTCTGTCACTCCCTATCACTCTCTGACACTCTCTGACACTCTCTGACACTCTCAGACACTCTCTATCACTCTCTGAAACTCTCTGACACTCTCTGACACACTCTGACACGCTCAGACACTCTCTATCACTCCCTATCACTCTCTGACACTCTCTCACACTCTATGACACTCTCTCACACTCTCTATCACTCTCTGAAACTCTCTGACACTCTCTGACACTCTCTATCACTCTCTGTCACTCTCTGACACTCTCTGACACACTCTGACACTCTCTGAAGCTCTCAGACAGTCTCTATCACTCTCTATCACCCTCTGACACTCTCTGACACTCTCAGACACTCTCAGACACTCTCTATCAATCTCTATCACTCTCTGACACTCTCTATCGCTCTCTGATACTCTCTATCACTCTATGACACTCTCTATCACTCTATGACGCTCGCTGACACTCTCTAGCTCTCTCTATCATTCTCTTGCACTCTCTGACACACTCTGACACTCTCAGACACTCTCTGTCACTCCCTATCACTCTCTGACACTCTGACACTCTCTGACACACTCTGACACTCTCTCTCACACTCTGACACTCTCTGACACTCTCAGATACTCTCTGACACTCTCTGAAACTCTCTATCACTCTCTATCAGTCTCTGACACTCTCTGACACTCTCTGACACACTCTGACACTCTCAGACACTCTCTGTCACTCCCTATCACTCTCTGACACTCTCTGACACTCTCTGACACTCTCAGACACTCTCTATCACTCTCTATCACTCACTGATACACTCTGAAAGTCACTGACGCTCTCAGAAACTCTCAGACACTCTCTGTCACTCTCAGACACTCTCTATCACTCTCTATCACTCTCCAACACTCTCTGACACGCTCTGACACTCTCTGACTCTCTGAGACACTCTCAGACACTCTCTATCACCCTCTGACACTCTCAGACACTCTCTATCACTCTCTGACACTCTCAGACACTCTCTATCACTCTCTTACACTCTCTGACACTCTCTATTACTCTCTGACACTCTCAGCCACTCTCTATCACTCTCTATTACTCTCTGACACTCTCTGACACTCTCTGACACTCTGTATCACTCTCTGATACTCGCAGACTATCTCAATCACTCTCTGACACTCTCTATCACTCTCTGACACTCTTTGACGCACACTGACACACTCTGACACTCTCTATCACTCTCTGTCACTCTCTGACACTCTCTGACACACTCTGACACTCTCTGACGCTCTCAGACAGTCTCTATCACTCTCTATCACCCTCTGACACTCTCTGACACTCTCAGACACTCTCAGACACTCTCTATCAATCTCTATCACTCTCTGACACTCTCTATCGCTCGCTGATACTCTCTATCACTCTATGACACTCTCTATCACTCTATGACGCTCGCTGACAATCTCTAGCTCTCTCTATCATTCTCTTGCACTCTCTGACACACTCTGACACTCTCAGACACTCTCTGTCACTCCCTATCACTCTCTGACTCTCTGACACTCTCTGACACACTCTGACACTCTCTATCACACTCTGACACTCTCTGACACTCTCAGATACTCTCTGACACTCTCTGAAACTCTCTATCACTCTCTATCAGTCTCTGACACTCTCTGACACTCTCTGACACTCTCTGACACTCTCAGACACTCTCTGTCACTCCCTATCACTCTCTGACACTCTCTGACACTCTCTGACACTCTCAGACACTCTCTATCACTCTCTATCACTCTCTGAAACTCTCTGACACTCTCTGACACACTCTGACACGCTCAGACACTCTCTATCACTCCCTATCACTCTCTGACACTCTCTCACACTCTCTGACACTCTCTCACACTCTCTATCACTCTCTGAAACTCTCTGACACTCTCTGACACTCTCTGACACTCTCAGACAATCTCTATCAATCTCTATCACTCTCTGACACTCTCTATCACTCTCTGACACACTCTATCGCCCACTGACACTCTCTATCACTCCATGACGCTCTTTGTCTCTCTCTATCACTCTCAATCACTCTCTGACACTCTCTGACACACTCAGACACTCTCTGACATTATCAGACACTCTCTATCACTCTCGATCACACTCTGACACTCTCTATCACTCTCTATCAATCTCTGACACGCTCTGACACACTCACACAATCTCTATCACTCTCTGGCACTATCTGACACTCTCTGACACTCTCTGACACTCTCTATCACTCTCTATCACTCTCTGACACCCTCTGACAATCTCTGAAACTCTCAGACACTCTCTATCAGTCTCTGACACTCACTGACACTCTCTGACACTCTCTGACACTCTCTATCACTCTCTATCACTCTCTGACACCCTCTGACAATCTCTGAAACTCTCAGACACTCTCTATCAGTCTCTGACACTCACTGACACTCTCAGACACTCTCTATCACTCTCTATAACTCTCTGACACACTCAGACACTCTCTCTCACTCTCTGACACACTCTGACTCTCTCTGACACTCTCTATCACTCTTTATCACTCTCTATCACTCTCTGACACACTCTGACAATCTCTGACACTCTCAGACACTCTCAGACACTCTCTATCACTCTCTGACACTCACTGACACGCTCAGACAATCTCTGTCATTCTCAGACACCCTCTATCACTCTCTGACACTCTCTGACATACTCTGAATCTCTCTGACACTCTCTGACACTGTCTGTCACTCTATGACACTCTCTGACACTCTCTATCCATCTCTGACGCACTCTGACACTCTCTGACACTCTCAGACACTCTCTCTCACACTCTATCACTCTCTGACACTCACTGACACTCTCTATCACTCTCTATCACTCTGACACTCTCAGACACTCTCTATCACTCGCTGACACTCTCTGACTCTCTATGACAATCTCTATCACTCTCTATCACTCTATATCACTCTCAGACAATCTCAGACACTCTCTATCACTCTATGACGCTCTCTGACACTCTCTATCACTCTCTATCACTCTCTGACACTCTCTGACACACTCAGACACTCTCTGACACTCTCTGACACTCTCTATCACTCTCAGACACTCTCTATCACTCTCTGACACTCTATGACTCTCTCTGACACTCTCTATCACTCCATGACGCTCTCTGACACTCTCTATCACTCTATGACACTCTCTGACACACTCAGACACTCTCTGACACTCTCAGACACTCTCTATCACTCTCTGAAACTCTCTGACAATCTCTAACACTCTCTATCACTCTCTGACACGCTCTGACACACTCAGACACTCTCTGACACTCTCAGACACTCTCTATCATTCTCTGACACTCTCTGACTCTCTCTGACACTCTCTATCACTCTCTATCACTCTCAGACACTCTCAGACACGCTCAGACACTCTCTATCACTGTATGACGCTCTCTGACACTCTCTATCACTCTATGACGCTCTCTGACACTCTCTATCACTCTCTATCACTCTCTGACACTCTCTGACGCACTCATACACTCTCTGACACTTTCAGACACTTTCAGACACTCTCAATCACTCTCTGACACTCTCTGACAATTTCAGACACTCTCAATCACTCTCTGACACTCTCAGACACTCTCTGACACACTCAGACACTCTCTGACACTCTCTATCACTCTCTGACACTCTCTGACACTTTCAGACACTCTCAATCACTCTCTGACACTCTCTGACACTTTCAGACACTCTCAATCACTCTCTGACACACTCAGACACTCTCTGACACTCTCAGACTCTCTCTATCACTCTCTGACACTCTCTGACACTCTCAATCACTCTCAAACACTCACAGACACTCTCTGACACACTCAGACACTCTCTGACACTCTCAGACACTCTCTATCACTCTCTGACACTCTCAGACACTCTCTGACACTCTCTGACACTCTCTGACACTTTCAGACACTCTCAATCACTCTCTGACACTCTCAGACAGTCTCTGACACACTCAGACACTCTCTGACACTCTCTGATACTCTCAGACACTCTCTGACACTCTCTATCACTCTCTGACACTCTCTGACACACTCTGACACTCTCTGACACTCTCTGACACTCTCTGACACACTCAGACACTCTCTGACACTCTCAGACACTCTCTATCGCTCTCTATCACACTCTGACACTCTCTATCACTCTCTATCAATCTCTGACACGCTCTGACACACTCACACAATCTCTATCACTCTCTGGCACTATCTGACACTCTCTGAAACTATCTGACACTCTCTATCACTCTCTATCACTCTCTGAAACCCTCTGACTATCTCTGACACTCTCAGACACTCTCTATCACTCTCTGACACTCACTGAGACTCTCAGACACTCTCTATCACTCTCTATAACTCTCTGACACACTCAGACACACTCTCTCACTCTCTGACACTCTCTGACACTCTCTATCACTCTTTATCACTCTCTATCACTCTCTGACACACTCTGACAATCTCTGACACTCTCCATCACTCTCTGACACTCTCTGACACTTTCAGACACTCTCAATCACTCTCTGACACTCTCTGACACTTTCAGACACTCTCAATCACTCTCTGACACACTCAGACACCCTCTGACACTCTCAGACACTCTCTACAGTCTATATCACTCTCTGACACTCTCTGACACTCTCAATCACTCTCAGACACTCTCAGACACTCTCTGACACACTCAGACACTCTCTGACACTCTCAGACACTCTCTATCACTCTCTATCAATCTCTGACACTCTCTCACACTCTCAGACACTCTCTGACACTCTCAGACACTCTCAGACAATCTCTATCAATCTCTATCACTCTCTGACACTCTCTATCACTCTCTGACACTCTCTATCGCCCACTGACACTCTCTATCACTCCATGACGCTCTTTGACTCTCTCTATCACTCTATGACGCTCTCTGACACTCTCAGACACTCTCTGACATTCTCAGACACTCTCTATCACTCTCTATCACACTCTGACACTCTCTATCACTCTCAATCACTCTCTGACACTCTCTGACACACTCAGACACTCTCTGACATTCTCAGACACTCTCTATCACTCTCTATCACACTCTGACACTCTCTATCACTCTCTATCAATCTCTGACACGCTCTGACACACTCACACAATCTCTCACACTCTCTGGCACTATCTGACACTCTCTGACACTCTCTGACACTCTCTATCACTCTCTATCACTCTCTGACACCCTCTGACAATCTCTGAAACTCTCAGACAGTCTCTATCAGTCTCTGACACTCACTGACACTCTCAGACACTCTCTATCACTCTCTATAACTCTCTGACACACTCAGACACTCTCTCTCACTCTCTGACACTCTCTGACTCTCTGACACTCTCTATCACTCTTTATCACTCTCTGACACACTCTGACAATCTCTGACACTCTCAGACACTCTCAGACACTCTCTATCACTCTCTGACACTCACTGACACGCTCAGACAATCTCTGTCATTCTCAGACACCCTCTATCACTCTCTGACACTCTCTGACATACTCTGAATCTCTCTGACACTCTCTGACACTGTCTGTCACTCTATGACACTCTCTGACACTCTCTATCCATCTCTGACGCACTCTGACACTCTCTGACACTCTCAGACACTCTCTCACACACTCTATCACTCTCTGACACTCACTGACACTCTCTATCACTCTCTATCACTCTCTGACACACTCAGACACTCTCTATCACTCGCTGACACTCTCTGACTCTCTATGACACTCTCTATCACTCTCTATCACTCTATATCACTCTCAGACAATCTCAGGCACTCTCTATCACTCTATGACGCTGTCTGACACTCTCTATCACTCTCTATCACTCTCTGACACACTCAGACACTCTCTGACACTCTCAGACACTCTCTATCACTCTCAGACACTCTCTATCACTCTCAGACACTCTCTATCACTCTCTGACACTCTATGACTCTCTCTGACACTCTCTATCACTCCATGACGCTCTCTGACACTCTCTATCACTCTATGACACTCTCTGACACACTCAGACACTCTCTGACACTCTCAGACACTCTCTATCACTCTCTGAAACTCTCTGACACTCTCTAACGCTCTCTATCACTCTCTGACACGCTCTGACACACTCAGACACTCTCTGACACTCTCAGACACTCTCTATCACTCTCTGACACTCTCTGACTCTCTCTGACACTCTCTATCACTCTCTATCACTCTCTATCACTCTCAGACACTCTCAGACACGCTCAGACACTCTCTATCACTCTATGACGCTCTCTGACACTCTCTATCACTCTATGACGCTCTCTGACACTCTCTATCACTCTCTATCACTCTCTGACACTCTCTGACGCACTCATACACTCTCTGACACTTTCAGACACTTTCAGACACTCTCAATCACTCTCTGATACTCTCTGACAATTTCAGACACTCTCAATCACTCTCTGACACTCTCAGACACTCTCTGACACACTCAGACACTCTCTGACACTCTCTATCACTCTCTGACACTCTCTGACACTTTCAGACACTCTCAATCACTCTCTGACACTCTCTGACACTTTCAGACACTCTCAATCACTCTCTGACACTCTCAGACACTCTCTGACACTCTCAGACTCTCTCTATCACTCTCTGACACTCTCAATCACTCTCTGAAACTCTCAGACACTCTCTGACACACTCAGACACAGTCTGACACTCTCAGACACTCTCTATCACTCTCTGACACTCTCTGACACTCTCAGACACTCTCTGACACTCTCTGACACTCTCTGACACTTTCAGACACTCTCAATCACTCTCTGACACTCTCTATCACTCTCTGACACACTCAGACTCTCTCTGACACTCTCAGACACTCTCTGACACTCTCTGACACTCTCAATCACTCTCTGACACTCTCTATCACACTCTGACACTCTCAGACACTCTCTATCAATCTCTGACACGCTCTGACACACTCACACAATCTCTATCACTCTCTGGCACTATCTGACACTCTCTGAAACTATCTGACACTCTCTATCACTCTCTATCACTCTCTGAAACCCTCTGACAATCTCTGACACTCTCAGACACTCTCTATCACTCTCTGACACTCACTGAGACTCTCAGACACTCTCTATCACTCTCTATAACTCTCTGACACACTCAGACACACTCTCACTCTCTGACACTCTCTGACACTCTCTATCACTCTTTATCACTCTCTATCACTCTCTGACACACTCTGACAATCTCTGACACTCTCCATCACTCTCTGACAATCTCTGACACTTTCAGACACTCTCAATCACTCTCTGACACTCTCTGACACTTTCAGACACTCTCAATCACTCTCTGACACTCTCAGACACCCTCTGACACTCTCAGACACTCTCTATCACTCTATATCACTCTCTGACACTCTCTGACACTCTCAATCACTCTCAGACACTCTCAGACACTCTCTGACACACTCAGACACTCTCTGACACTCTCAGACACTCTCTATCACTCTCTATCAATCTCTGACACTCTCTCACACTCTCAGACACTCTCTGACACTCTCTGACACTTTCAGACACTCTCTGACACTCTCAGACACTCTCTATCACTCTCTATCAATCTCTGACACTCTCTCACACTCTCAGACACTCTCTGACACTCTCTGACACTTTCAGACACTCTTTATCACTCTCTGACACTCTCTGACACTCTCAGACATTCTCTGACACTCTCTGACACTCTCTGACACTCTCAATCACTCTCTGACACTCTCTATCACTCTCTGACACTCTCTGACACTCTCTGACACACTCAGACACTCTCTGACACTCTCAGACACTTTCAGACACTCTCATCACTCTCTGACACTCTCTGACACTTTCAGACACTCTCAATCACTCTCTGACACACTCAGACACCCTCTGACACTCTCAGACACTCTCTATCACTCTCTATCACTCTCTATCACTCTCTGACACTCTCTGACGCACTCATACACTCTCTGACACTTTCAGACACTTTCAGACACTCTCAATCACTCTCTGACACTCTCTGACAATTTCAGACACTCTCAATCACTCTCTGACACTCTCAGACACTCTCTGACACACTCAGACACTCTCTGACACTCTCTATCACTCTCTGACACTCTCTGACACTTTCAGACACTCTCAATCACTCTCTGACACTCTCTGACACTTTCAGACACTCTCAATCACTCTCTGACACTCTCAGACACTCTCTGACACTCTCAGACTCTCTCTATCACTCTCTGACACTCTCTGACACTCTCAATCACTCTCTGAAACTCTCAGACACTCTCTGACACACTCAGACACAGTCTGACACTCTCAGACACTCTCTATCAATCTCTGACACTCTCTGACACTCTCAGACACTCTCTGACACTCTCTGACACTTTCAGACACTCTCAATCACTCTCTGACACTCTCTATCACTCTCTGACACACTCAGACTCTCTCTGACACTCTCAGACACTCTCTGACACTCTCTGACACTCTCAATCACTCTCTGACACTCTCTATCACACTCTGACACTCTCTATCACTCTCTATCAATCTCTGACACGCTCTGACACACTCACACAATCTCTATCACTCTCTGGCACTATCTGACACTCTCTGAAACTATCTGACACTCTCTATCACTCTCTATCACTCTCTGAAACCCTCTGACAATCTCTGACACTCTCAGACACTCTCTATCACTCTCTGACACTCACTGAGACTCTCAGACACTCTCTATCACTCTCTATAACTCTCTGACACACTCAGACACACTCTCACTCTCTGACACTCTCTGACACTCTCTATCACTCTTTATCACTCTCTATCACTCTCTGACACACTCTGACAATCTCTGACACTCTCCATCAATCTCTGACACTCTCTGTCACTTTCAGACACTCTCAATCACTCTCTGACACTCTCTGACACTTTCAGACACTCTCAATCACTCTCTGACACACTCAGACACCCTCTGACACTCTCAGACACTCTCTATCACTCTATATCACTCTCTGACACTCTCTGACACTCTCAATCACTCTCAGACACTCTCAGACACTCTCTGACACACTCAGACACTCTCTGACACTCTCAGACACTCTCTATCACTCTCTATCAATCTCTGACACTCTCTCACACTCTCAGACACTCTCTGACACTCTCTGACACTTTCAGACACTCTCTGACACTCTCAGACACTCTCTATCACTCTCTATCAATCTCTGACACTCTCTCACACTCTCAGACACTCTCTGACACTCTCTGACACTTTCAGACACTCTTTATCACTCTCTATCACTCTCTGACACACTCTGACAATCTCTGACACTCTCCATCACTCTCTGACACTCTCTGACACTCTCAGACATTCTCTGACACTCTCTGACACTCTCTGACACTCTCAATCACTCTCTGACACTCTCTATCACTCTCTGACACTCTCTGACACTCTCTGACACACTCAGACACTCTCTGACACTCTCAGACACTTTCAGACACTCTCATCACTCTCTGACACTCTCTGACACTTTCAGACACTCTCAATCACTCTCTGACACACTCAGACACCCTCTGACACTCTCAGACACTCTCTATCACTCTATATCACTCTCTGACACTCTCTGACACTCTCAATCACTCTCAGACACTCTCAGACACTCTCTGACACACTCAGACACTCTCTGACACTCTCAGACACTCTCTATCACTCTCTATCAATCTCTGACACTCTCTCACACTCTCAGACACTCTCTGACACTCTCAGACACTCTCAGACAATCTCTATCAATCTCTATCACTCTCTGACACTCACTATCACTCTCTGACACTCTCTATCGCCCACTGACACTCTCTATCACTCCATGACGCTCTTTGACTCTCTCTATCACTGTATGACGCTCTCTGACACTCTCTATCACTCTCAATCACTATCTGACACTCTCTGACACACTCAGACACTCTCTGACATTCTCAGACACTCTCTATCACTCTCTATCACACTCTGACACTCTCTATCACTCTCTATCAATCTCTGACACGCTCTGACACACTCACACAATCTCTATCACTCTCTGGCACTATCTGACACTCTCTGACACTCTCTGACACTCTCTATCACTCTCTATCACTCTCTGACACCCTCTGACAATCTCTGAAACTCTCAGACACTCTCTATCAGTCTCTGACACTCACTGACACTCTCAGACACTCTCTATCACTCTCTATAACTCTCTGACACACTCAGACACTCTCTCTCACTCTCTGACACTCTCTGACTCTCTCTGACACTCTCTATCACTCTTTATCACTCTCTATCACTCTCTGACACACTCTGACAATCTCTGACACTCTCAGACACTCTCAGACACTCTCTATCACTCTCTGACACGCTCAGACAATCTCTGTCATTCTCAGACACCCTCTATCACTCTCTGACACTCTCTGACATACTCTGAATCTCTCTGACACTCTCTGACACTGTCTGTCACTCTATGACACTCTCTGACACTCTCTATCCATCTCTGACGCACTCTGACACTCTCTGACACTCTCAGACACTCTCTCACACACTCTATCACTCTCTGACACTCACTGACACTCTCTATCACTCTCTATCACTCTCTGACACTCTCAGACACTCTCTATCACTCGCTGACACTCTCTGACTCTCTATGACACTCTCTATCACTCTCTATCACTCTATATCACTCTCGGACAATCTCAGACACTCTCTATCACTCTATGACACTCTCTGACACTCTCTATCACTCTCTATCACTCTCTGACACTCTCTGACACACTCAGACACTCTCTGACACTCTCAGACACTCTCTATCACTCTCAGACACTCTCTATCACTCTCAGACACTCTCTATCACTCTCTGACACTCTATGACTCTCTCTGACACTCTCTATCACTCCATGACGCTCTCTGACACTCTCTATCACTCTATGACACTCTCTGACACACTCAGACTCTCTCTGACACTCTCAGACACTCTCTATCACTCTCTGAAACTCTCTGACACTCTCTAACGCTCTCTATCACTCTCTGACACGCTCTGACACACTCAGACACTCTCTGACACTCTCAGACACTCTCTATCACTCTCTGACACACTCTGACTCTCTCTGACACTCTCTATCACTCTCTATCACTCTCTACCACTCTCAGACACTCTCAGACACGCTCAGACACTCTCTATCACTCTATGACGCTCTCTGACACTCTCTATCACTCTATGACGCTCTCTGACACTCTCTATCACTCTCTATCACTCTCTGACACTCTCTGACGCACTCATACACTCTCTGTCACTTTCAGACACTTTCAGACACTCTCAATCACTCTCTGACACTCTCTGACAATTTCAGACACTCTCAATCACTCTCTGACACTCTCAGACACTCTCTGACACACTCAGACACTCTCTGACACTCTCTATCACTCTCTGACAATCTCTGACACTTTCAGACACTCTCAATCACTCTCTGACACTCTCTGACACTTTCAGACACTCTCAATCACTCTCTGACACACTCAGACACTCTCTGACACTCTCAGACTCTCTCTATCACTCTCTGACACTCTCTGACACTCTCAATCACTCTCTGACACTCTCAGACACTCTCTGACACACTCAGACACTCTCTGACACTCTCAGACACTCTCTATCACTCTCTGACACTCTCTGACACTCTCAGACACTCTCTGACACTCTCTGACACTTTCAGACACTCTCAATCACTCTCTGACACTCTCAGACACTCTCTGACACACTCAGACACTCTCTGACACTCTCAGACACTCTCTGACACTCTCTGACACTCTCTGACACTCTCAATCACTCTCTGACACTCTCTATCACTCTCTGACACTCTCTGACACACTCAGACACTCTCTGACACTCTCAGACACTCTCTATCACTCTCTATCACACTCTGACACTCTCGATCACTCTCTATCAATCTCTGACACGCTCTGACACACTCACACAATCTCTATCACTCTCTGGCACTATCTGACACTCTCTGAAACTATCTGACACTCTCTATCACTCTCTATCACGCTCTGAAACCCTCTGACAATCTCTGACACTCTCAGACACTCTCTATCACTCTCTGACACTCACTGAGACTCTCAGACACTCTCTATCACTCTCTATAACTCTCTGACACACTCAGACACACTCTCTCACTCTCTGACACTCTCTGACACTCTCTATTACTCCTTATCACTCTCTATCACTCTCTGACACACTCTGACAATCTCTGACACTCTCCATCACTCTCTGACACTCTCTGACACTTTCAGACACTCTCAATCACTCTCTGACACTCTCTGACACTTTCAGACACTCTCAATCACTCTCTGACACTCTCTGACACTTTCAGACACTCTCAATCACTCTCTGACACACTCAGACACTCTCTGACACTCTCAGACACTCTCTATCACTCTCTATCAATCTCTGACACTCTCTGACACTCTCAGACACTCTCTGACACTCTCTGACACTTTCAGACACTCTCAATCACTCTCTGACACTCTCTGACACTTTCAGACACTCTCAATCACTCTCTGACACACTCAGACACCCTCTGACACTCTCAGACACTCTCTATCACTCTATATCAGTCTCTGACTCTCTCTGACACTCGCAATCACTCTCTGACACTCTCAGACACTCTCTGACACTCTCTGACGCTTTCAGACACTCTCAATCACTCTCTGACACACTCTCACACTCTCAGACACTTTCAGACACTCTCAATCACTCTCTGACACTCTCTGACAATTTCAGACACTCTCAATCACTCTCTGACACTCTCAGACACTCTCTGACACACTCAGACACTCTCTGACACTCTCTATCACTCTCTGACACTCTCTATCACTCTTTATCACTCTCTATCACTCTCTGACACTCTCTGACAATTTCAGACACTCTCAATCACTCTCTGACACTCTCAGACACTCTCTGACACACTCAGACACTCTCTGACACTCTCTATCACTCTCTGACACTCTCTATCACTCTTTATCACTCTCTATCACTCTCTGACACTCTCTGACACTCTCAATCACTCTCTGACACTCTCTGACACTCTCAGACACTCTCTGACACACTCAGACACTCTCTGACACTCTCAGACACTCTCAATCACTCTCTGACACTCTCTGACACTTTCAGACACTCTCAGACACTCTCTGACACACTCAGACACTCTCTGACACTCTCAGACACTCTCTATCACTCTCTATCAATCTCTGACACTCTCTGACACTCTCAGACACTCTCTGACACTTTCAGACACTCTCAATCACTCTCTGACACTCTCTGACACTTTCAGACACTCTCAATCACTCTCTGACACACTCAGACACCCTCTGACACTCTCAGACACTCTCTATCACTCTATATCAGTCTCTGACTCTCTCTGACACTCGCAATCACTCTCTGACACTCTCAGACACTCTCTGACACTCTCTGACGCTTTCAGACACTCTCAATCACTCTCTGACACACTCTCACACTCTCAGACACTTTCAGACACTCTCAATCACTCTCTGACACTCTCTGACAATTTCAGACACTCTCAATCACTCTCTGACACTCTCAGACACTCTCTGACACACTCAGACACTCTCTGACACTCTCTATCACTCTTTATCACTCTCTATCACTCTCTGACACACTCTGACAATCTCTGACACTCTCCATCACTCTCTGACACTCTCTGACACTTTCAGACACTCTCAATCACTCTCTGACACTCTCTGACACTTTCAGACACTCTCAATCACTCTCTGACACACTCAGACACCCTCTGACACTCTCAGACACTCTCTATCACACTATATCACTCTCTGACACTCTCTGACACTCTCAATCACTCTCTGACACTCTCAATCACTCTCTGACACACTCAGACACTCTCTGACACTCTCAGACACTCTCTATCACTCTCTGTCAATCTCTGACACTCTCTGACACTCTCAGCCACTCTCTATCACTCTATATCACTCTCTGACACTCTCTGACACTCTCAATCACTCTCTGACAATCTCAAACACTCTCTGACACTCTCTGACACTTTCAGACACTCTCAATCACTCTCTGACACACTCAGACACTCTCTGACACTCTCAGACTCTCTCTATCACTCTCTGACACTCTCAATCACTCTCTGACACTCTCTGACACACTCAGATACTCTCTGACACTCTCAGACACTCTCTATCACTCTCTGACACTCTCTGACACTCTCAGACACTCTCTGACACTCTCTGACACTCTCTGACACTTTCAGACACTCTCAATCACTCTCTGACACTCTCTGACACTCTCAATCACTCTCTGACACTCTCTGACACTCTCTGACACTTTCAGACACTCTCAATCACTCTCTGACACTCTCTGACACTCTCAGACACTTTCAGACACTCTCAATCACTCTCTGACACTCTCTGACAATTTCAGACACTCTCAATCACTCTCTGACACTCTCAGACACTCTCTGACACACTCAGACACTCTCTGACACTCTCTATCACAATCTGAAACTCTCTATCACTCTTTATCACTCTCTATCACTCTCTGACACACTCTGACAATCTCTGACACTCTCTGACACTCTCTGACACTCTCTGACACTCTCTGACACTCTCAGACACTCTCTGACACTCTCTGACACTCTCTGACACTTTCAGACACTCTCAATCACTCTCTGACACTCTCAATCACTCTCTGACACTCTCTGACACTCTCTGACACTCTCTGACACTTTCAGACACTCTCAATCACTCTCTGACACTCTCTGACACTCTCAGACACTTTCAGACACTCTCAATCACTCTCTGACACTCTCTGGCAATTTCAGACACTCTCAATCACTCTCTGACACTCTCAGACACTCTCTGACACACTCAGACACTCTCTGACACTCTCTATCACAATCTGAAACTCTCTATCACTCTTTATCACTCTCTATCACTCTCTGACACACTCTGACAATCTCTGACACTCTCCATCACTCTCTGACACTCTCTGTCACTTTCAGACACTCTCAATCACTCTCTGACACTCTCTGACAATTTCAGACACTCTCAATCACTCTCTGACACACTCAGACACCCTCTGACACTCTCAGACACTCTCTATCACTCTATATCACTCTCTGACACTCTCTGACACTCTCAATCACTCTCTGACACTCTCAGACACTCTCTGACACACTCAGACACTCTCTGACACTCTCAGACACTCTCTATCACTCTCTGTCAATCTCTGACACTCTCTGACACTCTCTATCACTCTCTGTCAATCTCTGACACTCTCTGACACTCTCAGACACACTCTGACACTCTCTGACACTCTCTATCACTCTCTGTCAATCTCTGACACTCTCTGACACTCTCAGACACTCTATATCACTCTCTGACACTCTCTGACACTCTCAATCACTCTCTGACACTCTCAGACACTCTCTGACACACTCAGACACTCTCTGACACTCTCAGACACTCTCTATCACTCTCTGTCAATCTCTGACACTCTCTGACACTCTCTATCACTCTATATCACTCTCTGACACTCTCTGACACTCTCAATCACTCTCTGACACTCTCAGACACTCTCTGACACACTCAGACACTCTCTGACACTCTCAGACACTCTCTATCACTCTCTGTCAATCTCTGACACTCTCTGACACTCTCAGACACTCTCTGACACTCTCTGACACGTTCAGACACTCTCAATCACTCTCTGACACTCTCTGACACTTTCAGACACTTTCAATCACTCTCTGACACTCTCAGCCACTCTCTATCACTCTATATCACTCTCTGACACTCTCTGACACTCTCAATCACTCTCTGACAATCTCAGACACTCTCTGACACTCTCAGACTCTCTCTATCACTCTCTGACACTCTCTGACACTCTCAATCACTCTCTGACACTCTCTGACACACTCAGACACTCTCTGACACTCTCAGACACTCTCTATGACTCTCTGTCAATCTCTGACACTCTCTGACACTCTCAGACACTCTCTGACACTCTCTGACACTTTCAGACACTCTCAATCACTCTCTGACACACTCAGACACCCTCTGACACTCTCAGACACTCTCTATCACTCTATATCACTCTCTGACACTCTCTGACACTCTCAATCACTCTCTGACACTCTCAGACACTCTCTGACACACTCAGACACTCTCTGACACTCTCAGACACTCTCTATCACTCTCTGTCAATCTCTGACACTCTCTGACACTCTCAGACACTCTCTGACACTCTCTGACACGTTCAGACACTCTCAATCACTCTCTGACACTCTCAGACACTTTCAGACACTTTCAATCACTCTCTGACACTCTCAGCCACTCTCTATCACTCTATATCACTCTCTGACACTCTCTGACACTCTCAATCACTCTCTGACAATCTCAGACACTCTCTGACACTCTCTGACACTTTCAGACACTCTCAATCACTCTCTGACACACTCAGACACTCTCTGACACTCTCAGACTCTCTCTATCACTCTCTGACACTCTCTGACACTCTCAATCACTCTCTGACACTCTCTGACACACTCAGACACTCTCTGACACTCTCAGACACTCTCTATGACTCTCTGTCAATCTCTGACACTCTCTGACACTCTCAGACACTCTCTGACACTCTCTGACACTTTCAGACACTCTCAATCACTCTCTGACACTCTCTGACACTTTCAGACACTTTCAATCACTCTCTGACACACTCAGACACCCTCTGACACTCTCAGCCACCCTCTATCACTCTATATCACTCTGTGACACTCTCTGACACTCTCAATCACTCTCTGACAATCTCAGACACTCTCTGACACTCTCTGACACTTTCAGACACTCTCAATCACTCTCTGACACACTCAGACACTCTCTGACACTCTCAGACTCTCTCTATCACTCTCTGACACTCTCTGACACTCTCAATCACTCTCTGACACTCTCAGACACTCTCTGACACACTCAGATTCTCTCTGACACTCTCAGACTCTCTCTATCACTCTCTGACACTCTCTGACACTCTCAATCACTCTCTGACACTCTCTGACACACTCAGACACTCTCTGACACTCTCAGACACTCTCTATCACTCTCTGTCAATCTCTGACACTCTCTGACACTCTCAGACACTCTCTGACACTCTCTGACACTTTCAGACTCTCTCAATCACTCTCTGACACTCTCTGACACTTTCAGACACTTTCAATCACTCTCTGACACACTCAGACACCCTCTGACACTCTCAGCCACTCTCTATCACTCTATATCACTCTTGACACTCTCTGACACTCTCAATCACTCTCTGACAATCTCAGACACTCTCTGACACTCTCTGACACTTTCAGACACTCTCAATCACTCTCTCACATACTCTGACACTCTCTGACACTCTCAGACACTCTCTGACACTCTCTGACACTCTCTATCACTCTATTACACTCTCTGACACTCTCTGACACTCTCAGACACTCTCTACCACTCTCTATCACTCACTGATACACTCTGAAAGTCACTGACGCTCTCAGAAACTCTCAGACACTCTCTGTCACTCTCAGACACTCTCTATCACTCTCTATCACTCTCTATCACTCTCTGACACTCTCTGACACTCTCTGACTCTCTGAGACACTCTCAGACACTCTCTATCACCCTCTGACACTCTCAGACACTCTCTATCACTCTCTGACTCTCTCAGACACTCTCTATCACTCTCTGACACTCTCTGACACTCTCTATTACTCTCTGACACTCTCAGCCACTCTCTATCACTCTCTGACACTCTCTGACACTCTGTATCACTCTCTGATACTCGCAGACTCTCTCTATCACTCTCTGACACTCTCTATCACTCTCTGACACTCTCTGACGCACACTGACACACTCTGACACTCTCTATCACTCTCTGTCACTCTCTGACACTCTCTGACACACTCTGACACTCTCTGACGCTCTCAGACAGTCTCTATCACTCTCTATCACTCTCTGACACTCTCTGACACTCTCTGACACTCTGTATCACTCTCTGATACTCGCAGACTCTCTCTATCACTCTCTGACACTCTCTATCACTCTCTGACACTCTCTGACGCACACTGACACACTCAGACTCTCTCTATCACTCTCTGACACTCTCTGACACTTTCAGACACTCTCAATCACTCTCTGACACTCTCTGACACTTTCAGACACTCTCAATCACTCTCTGACACACTCAGACACTCTCTGACACTCTCAGACTCTCTCTATTACTCTCTGACACTCTCTGACACTCTCAATCACTCTCTGACACTCTCAGACACTCTCTGACACACTCAGACACTCTCTGACACTCTCAGACACTCTATATCACTCTCTGACACTCTCTGACACTCTCAGACACTCTCAGACACTCTCTGACACTCTCTGACACTTTCAGACACTCTCAATCACTCTCTGACACTCTCTGACACTCTCAGACACTCTCTGACACTCTCTGACACTCTCTGACACTTTCAGACACTCTCAATCACTCTCTGACACTCTCAGACACTCTCTGACACTCTCAGACACTCTCTATCACTCTCTGTCAATCTCTGACACTCTCTGACACTCTCAGACACTCTCTGACACGTTCAGACACTCTCAATCACTCTCTGACACTCTCTGACACTCTCAGACACTCTCTATCACTCTCTGACACTCTCTGACACTCTCTATTACTCTCTGACACTCTCAGCCACTCTCTATCACTCTCTATTACTCTCTGACACTCTCTGACACTCTGTATCACTCTCTGATACTCGCAGACTCTCTCTATCACTCTCTGACACTCTCTATCACTCTCTGACACTCTCTGACGCACACTGACACACTCTGACACTCTCTATCACTCTCTGTCACTCTCTGACACTCTCTGACGCACTCTGACACTCTCTGACGCTCTCAGACAGTCTCTATCACTCTCTGACACTCTCTGACACACTCAGACACTCTCTGACACTCTCAGACACTCTCTATCACTCTCTGTCAATCTCTGACACTCTCTGACACTCTCAGACACTCTCTGACACTCTCTGACACTTTCAGACTCTCTCAATCACTCTCTGACACTCTCTGACACTTTCAGACACTTTCAATCACTCTCTGACACACTCAGACACCCTCTGACACTCTCAGCCACTCTCTATCACTCTATATCACTCTTGACACTCTCTGACACTCTCAATCACTCTCTGACAATCTCAGACACTCTCTGACACTCTCTGACACTTTCAGACACTCTCAATCACTCTCTCACATACTCTGACACTCTCCGACACTCTCAGACACTCTCTGACACTCTCTGACACTCTCTATCACTCTATTACACTCTCTGACACTCTCTGTCACTCTCAGACACTCTCTATCACTCTCTATCACTCTCTATCACTCTCTGACACTCTCTGACACTCTCTGACTCTCTGAGACACTCTCAGACACTCTCTATCACCCTCTGACACTCTCAGACACTCTCTATCACTCTCTGACACTCTCAGACACTCTCTATCACTCTCTGACACTCTCTGACACTCTCTATTACTCTCTGACACTCTCAGCCACTCTCTATCACTCTCTATCACTCTCTGACACTCTCTGACACTCTGTATCACTCTCTGATACTCGCAGACTCTCTCTATCACTCTCTGACACTCTCTATCACTCTCTGACACTCTCTGACACACACTGACACACTCTGACACTCTCTATCACTCTCTGTCACTCTCTGACACTCTCTGACACACTCTGACACTCTCTGACGCTCTCAGACAGTCTCTATCACTCTCTATCACTCTCTGACACTCTCTGACACTCTCTGACACTCTGTATCACTCTCTGATACTCGCAGACTCTCTCTATCACTCTCTGACACTCTCTATCACTCTCTGACACTCTCTGACGCACACTGACACACTCAGACTCTCTCTATCACTCTCTGACACTCTCTGACACTTTCAGACACTCTCAATCACTCTCTGACACTCTCTGACACTTTCAGACACTCTCAATCACTCTCTGACACACTCAGACACTCTCTGACACTCTCAGACTCTCTCTATTACTCTCTGACACTCTCTGACACTCTCAATCACTCTCTGACACTCTCAGACACTCTCTGACACACTCAGACACTCTCTGACACTCTCAGACACTCTATATCACTCTCTGACACTCTCTGACACTCTCAGACACTCTCTGACACTCTCTGACACTCTCTGACACTTTCAGACACTCTCAATCACTCTCTGACACTCTCTGACACTCTCAGACACTCTCTGACACTCTCTGACACTCTCTGACACTTTCAGACACTCTCAATCACTCTCTGACACTCTCTGACACTCTCAGACACTCTCTGACACTCTCTGACACTCTCTGACACTTTCAGACACTCTCAATCACTCTCTGACACTCTCAGACACTCTCTGACACTCTCAGACACTCTCTATCACTCTCTGTCAATCTCTGACACTCTCTGACACTCTCAGACACTCTCTGACACGTTCAGACACTCTCAATCACTCTCTGACACTCTCTGACACTCTCAGACACTCTCTATCACTCTCTGACACTCTCTGACACTCTCTATTACTCTCTGACACTCTCAGCCACTCTCTATCACTCTCTATTACTCTCTGACACTCTCTGACACTCTGTATCACTCTCTGATACTCGCAGACTCTCTCTATCACTCTCTGACACTCTCTATCACTCTCTGACACTCTCTGACGCACACTGACACACTCTGACACTCTCTATCACTCTCTGTCACTCTCTGACACTCTCTGACACACTCTGACACTCTCTGACGCTCTCAGACAGTCTCTATCACTCTCTATCACTCTCTGACACTCTCTGACACTCTCTGACACTCTGTATCACTCTCTGATACTCGCAGACTCTCTCTATCACTCTCTGACACTCTCTATCACTCTCTGACACTCTCTGACGCACACTGACACACTCAGACTCTCTCTATCACTCTCTGACACTCTCTGACACTTTCAGACACTCTCAATCACTCTCTGACACTCTCTGACACTTTCAGACACTCTCAATCACTCTCTGACACACTCAGACACTCTCTGACACTCTCAGACTCTCTCTATTACTCTCTGACACTCTCTGACACTCTCAATCACTCTCTGACACTCTCAGACACTCTCTGACACACTCAGACACTCTCTGACACTCTCAGACACTCTATATCACTCTCTGACACTCTCTGACACTCTCAGACACTCTCTGACACTCTCTAACACTCTCTGACACTTTCAGACACTCTCAATCACTCTCTGACACTCTCTGACACTCTCAGACACTCTCTGACACTCTCTGACACTCTCTGACACTTTCAGACACTCTCAATCACTCTCTGACACTCTCAGACACTCTCTGACACTCTCAGACACTCTCTATCACTCTCTGTCAATCTCTGACACTCTCTGACACTCTCAGACACTCTCTGACACGTTCAGACACTCCCTATCACTCTCTGACACTCTCTGACGCACACTGACACACTCTGACACTCTCTATCACTCTCTGTCACTCTCTGACACTCTCTGACACACTCTGACACTCTCTGACGCTCTCAGACAGTCTCTATCACTCTCTATCACTCTCTGACACTCTCTGACACTCTCTGACACTCTGTATCACTCTCTGATACTCGCAGACTCTCTCTATCACTCTCTGACACTCTCTATCACTCTCTGACACTCTCTGACGCACACTGACACACTCAGACTCTCTCTATCACTCTCTGACACTCTCTGACACTTTCAGACACTCTCAATCACTCTCTGACACTCTCTGACACTTTCAGACACTCTCAATCACTCTCTGACACACTCAGACACTCTCTGACACTCTCAGACTCTCTCTATTACTCTCTGACACTCTCTGACACTCTCAATCACTCTCTGACACTCTCAGACACTCTCTGACACACTCAGACACTCTCTGACACTCTCAGACACTCTATATCACTCTCTGACACTCTCTGACACTCTCAGACACTCTCTGACACTCTCTGACACTCTCTGACACTTTCAGACACTCTCAATCACTCTCTGACACTCTCTGACACTCTCAGACACTCTCTGACACTCTCTGACACTCTCTGACACTTTCAGACACTCTCAATCACTCTCAGACACTCTCAGACACTCTCTGACACTCTCAGACACTCTCTATCACTCTCTGTCAATCTCTGACACTCTCTGACACTCTCAGACACTCTCTGACACTTTCAGACACTCTCAATCACTCTCTGACACACTCAGACACTCTCTGACACTCTCAGACTCTCTCTATTACTCTCTGACACTCTCTGACACTCTCAATCACTCTCTGACACTCTCAGACACTCTCTGACACACTCAGACACTCTCTGACACTCTCAGACACTCTATATCACTCTCTGACACTCTCTGACACTCTCAGACACTCTCTGACACTCTCTGACACTCTCTGACACTTTCAGACACTCTCAATCACTATCTGACACTCTCTGACACTCTCAGACACTCTCTGACACTCTCTGACACTCTCTGACACTTTCAGACACTCTCAATCACTCTCTGACACTCTCAGACACTCTCTGACACTCTCAGACACTCTCTATCACTCTCTGTCAATCTCTGACACTCTCTGACACTCTCAGACACTCTCTGACACGTTCAGACACTCCCTATCACTCTCTGACACTCTCTGACGCACACTGACACACTCTGACACTCTCTATCACTCTCTGTCACTCTCTGACACTCTCTGACACACTCTGACACTCTCTGACGCTCTCAGACAGTCTCTATCACTCTCTATCACTCTCTGACACTCTCTGACACTCTCTGACACTCTGTATCACTCTCTGATACTCGCAGACTCTCTCTATCACTCTCTGACACTCTCTATCACTCTCTGACACTCTCTGACGCACACTGACACACTCAGACTCTCTCTATCACTCTCTGACACTCTCTGACACTTTCAGACACTCTCAATCACTCTCTGACAATCTCAGACACTCTCTGACACTCTCTGACACTTTCAGACACTCTCAATCACTCTCTCACATACTCTGACACTCTCTGACACTCTCAGACACTCTCTGACACTCTCTGACACTCTCTATCACTCTATTACACTCTCTGACACTCTCTGACACTCTCAGACACTCTCTACCACTCTCTATCACTCACTGATACACTCTGAAAGTCACTGACGCTCTCAGAAACTCTCAGACACTCTCTGTCACTCTCAGACACTCTCTATCACTCTCTATCACTCTCTGACACTCTCTGACACTCTCTGACTCTCTGAGACACTCTCAGACACTCTCTATCACCCTCTGACACTCTCAGACACTCTCTATCACTCTCTGACACTCTCAGACACTCTCTATCACTCTCTGACACTCTCTGACACTCTCTATTACTCTCTGACACTCTCAGCCACTCTCTATCACTCTCTATCACTCTCTGACACTCTCTGACACTCTGTATCACTCTCTGATACTCGCAGACTCTCTCTATCACTCTCTGACACTCTCTATCACTCTCTGACACTCTCTGACACACACTGACACACTCTGACACTCTCTATCACTCTCTGTCACTCTCTGACACTCTCTGACACACTCTGACACTCTCTGACGCTCTCAGACAGTCTCTATCACTCTCTATCACTCTCTGACACTCTCTGACACTCTCTGACACTCTGTATCACTCTCTGATACTCGCAGACTCTCTCTATCACTCTCTGACACTCTCTATCACTCTCTGACACTCTCTGACGCACACTGACACACTCAGACTCTCTCTATCACTCTCTGACACTCTCTGACACTTTCAGACACTCTCAATCACTCTCTGACACTCTCTGACACTTTCAGACACTCTCAATCACTCTCTGACACACTCAGACACTCTCTGACACTCTCAGACTCTCTCTATTACTCTCTGACACTCTCTGACACTCTCAATCACTCTCTGACACACTCAGACACTCTCTGACACTCTCAGACACTCTATATCACTCTCTGACACTCTCTGACACTCTCAGACACTCTCTGACACTCTCTGACACTCTCTGACACTTTCAGACACTCTCAATCACTCTCTGACACTCTCAGACACTCTCTGACACTCTCAGACACTCTCTATCACTCTCTGTCAATCTCTGACACTCTCTGACACTCTCAGACACTCTCTGACACGTTCAGACACTCTCAATCACTCTCTGACACTCTCTGACACTCTCAGACACTCTCTGACACTCTCTGACACTCTCTGACACTTTCAGACACTCTCAATCACTCTCTGACACTCTCAGACACTCTCTGACACTCTCAGACACTCTCTATCACTCTCTGTCAATCTCTGACACTCTCTGACACTCTCAGACACTCTCTGACACGTTCAGACACTCTCAATCACTCTCTGACACTCTCTGACACTCTCAGACACTCTCTATCACTCTCTGACACTCTCTGACACTCTCTATTACTCTCTGACACTCTCAGCCACTCTCTATCACTCTCTATTACTCTCTGACACTCTCTGACACTCTGTATCACTCTCTGATACTCGCAGACTCTCTCTATCACTCTCTGACACTCTCTATCACTCTCTGACACTCTCTGACGCACACTGACACACTCTGACACTCTCTATCACTCTCTGTCACTCTCTGACACTCTCTGACACACTCTGACACTCTCTGACGCTCTCAGACAGTCTCTATCACTCTCTATCACTCTCTGACACTCTCTGACACTCTCTGACACTCTGTATCACTCTCTGATACTCGCAGACTCTCTCTATCACTCTCTGACACTCTCTATCACTCTCTGACACTCTCTGACGCACACTGACACACTCAGACTCTCTCTATCACTCTCTGACACTCTCTGACACTTTCAGACACTCTCAATCACTCTCTGACACTCTCTGACACTTTCAGACACTCTCAATCACTCTCTGACACACTCAGACACTCTCTGACACTCTCAGACTCTCTCTATTACTCTCTGACACTCTCTGACACTCTCAATCACTCTCTGACACTCTCAGACACTCTCTGACACACTCAGACACTCTCTGACACTCGAAGACACTCTATATCACTCTCTGACACTCTCTGACACTCTCAGACACTCTCTGACACTCTCTAACACTCTCTGACACTTTCAGACACTCTCAATCACTCTCTGACACTCTCTGACACTCTCAGACACTCTCTGACACTCTCTGACACTCTCTGACACTTTCAGACACTCTCAATCACTCTCTGACACTCTCAGACACTCTCTGACACTCTCAGACATTCTCTATCACTCTCTGTCAATCTCTGACACTCTCTGACACTCTCAGACACTCTCTGACACGTTCAGACACTCCCTATCACTCTCTGACACTCTCTGACGCACACTGACACACTCTGACACTCTCTATCACTCTCTGTCACTCTCTGACACTCTCTGACACACTCTGACACTCTCTGACGCTCTCAGACAGTCTCTATCACTCTCTATCACTCTCTGACACTCTCTGACACTCTCTGACACTCTGTATCACTCTCTGATACTCGCAGACTCTCTCTATCACTCTCTGACACTCTCTATCACTCTCTGACACTCTCTGACGCACACTGACACACTCAGACTCTCTCTATCACTCTCTGACACTCTCTGACACTTTCAGACACTCTCAATCACTCTCTGACACTCTCTGACACTTTCAGACACTCTCAATCACTCTCTGACACACTCAGACACTCTCTGACACTCTCAGACTCTCTCTATTACTCTCTGACACTCTCTGACACTCTCAATCACTCTCTGACACTCTCAGACACTCTCTGACACACTCAGACACTCTCTGACACTCTCAGACACTCTATATCACTCTCTGACACTCTCTGACACTCTCAGACACTCTCTGACACTCTCTGACACTCTCTGACACTTTCAGACACTCTCAATCACTCTCTGACACTCTATGACACTCTCAGACACTCTCTGACACTCTCTGACACTCTCTGACACTTTCAGACACTCTCAATCACTCTCAGACACTCTCAGACACTCTCTGACACTCTCAGACACTCTCTATCACTCTCTGTCAATCTCTGACACTCTCTGACACTCTCAGACACTCTCTGACACTTTCAGACACTCTCACTCACTCTCTGACACACTCAGACACTCTCTGACACTCTCAGACTCTCTCTATTACTCTCTGACACTCTCTGACACTCTCAATCACTCTCTGACACTCTCAGACACTCTCTGACACACTCAGACACTCTCTGACACTCTCAGACACTCTATATCACTCTCTGACACTCTCTGACACTCTCAGACACTCTCTGACACTCTCTGACACTCTCTGACACTTTCAGACACTCTCAATCACTCTCTGACACTCTCTGACACTCTCAGACACTCTCTGACACTCTCTGACACTCTCTGACACTTTCAGACACTCTCAATCACTCTCTGACACTCTCAGACACTCTCTGACACTCTCAGACACTCTCTATCACTCTCTGTCAATCTCTGACACTCTCTGACACTCTCAGACACTCTCTGACACGTTCAGACACTCCCTATCACTCTCTGACACTCTCTGACGCACACTGACACACTCTGACACTCTCTATCACTCTCTGTCACTCTCTGACACTCTCTGACACACTCTGACACTCTCTGACGCTCTCAGACAGTCTCTATCACTCTCTATCACTCTCTGACACTCTCTGACACTCTCTGACACTCTGTATCACTCTCTGATACTCGCAGACTCTCTCTATCACTCTCTGACACTCTCTATCACTCTCTGACACTCTCTGACGCACACTGACACACTCAGACTCTCTCTATCACTCTCTGACACTCTCTGACACTTTCAGACACTCTCAATCACTCTCTGACACACTCAGACACTCTCTGACACTCTCAGACTCTCTCTATTACTCTCTGACACTCTCTGACACTCTCAATCACTCTCTGACACTCTCAGACACTCTCTGACACACTCAGACACTCTCTGACACTCTCAGACACTCTATATCACTCTCTGACACTCTCTGACACTCTCAGACACTCTCTGACACTCTCTGACACTCTCTGACACTTTCAGACACTCTCAATCACTCTCTGACACTCTCAGACACTCTCTGACACTCTCAGACACTCTCTATCACTCTCTGTCAATCTCTGACACTCTCTGACACTCTCAGACACTCTCTGACACGTTCAGACACTCTCAATCACTCTCTGACACTCTCTGACACTTTCAGACACTTTCAATCACTCTCTGACACTCTCAGCCACTCTCTATCACTCTATATCACTCTCTGACACTCTCTGACACTTTCAATCACTCTCTGACACACTCAGACACCCTCTGACACTCTCAGCCACCCTCTATCACTCTATATCACTCTGTGACACTCTCTGACACTCTCAATCACTATCTGACAATCTCAGACACTCTCTGACACTCTCTGACACTTTCAGACACTCTCAATCACTCTCTGACACACACAGACACTCTCTGACACTCTCAGACTCTCTCTGTCACTCTCTGACACTCTCTGACACTCTCAATCACTCTCTGACACTCTCTGACACACTCAGATACTCTCTGACACTCTCAGACTCTCTCTATCACTCTCTGACACTCTCTGACACTCTCAATCACTCTCTGACACTCTCTGACACACTCAGACACTCTCTGACACTCTCAGACACTCTCTATCACTCTCTGTCAATCTCTGACACTCTCTGACACTCTCAGACACTCTCTGACACTCTCTGACACTTTCAGACTCTCTCAATCACTCTCTGACACTCTCTGACACTTTCAGACACTTTCAATCACTCTCTGACACACTCAGACACCCTCTGACACTCTCAGCCACTCTCTATCACTCTATATCACTCTTGACACTCTCTGACACTCTCAATCACTCTCTGACAATCTCAGACACTCTCTGACACTCTCTGACACTTTCAGACACTCTCAATCACTCTCTCACATACTCTGACACTCTCTGACACTCTCTGACACTCTCTGACACTCTCTATCACGCTATTACACTCTCTGACACTCTCTGACACTCTCAGACACTCTCTACCACTCTCTATCACTCACTGATACACTCTGAAAGTCACTGACGCTCTCAGAAACTCTCAGACACTGTCTGTCACTCTCAGACACTCTCTATCACTCTCTATCACTCTCTATCACTCTCTGACACTCTCTGACACTCTCTGACTCTCTGAGACACTCTCAGACACTCTCTATCACCCTCTGACACTCTCAGACACTCTCTATCACTCTCTGACACTCTCAGACACTCTCTATCACTCTCTGACACTCTCTGACACTCTCTATTACTCTCTGACACTCTCAGCCACTCTCTATCACTCTCTATTACTCTCTGACACTCTCTGACACTCTGTATCACTCTCTGATACTCGCAGACTCTCTCTATCACTCTCTGACACTCTCTATCACTCTCTGACACTCTCTGACGCACACTGACACACTCTGACACTCTCTGTCACTCTCTGTCACTCTCTGACACTCTCTGACACACTCTGACACTCTCTGACGCTCTCAGACAGTCTCTATCACTCTCTATCACTCTCTGACACTCTCTGACACTCTCTGACACTCTCTGACACTCTGTATCACTCTCTGATACTCGCAGACTCTCTCTATCACTCTCTGACACTCTCTATCACTCTCTGACACTCTCTGACGCACACTGACACACTCAGACTCTCTCTATCACTCTCTGACACTCCCTGACACTTTCAGACACTCTCAATCACTCTCTGACACTCTCTGACACTTTCAGACACTCTCAATCACTCTCTGACACACTCAGACACTCTCTGACACTCTCAGACTCTCTCTATCACTCTCTGACACTCTCTGACACTCTCAATCACTCTCTGACACTCTCAGACACTCTCTGACACACTCAGACACTCTCTGACACTCTCAGACACTCTATATCACTCTCTGACACTCTCTGACACTCTCAGACACTCTCTGACACTCTCTGACACTCTCTGACACTTTCAGACACTCTCAATCACTCTCTGACACTCTCAGACACTCTCTGACACACTCAGACACTCTCTGACACTCTCTGACACTCTCTGACACTCTCTGACACTCTCAATCACTCTCTGACACTCTCTATCACTCTCTGACACTCTCTGACACTCTCTGACACACTCAGACACTCTCTGACACTCTCAGACACTCTCTATCACTCTCTATCACACTCTGACACTCTCTATCACTCTCTATCAATCTCTGACACGCTCTGACACACTCACACAATCTCTATCACTCTCTGGCACTATCTGACACTCTCTGAAACTATCTGACACTCTCTATCACTCTCTATCACTCTCTGAAACCCTCTGACAATCTCTGACACTCTCAGACACTCTCTATCACTCTCTGACACTCACTGAGACTCTCAGACACTCTCTATCACACTCTATAACTCTCTGACACACTCAGACACACTCTCTCACTCTCTGACACTCTCTGACACTCTCTATCACTCCTTATCACTCTCTATCGCTCTCTGACACACTCTGACAATCTCTGACACTCTCCATCACTCTCTGACACTCTCTGACACTTTCAGACACTCTCAATCACTCTCTGACACTCTCTGACACTTTCAGACACTCTCAATCACTCTCTGACACACTCAGACACCCTCTGACACTCTCAGACACTCTCTATCACTCTATATCACTCTCTGACACTCTCTGACACTCTCAATCACTCTCAGACACTCTCAGACACTCTCTGACACACTCAGACACTCTCTGACACTCTCAGACACTCTCTATCACTCTCTATCAATCTCTGACACTCTCTGACACTCTCAGACACTCTCTGACACTCTCTGACACTTTCAGACACTCTCAATCACTCTCTGACACTCTCTGACACTTTCAGACACTCTCAATCACTCTCTGACACACTCAGACACCCTCTGACACTCTCAGACACTCTCTATCACTCTATATCACTCTCTGACACTCTCTGACACTCTCAATCACTCTCTGACACTCTCAGACACTCTCTGACACTCTCTGACACTTTCAGACACTCTCAATCACTCTCTGACAATCTCTGACACTCTCAGACACTTTCAGACACTCTCAATCACTCTCTGACACTCTCTGACAATTTCAGAAACTCTCAATCACTCTCTGACACTCTCTGAATCACTCAAACACTCTCTGACACTCTCTATCCCTCTCTGACACTCTCTATCACTCTTTATCACTCTCTATCACTCTCTGACACACTCTGACAATCTCTGACACTCTCCATCACTCTCTGACACTCTCTGACACTTTCAGACACTCTCAATCACTCTCTGACACTCTCTGACACTTTCAGACACTCTCAATCACTCTCTGACACACTCAGACACCCTCTGACACTCTCAGACACTCGCTATCACACTATATCACTCTCTGACACTCTCTGACACTCTCAATCACTCTCTGACACTCTCAGACACTCTCTGACACACTCAGACACTCTCTGACACTCTCAGACACTCTCTATCACTCTCTGTCAATCTCTGACACTCTCTGACACTCTCAGACACTCTCTGACACTCTCTGACACTTTCAGACACTCTCAATCACTCTCTGACACTCTCTGACACTTTCAGACACTTTCAATCACTCTCTGACACACTCAGACACCCTCTGACACTCTCAGCCACTCTCTATCACTCTATATCACTCTCTGACACTCTCTGACACTCTCAATCACTCTCTGACAATCTCAGACACTCTCTGACACTCTCTGACACTTTCATACACTCTCAATAACTCTCTGACACACTCAGACACTCTCTGACACTCTCAGACTCTCTCTATCACTCTCTGACACTCTCTGACACTCTCAATCACTCTCTGACACTCTCAGACACTCTCTGACATACTCAGATACTCTCTGACACTCTCAGACACTCTCTATCACTCTCTGACACTCTCAGACACTCTCTGACACTCTCTGACACTTTCAGACACTCTCAATCACTCTCTGACACTCTCTGACACTCTCAATCACTCTCTGACACTCTCAGACACTCTCAATCACTCTCTGACACTCTCAGACACTCTCAATCACTCTCTGACACTCTCTGACACTCTCAGACATTCTCAATCACTCTCTGACACTCTCAGACACTCTCTGACACTCTCAGACACTCTCTGACAAACTCAGACACTCTCTGACACTCTCTATCACTCTCTGACACTCTCTATCACTCTTTATCACTCTCTATCACTCTCTGACACACTCTGACAATCTCTGACACTCTCCATCACTCTCTGACACTCTCTGACACTTTCAGACACTCTCAATCACTCTCAGACACTCTCTGACAATTTCAGACACTCTCAATCACTCTCTGACACACTCAGACACCCTCTGACACTCTCAGACACTCTCTATCACTCTATATCACTCTCTGACACTCTCTGACACTCTCAATCACTCTCTGACACTCTCAGACACTCTCTGACACTCTCAGACACTCTCTATCACTCTCTGACACTCTCTGACACTCTCTGACACTCTCTGACACTCTCTATCACTCTCTGACACTCTCTGACACTTTCAGACACTTTCAATCACTCTCTGACACTCTCTATCACTCTCTATCACTCTATATCACTCTCTGACACTCTGACACTCTCAATCACTCTCTGACAATCTCAGACACTCTCTGACACTCTCTGACACTTTCAGACACTCTCAATCACTCTCTGACACACTCAGACACTGTCTGACAATCTCTGACACTCTCAATCACTCTCTGACACTCTCAATCACTCTCTGACACTCTCAGACACTCTCTGACACACTCAGATACTCTCTGACACTCTCAGACACTCTCTATCACTCTCTGACACTCTCTGACACTCTCTGACACTCTCTGACACATTCAGACACTCTCAATCACTCTCTGACACTCTCAGACACTCTCTGACACACTCAGACACTCTCTGGCACTCTCTGACACTCTCTGACACTCTCTGACACTCTCAATCACTCTCTGACACTCTCTATCAGTCTCTGACACTCTCAGACACTCTCAGACACTCTCTATCAATCTCTATCACTCTCTGACACTCTCTATCGCTCTCTGATACTCTCTATCACTCTATGACACTCTCTATCACTCTATGACGCTCGCTGACACTCTCTAGCTCTCTCTATCATTCTCTTACACTCTCTGACACACTCGGACACTCTCAGACACTCTCTATCACACTCTGACACTCTCTGACACTCTCAGATACTCTCTGACACTCTCTGAAAATCTCTATCAGTCTCTGACACTCTCTGACACTCTCTGACACTCTCAGACACTCTCTATCACTCTCTTAAACTCTCTGACACTCTCTGACACTCTCTGACACACTCTGACACGCTCAGACACTCTCTATCACTCCCTATCACTCTCTGACACTCTCTCACACTCTCTAACACTCTCAGACACTCTCTATCACTCTCTATCACTCTCTGAAACTCTCTGACACTCTCTGACACTCTCTGACACTCTCAGACAATCTCAGACAATCTCTATCAATCTCTATCACTCTCTGACACTCTCTATCACTCTCTGACACTCTCTATCGCCCACTGACACTCTCTATCACTCTATGACGCTCTCTGACACTCTCTATCACTCTCAATCACTCTCTGACACTCTCTGACACACTCAGACACTCTCTGACATTCTCAGACACTCTCTATCACTCTCTATCACACTCTGACACTCTCTATCACTCTCTATCAATCTCTGACACACTCACACAATCTCTATCACTCTCTGGCACTATCTGACACTCTCTGAAACTCGCTGACACTCTCTATCACTCTCTATCACTCTCTGAAACCCTCTGACAATCTCTGACACTCTCAAACACTCTCTATCACTCTCTGACACTCACTGACACTCTCAGACACTCTCTATCACTCTCTATAACTCTCTGACACACTCAGACACACTCTCTCACTCTCTGACACTCTCTGACACTCTCTATCACTCTTTATCACTCTCTATCACTCTCTGACACACTCTGACAATCTCTGACACTCACTGACACTCTCAGACACACTACGTCACTCTCAGACACTATCAGACATTCTCTATCACTCTCTGACACTCTCTCACATACTCTCTGACACTCTCTGACACTCTCAGACACTCTCTGACACTCTCTGATACTCTCTATCACTCTATTACACTCTCTGACACTCTCTGACACTCTCAGACTCTCTCTACCACTCTCTATCACTCACTGATACACTCTGAAAGTCACTGACGCTCTCAGAAACTCTCAGACACTCTCTGTCACTCTCAGACACTCTCTATCACTCTCTATCACTCTCTATCACTCTCTGACACTCTCTGACACCCTCTGACTCTCTGAGACACTCTCAGACACTCTCTATCACCCTCTGACACTCTCAGACACTCTCTATCACTCTCTGACACTCTCAGACACTCTCTATCACTCTCTGACACTCTCTGACACTCTCTATTACTCTCTGACACTCTCAGCCACTCTCTATCACTCTCTATTACTCTCTGACACTCTCTGACACTCTGTATCACTCTCTGATACTCGCAGACTCTCTCTATCAATCTCTGACACTCTCTATCACTCTCTGACACTCTCTGACGCACACTGACACACTCTGACACTCTCTATCACTCTCTGTCACTCTCTGACACTCTCTGACACACTCTGACACTCTCTGACGCTCTCAAAGAGTCTCTATCACTCTCTATCACTCTCTGACACTCTCTGACACTCTGTATCACTCTCTGATACTCGCAGACTCTCTCTATCACTCTCTGACACTCTCTATCACTCTCTGACACTCTCTGACGCACACTGACACACTCAGACTCTCTCTATCACTCTCTGACACTCTCTGACACTTTCAGACACTCTCAATCACTCTCTGACACTCTCTGACACTTTCAGACACTCTCAATCACTCTCTGACACACTCAGACACTCTCTGACACTCTCAGACTCTCTCTATCACTCTCTGACACTCTCTGACACTCTCAGTCACTCTCTGACACTCTCAGACACTCTCAGACACACTCAGACACTCTCTGACACTCTCAGACACTCTCTATCACTCTCTGACACTCTCTGACACTCTCAGACACTCTCTGACACTCTCTGACACTTTCAGACACTCTCAATCACTCTCTGACACTCTCTGACACTCTCTGACACACTCAGACACTCTCTGACACTCTCAGACACTCTCTGACACTCTCTGACACTCTCTGACACTCTCAATCACTCTCTGACACTCTCTATCACTCTCTGACACTCTCTGACACTCTCTGACACACTCAGACACTCTCTGACACTCTCAGACACTCTCTATCACTCTCTATCACACTCTGACACTCTCTATCACTCTCTATCAATCTCTGGCACGCTCTGACACACTCACACAATCTCTATCACTCTCTGGCACTATCTGACACTCTCTGAAACTATCTGACACTCTCTATCACTCTCTATCACTCTCAGACACTCTCTGACACACTCAGATACTCTCTGACACTCTCAGACACTCTCTATCACTCTCTGACACTCTCAGACACTCTCTGACACTCTCTGACACTTTCAGACACTCTCAATCACTCTCTGACACTCTCAGACACACTCTGACACACTCAGACACTCTCTGACACTCTCAGACACTCTCTATCACTCTCTGTCAATCTCTGACACTCTCTGACACTCTCAGACACTCTCTGACACTCTCTGACACTTTCAGACACTCTCAATCACTCTCTGACACTCTCTGACACTTTCAGACACTTTCAATCACTCTCTGACACACTCAGACACCCTCTGACACTCTCAGCCACTCTCTATCACTCTATATCACTCTCTGACACTCTCTGACACTCTCAATCACTCTCTGACAATCTCAGACACTCTCTGACACTCTCTGACACTTTCAGACACTCTCAATCACTCTCTGACACACTCAGACACTCTCTGACACTCTCAGACTCTCTCTATCACTCTCTGACACTCTCTGACACTCTCAATCACTCTCTGACACTCTCAGACACTCTCTGACACACTCAGATACTCTCTGACACTCTCAGACACTCTCTATCACTCTCTGACACTCTCTGACACTCTCAGACACTCTCTGACACTCTCTGACACTTTCAGACACTCTCAATCACTCTCTGACACTCTCAGACACTCTCTGACACACTCAGACACTCTCTGGCACTCTCTGACACTCTCTGACACTCTCTGACACTCTCAATCACTCTCTGACACTCTCTGACACTCTCAATCACTCTCTGACAATCTCAGACACTCTCTGACACTCTCTGACACTTTCAGACACTCTCAATCACTCTCTGACACACTCAGACACTCTCTGACACTCTCAGACTCTCTCTATCACTCTCTGACACTCTCTGACACTCTCAATCACTCTCTGACACTCTCAGACACTCTCTGACACACTCAGATACTCTCTGACACTCTCAGACACTCTCTATCACTCTCTGACACTCTCTGACACTCTCAGACACTCTCTGACACTCTCTGACAGTCTCTGACACTTTCAGACACTCTCAATCACTCTCTGACACTCTCAGACACTCTCTGACACACTCAGACACTCTCTGGCACTCTCTGACACTCTCTGACACTCTCAATCACTCTCTGACACTCTCTATCACTCTCTGACACTCTCTGACACACTCAGACACTCTCTGACACTCTCAGACACTCTCTATCACTCTATATCACACACTGACACTCTCTATCACTCTCTATCAATCTCTGACACGCTCTGACACACTCACACAATCTCTATCACTCTCTGGCACTATCTGACACTCTCTGAAACTATCTGACACTCTCTATCACTCTCTATCAATCTCTGAAACCCTCTGACAATCTCTGACACTCTCAGACACTCTCTGACACTCTCTGACACTCACTGACACTCTCAGACACTCTCTATCACTCTCTATAACTCTCTGACACACTCAGACACACTCTCTCACTCTCTGACACTCTCTGACACTCTCTGACACTCTCTGACACTCTCTATCACTCTTTATCGCTCTCTATCACTCTCTGACACACTCTGACAATCTCTGACACTCACTGACACTCTCAGACACACTCAATCACTCTCTGACACACTCAGACACTCTCTGACACTCTCAGACTCTCTCTATCACTCTCTGACACTCTCTGACACTCTCAATCACTCTCTGACACTCTCAGACACTCTCTGACACACTCAGATACTCTCTGACACTCTCAGACACTCTCTATCACTCTCTGACACTCTCTGACACTCTCAGACACTCTCTGACACTCTCTGACACTTTCAGACACTCTCAATCACTCTCTGACACTCTCAGACACTCTCTGACACACTCAGACACTCTCTGGCACTCTCTGACACTCTCTGACACTCTCTGACACTCTCAATCACTCTCTGACACTCTCTGACACTCTCAATCACTCTCTGACAATCTCAGACACTCTCTGACACTCTCTGACACTTTCAGACACTCTCAATCACTCTCTGACACTCTCTGACACTTTCAGACACTTTCAATCACTCTCTGACACACTCAGACACCCTCTGACACTCTCAGCCACTCTCTATCACTCTATATCACTCTCTGACACTCTCTGACACTCTCAATCACTCTCTGACAATCTCAGACACTCTCTGACACTCTCTGACACTTTCAGACACTCTCAATCACTCTCTGACACACTCAGACACTCTCTGACACTCTCAGACTCTCTCTATCACTCTCTGACACTCTCTGACACTCTCAATCACTCTCTGACACTCTCAGACACTCTCTGACACACTCAGATACTCTCTGACACTCTCAGACACTCTCTATCACTCTCTGACACTCTCAGACACTCTCAGACACTCTCTGACACTCTCTGACACTTTCAGACACTCTCAATCACTCTCTGACACTCTCAGACACTCTCTGACACACTCAGACACTCTCTGGCACTCTCTGACACTCTCTGACACTCTCAATCACTCTCTGACAATCTCAGACACTCTCTGACACTCTCTGACACTTTCAGACACTCTCAATCACTCTCTGACACACTCAGACACTCTCTGACACTCTCAGACTCTCTCTATCACTCTCTGACACTCTCTGACACTCTCAATCACTCTCTGACACTCTCAGACACTCTCTGACACACTCAGATACTCTCTGACACTCTCAGACACTCTCTATCACTCTCTGACACTCTCAGACACTCTCAGACACTCTCTGACACTCTCTGACACTTTCAGACACTCTCAATCACTCTCTGACACTCTCAGACACTCTCTGACACACTCAGACACTCTCTGGCACTCTCTGACACTCTCTGACACTCTCTGACACTCTCAATCACTCTCTGACACTCTCTGACACTCTCAATCACTCTCTGACAATCTCAGACACTCTCTGACACTCTCTGACACTTTCAGACACTCTCAATCACTCTCTGACACACTCAGACACTCTCTGACACTCTCAGACTCTCTCTATCACTCTCTGACACTCTCTGACACTCTCAATCACTCTCTGACACTCTCAGACACTCTCTGACACACTCAGATACTCTCTGACACTCTCAGACACTCTCTATCACTCTCTGACACTCTCTGACACTCTCAGACACTCTCTGACACTCTCTGACAGTCTCTGACACTTTCAGACACTCTCAATCACTCTCTGACACTCTCAGACACTCTCTGACACACTCAGACACTCTCTGGCACTCTCTGACACTCTCTGACACTCTCAATCACTCTCTGACACTCTCTATCACTCTCTGACACTCTCTGACACACTCAGACACTCTCTGACACTCTCAGACACTCTCTATCACTCTATATCACACACTGACACTCTCTATCACTCTCTATCAATCTCTGACACGCTCTGACACACTCACACAATCTCTATCACTCTCTGGCACTATCTGACACTCTCTGAAACTATCTGACACTCTCTATCACTCTCTATCAATCTCTGAAACCCTCTGACAATCTCTGACACTCTCAGACACTCTCTGACACTCTCTGACACTCACTGACACTCTCAGACACTCTCTATCACTCTCTATAACTCTCTGACACACTCAGACACACTCTCTCACTCTCTGACACTCTCTGACACTCTCTGACACTCTCTGACACTCTCTATCACTCTTTATCGCTCTCTATCACTCTCTGACACACTCTGACAATCTCTGACACTCACTGACACTCTCAGACACACTCTGTCACTCTCAGAAACTATCAGACATTCTCTATCACTCTCTGACACTCTCTCACATACTCTGACACTATCTGACACTCTCAGACACTCTCTGACACTCTCTGACACTCTCTATCACTCTATTACACTCTCTGACACTCTCTGACACTCTCAGACACTCTCTACCACTCTCTATCACTCACTGATACACTCTGAAAGTCACTGACGCTCTCAGAAACTCTCAGACACTCTCTGTCACTCTCAGACACTCTCTGACACTCTCTGACACTCTCTGACACTCTCAATCACTCTCTGACACTCTCTATCACTCTCTGACACTCTCTGACACTCTCTGACACTTTCAGACACTCTCAATCACTCTCTGACACTCTCTGACACTTTCAGACACTCTCAATCACTCTCTGACACACTCAGACACTCTCTGACACTCTCAGACTCTCTCTATCACTCTCTGACACTCTCTGACACTCTCAGTCACTCTCTGACACTCTCAGACACTCTCAGACACACTCAGACACTCTCTGACACTCTCAGACACTCTCTATCACTCTCTGACACTCTCTGACACTCTCAGACACTCTCTGACACTCTCTGACACTTTCAGACACTCTCAATCACTCTCTGACACTCTCTGACACTCTCTGACACACTCAGACACTCTCTGACACTCTCAGACACTCTCTGACACTCTCTGACACTCTCTGACACTCTCAATCACTCTCTGACACTCTCTATCACTCTCTGACACTCTCTGACACTCTCTGACACACTCAGACACTCTCTGACACTCTCAGACACTCTCTATCACTCTCTAACACACTCTGACACTCTCTATCACTCTCTATCAATCTCTGACACGCTCTGACACACTCACACAATCTCTATCACTCTCTGGCACTATCTGACACTCTCTGAAACTATCTGACACTCTCTATCACTCTCTATCACTCTCTGACACTCTCAGACACTCTCTGACACACTCAGATACTCTCTGACACTCTCAGACACTCTCTATCACTCTCTGACACTCTCTGACACTCTCAGACACTCTCTGACACTCTCTGACACTTTCAGACACTCTCAATCACTCTCTGACACTCTCAGACACACTCAGACACTCTCTGACACTCTCAGACACTCTCTATCACTCTCTGTCAATCTCTGACACTCTCTGACACTCTCAGACACTCTCTGACACTCTCTGACACTTTCAGACACTCTCAATCACTCTCTGACACTCTCTGACACTTTCAGACACTTTCAATCACTCTCTGACACACTCAGACACCCTCTGACACTCTCAGCCACTCTCTATCACTCTATATCACTCTCTGACACTCTCTGACACTCTCAATCACTCTCTGACAATCTCAGACACTCTCTGACACTCTCTGACACTTTCAGACACTCTCAATCACTCTCTGACACACTCAGACACTCTCTGACACTCTCAGACTCTCTCTATCACTCTCTGACACTCTCTGACACTCTCAATCACTCTCTGACACTCTCAGACACTCTCTGACACACTCAGATACTCTCTGACACTCTCAGACACTCTCTATCACTCTCTGACACTCTCAGACACTCTCAGACACTCTCTGACACTCTCTGACACTTTCAGACACTCTCAATCACTCTCTGACACTCTCAGACACTCTCTGACACACTCAGACACTCTCTGGCACTCTCTGACACTCTCTGACACTCTCTGACACTCTCAATCACTCTCTGACACTCTCTGACACTCTCAATCACTCTCTGACAATCTCAGACACTCTCTGACACTCTCTGACACTTTCAGACACTCTCAATCACTCTCTGACACACTCAGACACTCTCTGACACTCTCAGACTCTCTCTATCACTCTCTGACACTCTCTGACACTCTCAATCACTCTCTGACACTCTCAGACACTCTCTGACACACTCAGATACTCTCTGACACTCTCAGACACTCTCTATCACTCTCTGACACTCTCTGACACTCTCAGACACTCTCTGACACTCTCTGACAGTCTCTGACACTTTCAGACACTCTCAATCGCTCTCTGACACTCTCAGACACTCTCTGACACACTCAGACACTCTCTGGCACTCTCTGACACTCTCTGACACTCTCTGACACTCTCAATCACTCTCTGACACTCTCTATCACTCTCTGACACTCTCTGACACTCTCTGACACACTCAGACACTCTCTGACACTCTCAGACACTCTCTATCACTCTATATCACACACTGACACTCTCTATCACTCTCTATCAATCTCTGACACGCTCTGACACACTCACACAATCTCTATCACTCTCTGGCACTATCTGACACTCTCTGAAACTATCTGACACTCTCTATCACTCTCTATCAATCTCTGAAACCCTCTGACAATCTCTGACACTCTCAGACACTCTCTGACACTCTCTGACACTCACTGACACTCTCAGACACTCTCTATCACTCTCTATAACTCTCTGACACACTCAGACACACTCTCTCACTCTCTGACACTCTCTGACACTCTCTGACACTCTCTGACACTCTCTATCACTCTTTATCACTCTCTATCACTCTCTGACACACTCTGACAATCTCTGACACTCACTGACACTCTCAGACACACTCTGTCACTCTCAGACACTATCAGACATTCTCTATCACTCTCTGACACTCTCTCACATACTCTGACACTATCTGACACTCTCAGACACTCTCTGACACTCTCTGACACTCTCTATCACTCTATTACACTCTCTGACACTCTCTGACACTCTCAGACACTCTCTACCACTCTCTATCACTCACTGATACACTCTGAAAGTCACTGACGCTCTCAGAAACTCTCAGACACTCTCTGTCACTCTCAGACACTCTCTGACACTCTCTGACACTCTCTGACACTCTCAATCACTCTCTGACACTCTCTATCACTCTCTAACACTCTCTGACACTCTCTGACACACTCAGACACTCTCTGACACTCTCAGACACTCTCTATCACTCTCTATCACACTCTGACACTCTCTATCACTCTCTATCAATCTCTGACACGCTCTGACACACACACAATATCTCTATCACTCTCTGGCACTATCTGACACTCTCTGAAACTATCTGACACTCTCTATCACTCTCTATCACTCTCTGACACTCTCAGACACTCTCTGACACACTCAGATACTCTCTGACACTCTCAGACACTCTCTATCACTCTCTGACACTCTCTGACACTCTCAGACACTCTCTGACACTCTCTGACACTCTCTGACACTTTCAGACACTCTCAATCACTCTCTGACACTCTCAGACACACTCTGACACACTCAGACACTCTCTGACACTCTCAGACACTCTCTATCACTCTCTGACACTTTCAGACACTCTCAATCACTCTCTGACACTCTCTGACACTTTCAGACACTTTCAATCACTCTCTGACACACTCAGACACCCTCTGACACTCTCAGCCACTCTCTATCACTCTATATCACTCTCTGACACTCTCTGACACTCTCAATCACTCTCTGACAATCTCAGACACTCTCTGACACTCTCTGACACTTTCAGACACTCTCAATCACTCTCTGACACACTCAGACACTCTCTGACACTCTCAGACTCTCTCTATCACTCTCTGACACTCTCTGACACTCTCAATCACTCTCTGACACTCTCAGACACACTCTGACACACTCAGACACTCTCTGACACTCTCAGACACTCTCTATCACTCTCTGTCAATCTCTGACACTCTCTGACACTCTCAGACACTCTCTGACACTCTCTGACACTTTCAGACACTCTCAATCACTCTCTGACACTCTCTGACACTTTCAGACACTTTCAATCACTCTCTGACACACTCAGACACCCTCTGACACTCTCAGCCACTCTCTATCACTCTATATCACTCTCTGACACTCTCTGACACTCTCTGACACTCTCAATCACTCTCTGACAATCTCAGACACTCTCTGACACTTTCAGACACTCTCAATCACTCTCTGACACACTCAGACACTCTCTGACACTCTCAGACTCTCTCTATCACTCTCTGACACTATCTGACACTCTCAATCACTCTCTGACACTCTCAGACACTCTCTGACACACTCAGATACTCTCTGACACTCTCAGACACTCTCTATCACTCTCTGACACTCTCTGACACTCTCAGACATTCTCTGACACTCTCTGACACTCTCTGACACTTTCAGACACTCTCAATCACTCTCTGACACTCTCAGACACTCTCTGACACACTCAGACACTCTCTGGCGCTCTCTGACACTCTCTGACACTCTCTGACACTCTCAATCACTCTCTGACACTCTCTGACACTCTCAATCACTCTCTGACAATCTCAGACACTCTCTGACACTCTCTGACACTTTCAGACACTCTCAATCACTCTCTGACACACTCAGACACTCTCTGACACTCTCAGACTCTCTCTATCACTCTCTGACACTCTCTGACACTCTCAATCACTCTCTGACACTCTCAGACACTCTCTGACACACTCAGATACTCTCTGACACTCTCAGACACTCTCTATCACTCTCTGACACTCTCTGACACTCTCAGACACTCTCTGACACTCTCTGACACTCTGACACTTTCAGACACTCTCAATCACTCTCTGACACTCTCAGACACTCTCTGACACACTCAGACACTCTCTGGCACTCTCTGACACTCTCTGACACTCTCTGACACTCTCAATCACTCTCTGACACTCTCTATCACTCTCTGACACTCTCTGACACTCTCTGACACACTCAGACACTCTCTGACACTCTCAGACACTCTCTATCACTCTATATCACACACTGACACTCTCTATCACTCTCTATCAATCTCTGACACGCTCGGACACACTCACACAATCTCTATAACTCTCTGGCGCTATCTGACACTCTCTGAAACTATCTGACACTCTCTATCACTCTCTATCAATCTCTGAAACCCTCTGACAATCTCTGACACTCTCAGACACTCTCTGACACTCTCTGACACTCACTGACACTCTCAGACACTCTCTATCACTCTCTATAACTCTCTGACACACTCAGACACACTCTCTCACTCTCTGACACTCTCTGACACTCTCTGACACTCTCTGACACTCTCTATCACTCTTTATCACTCTCTATCACTCTCTGACACACTCTGACAATCTCTGACACTCACTGACACTCTCAGACACACTCTGTCACTCTCAGACACTATCAGACATTCTCTATCACTCTCTGACACTCTCTCACATACTCTGACACTATCTGACACTCTCAGACACTCTCTGACACTCTCTGACACTCTCTATCACTCTATTACACTCTCTGACACTCTCTGACACTCTCAGACACTCTCTACCACTCTCTATCACTCACTGATACACTCTGAAAGTCACTGACGCTCTCAGAAACTCTCAGACACTCTCTGTCACTCTCTATCACTCTCTATCACTCTCTATCACTCTCTATCACTCTCTGACACTCTCTGACACTCTCTGACTCTCTGAGACACTCTCAGACACAGTCTATCACCCTCTGACACTCTCAGACACTCTCTATCACTATCTGACACTCTCAGACACACTCTATCACTCTCTGACACTCTCTGACACTCTCTATTACTCTCTGACACTCTCAGCCACTCTCTATCACTCTCTATGACTCTCTGACACTCTCTGACACTCTGTATCACTCTCTGATACTCGCAGACTCTCTCTATCACTCTCTGACACTCTCTATCACTCTCTGACACTCTCTGACGCACACTGACACACTCTGACACTCTATATCACTCTCTGTCACTCTCTGACACTCTCTGACGCACTCTGACACTCTCTGACACTCTCAGACAGTCTCTATCACTCTCTATCACTCTCTGACACTCACTGACACTCTCAGACACTCTCTATCACTCTCTATAACTCTCTGACACACTCAGACACACTCTCTCACTCTCTGACACTCTCTGACACTCTCTGACACTCTCTATCACTCTTTCTCACTCTCTATCACTCTCTGACACACTCTGACAATCTCTGACACTTACTGACACTCTCAGACACACTCTGTCATTCTCAGACACTATCAGACATTCTCTATCACTCTCTGACACTCTCTCACATACTCTGACACTATCTGACACTCTCAGACACTCTCTGACACTCTCTGACACTCTCTATCACTCTATTACACTCTCTGATACTCTCTGACACTCTCAGACACTCTCTACCACTCTCTATCACTCACTGATACACTCTGAAAGTCACTGACGCTCTCAGAAACTCTCAGACACTCTCTGTCACTCTCAGACACTCTCTATCACTCTCTATCACTCTCTATCACTCTCTGACACTCTCTGACACTCTCTGACTCTCTGAGACACTCTCAGACACACTCTATCACCCTCTGACACTCTCAGACACTCTCTATCACTATCTGACACTCTCAGACACTCTCTATCACTCTCTGACACTCTCTGACACTCTCTATTACTCTCTGACACTCTCAGCCACTCTCTATCACTCTCTATTACTCTCTGACACTCTCTGACACTCTCTGACACTCTGTATCACTCTCTGATACTCGCAGACTCTCTCTATCACTCTCTGACACTCTCTATCACTCTCTGACACTCTCTGACGCACACTGACACACTCAGACACTCTATATCACTCTCTGTCACTCTCTGACACTCTCTGACGCACTCTGACACTCTCTGACACTCTCAGACAGTCTCTATCACTCTCTATCACTCTCTGACACTCTCTGACACTCTCAGACACTCTCAGACACTCTCTATCAATCTCTATCACTCTCTGACACTCTCTATCGCTCTCTGATACTCTCTATCACTCTATGACACTCTCTATCACTCTATGACGCTCGCTGACACTCTCTAGCTCTCTCTATCATTCTCTTACACTCTCTGACACACTCTGACACTCTCAGACACTCTCTATCACACTCTGACACTCTCTGACACTCTCAGATACTCTCTGACACTCTCTGAAACTCTCTATCACTCTCTATCAGTCTCTGACACTCTCTGACACTCTCTGACACACTCTGACACTCTCAGACACTCTCTGTCACTCCCTATCACTCTCTGACACTCTCTGACACTCTCTGACACTCTCTGACACTCTCAGACACTCCCTATCACTCTCTATCACTCTCTGAAACTCTCTGACACACTCTGACACACTCTGACACGCTCAGACACTCTCTATCACTCCCTATCACTCTCTGACACTCTCTCACACTCTCTGACACTCTCAGACACTCTCTATCACTTTCTATCACTCTCTGAAACTCTCTGACACTCTCTGACACTCTCTGACACTCTCAGACACTCTCAGACAATCTCTATCAATCTCTATCACTCTCTGACACTCTCTATCACTCTCTGACACTCTCTATCGCCCACTGACACTCTCTATCACTCCATGACGCTCTTTGACTCTCTCTATCACTCTATGACGCTCTCTGACACTCTCTATCACTCTCAATCACTCTCTGACACTCTCTGACACACTCAGACACTCTCTGACATTCTCAGACACTCTCTATCACTCTCTATCACACTCTGACACTCTCTATCACTCTCTATCAATCTCTGACACACTCACACAATCTCTATCACTCTCTGGCACTATCTGACACTCTCTGAAACTCTCTGACACTCTCTATCACTCTCTATCACTCTCTGAAACCCTCTGACAATCTCTGACACTCTCAGACACTCTCTGTCACTCTCTGACACTCTCAGACACTCGCTATCACTCTCTATAAGTCTCTGACACACTCAGACACACTCTCTCACTCTCTGACACTCTCTGACACTCTCTATCACTCTTTATCACTCTCTATCACTCTCTGACACACTCTGACAATCTCTGACACTCACTGACACTCTCAGACACACTCTGTCACTCTCAGACACTATCAGACATTCTCTATCACTCTCTGACACTCTCTCACATACTCTGACACTCTCTGACACTCTCAGACACTCTCTGACACTCCCTGACACTCTCTATCACTCTATTACACTCTCTGACACTCTCTGACACTCTCAGACACTCTCTCCCACTCTCTATCACTCACTGATACACTCTGAAAGTCACTGACGCTCTCAGAAACTCTCAGACACTCTCTGTCACTCTCAGACACTCTCTATCACTCTCTATCACTCTCTATCACTCTCTGACACTCTCTGACACTCTCTGACTCTCTGAGACACTCTCAGACACTCTCTATCACCCTCTGACACTCTCAGACACTCTCTATCACTCTCTGACACTCTCAGACACTCTCTATCACTCTCTGACACTCTCTGACACTCTCTATTACTCTCTGACACTCTCAGCCACTCTCTATCACTCTCTATTACTCTCTGACACTCTCTGACACTCTCTGACACTCTGTATCACTCTCTGATACTCGCAGACTCTCTCAATCACTCTCTGACACTCTCTATCACTCTCTGACACTCTCTGACGCACACTGACACACTCTGACACTCTCTATCACTCTCTGTCACTCTCTGACACTCTCTGACACACTCTGACACTCTCTGACGCTCTCAGACAGTCTCTATCACTCTTTATCACCCTCTGACACTCTCTGACACTCTCAGACACACTCTATCAATCTCTATCACTCTCTGACACTCTCTATCGCTCTCTGATACTCTCTATCACTCTATGACACTCTCTATCACTCTATGACGCTCGCTGACACTCTCTAGCTCTCTCTATCATTCTCTTGCACTCTCTGACACACTCTGACACTCTCAGACACACTCTGTCACTCCCTATCACTCTCTGACACTCTGACACTCTCTGACACACTCTGACACTCTCTATCACACTCTGACACTCTCTGACACTCTCAGATACTCTCTGACACTCTCTGAAACTCTCTATCACTCTCTATCAGTCTCTGACACTCTCTGACACTCTCTGACACACTCTGACACTCTCAGACACTCTCTGTCACTCCCTATCACTCTCTGACACTCTCTGACACTCTCTGACACTCTCAGACACTCTCTATCACTCTCTATCACTCTCTGACACACTCTGACACTCTCAGACACTCTCTGTCACTCCCTATCACTCTCTGACACTCTCTGACACTCTCTGACACTCTCAGACACTCTCTACCACTCTCTATCACTCACTGATACACTCTGAAAGTCACTGACGCTCTCAGAAATTCTCAGACACTCTCTGTCACTCTCAGACACTCTCTATCACTCTCTATCACTCTCTATCACTCTCTGACACTCTCTGACACTCTCTGACTCTCTGTGACACTCTCAGACACTCTCTATCACCCTCTGACACTCTCAGACACTCTCTATCACACTCTGACACTCTCAGACACTCTCTGTCACTGCCTATCACTCTCTCTATCACACTCTGACACTCTCTGACACTCTCAGATACTCTCTGACACTCTCTGAAACTCTCTATCACTCTCTATCAGTCTCTGACACTCTCTGACACTCTCTGACACTCTCTGACACTCTCAGACACTCTCTGTCACTCCCTATCACTCTCTGACAGTCTCTGTCACTCCCTATCACTCTCTGACAGTCTCTGACACTCTCTGTCACTCTCAGACACTCTCTATCACTCTCTGACACACTCTGACACTCTCAGACACTCTCTGTCACTCCCTATCACTCTCTGACACTCTCTGACACTCTCTGACACTCTCAGACACTCTCAGACACTCTCTATCACTCACTGATACACACTGAAAGTCACTGACGCTCTCAGAAACTCTCAGACACTCTCTGTCACTCTCAGACACTCTCTATCACTCTCTATCACTCTCTATCACTCTCTATCACTCTCTGACACTCTCTGACACTCTCTGACTCTCTGAGACACTCTCAGACAGTCTCTATCACCCTCTGACACTCTCAGACACTCTCTATCACTCTCTGACACTCTCAGACACTCTCTATCACTCTCTGACACTCTCTGACACTCTCTATTACTCTCTGACACTCTCAGCCACTCTCTATCACTCTCTATTACTCTCTGACACTCTCTGACACTCTCTGACACTCTGTATCACTCTCTGATACTCGCAGACTCTCTCAATCACTCTCTGACACTCTCTATCACTCTCTGACACTCTTTGACGCACACTGACACACTCTGACACTCTCTATCACTCTCTGTCACTCTCTGACACTCTCTGACACACTCTGGCACTCTCTGACGCTCTCAGACAGTCTCTATCACTCTCTATCACCCTCTGACACTCTCTGACACTCTCAGACACTCTCTATCAATCTCTATCACTCTCTGACACTCTCTATCGCTCGCTGATACTCTCTATCACTCTATGACACTCTCTATCACTCTATGACGCTCGCTGACACTCTCTAGCTCTCTCTATCATTCTCTTGCACTCTCTGACACACTCTGACACTCTCAGACACTCTCTGTCACTCCCTATCACTCTCTGACACTCTGACACTCTCTGACACACTCTGACACTCTCTATCACACTCTGACGCTCTCTGACACTCTCAGATACTCTCTGACACTCTCTGAAACTCTCTATCACTCTCTATCAGTCTCTGACACTCTCTGACACTCTCTGACACACTCTGACACTCTCAGACACTCACTGTCACTCCCTATCACTCTCTGACACTCTCTGACACTCTCTGACACTCTCAGACACTCTCTATCACTCTCTATCACTCTCTGAAACTCTGTGACACTCTCGGACACACTCTGACACGCTCAGACACTCTCTATCACTCCCTATCACTCTCTGACACTCTCTCACACTCTCTCACACTCTCTGACACTCTCTCACACTCTCTATCACTCTCTGACACTCTGACACACTCTGACACTCTCTATCACACTCTGACACTCTCTGACACTCTCTGACACTCTCAGATACTCTCTGACACTCTCTGAAACTCTCTATCACTCTCTATCAGTCTCTGACACTCTCTGACACTCTCTGACACACTCTGACACTCTCAGACACTCTCTGTCACTCCCTATCACTCTCTGACACTCTCTGACACTCTCTGACACTCTCAGACACTATCACTCTCTATCACTCTCTGAAACTCTCTGAAACTCTCGGACACACTCTGACACGCTCAGACACTCTCTATCACTCCCTATCACTCTCTGACACTCTCTCACACTCTCTGACACTTTCTCACACTCTCTATCACTCTCTATCACTCTCTGAAACTCTCTGACACTCTCTGACACTCTCTGACACTCTCAGACACTCTCAGACAATCTCTATCAATCTCTATCACTCTCTGACACTCTCTATCACTCTCTGACACTCTCTATCGCCCACTGACACTCTCTATCACTCCATGACTCTCTTTGACTCTCTCTATCACTCTCAATCACTCTCTGACACTCTCTGACACACTCAGACACTCTCTGACATTCTCAGACACTCTCTATCACTCTCTATCGCACTCTGACACTCTCTATCACACTCTATCAATCTCTGACACGCTCTGACACACTCACACAATCTCTATCACTCTCTGGCACTATCTGACACTCTCTGACACTCTCTGACACTCTCTATCACTCTCTATCACTCTCTGACACCCTCTGACAATCTCTGAAACTCTCAGACACTCTCTATCAGTCTCTGACACTCACTGACACTCTCAGACACTCTCTATCACTCTCTATAACTCTCTGACACACTCAGACACTCTCTCTCACTCTCTGACACTCTCTGACTCTCTCTGACACTCTCTATCACTCTTTATCACTCTCTATCACTCTCTGACACACTCTGACAATCTCTGACACTCTCAGACACTCTCAGACACTCTCTATCACTCTCTGACACTCACTGACACGCTCAGACAATCTCTGTCATTCTCAGACACCCTCTATCACTCTCTGACACTCTCTGACATACTCTGAATCTCTCTGACACTCTCTGACAATGTCTGTCACTCTATGACACTCTCTGACACTCTCTATCCATCTCTGACGCACTCAGACACTCTCTGACACTCTCAGACACTCTCACACACACTCTATCACTCTCTGACACTCACTGACACTCTCTATCACTCTCTATCACTCTCTGACACTCTCAGACACTCTCTATCACTCGCTGACACTCTCTGACTCTCTATGACACTCTCTATCACTCTCTATCACTCTATATCACTCTCAGACAATCTCAGACACTCTCTATCACTCTATGACGCTCTCTGACACTCTCTATCACTCTCTATCACTCTCTGACACTCTCTGACACACTCAGACACTCTCTGACACTCTCAGACACTCTCTATCACTCTCAGACACTCTCTATCACTCTCAGACACTCTCTATCACTCTCTGACACTCTATGACTCTCTCTGACACTCTCTATCACTCCATGACGCTCTCTGACACTCTCTATCACTCTATGACACTCTCTGACACACTCAGACACTCTCTGACACTCTCAGACACTCTCTATCACTCTCTGAAACTCTCTGACAATCTCTAACACTCTCTATCACTTTCTGACACGCTCTGACACACTCAGACACTCTCTGACACTCTCAGACGCTCTCTATCACTCTCTGACACTCTCTGACTCTCTCTGACACTCTCTATCACTCTCTATCACTCTCAGACACTCTCAGACACGCTCAGACACTCTCTATCACTGTATGACGCTCTCTGACACTCTCTATCACTCTATGACGCTCTCTGACACTCTCTATCACTCTCTATCACTCTCTGACACTCTCTGACGCACTCATACACTCTCTGACACTTTCAGACACTTTCAGACACTCTCAATCACTCTCTGACACTCTCTGACAATTTCAGACAGTCTCAATCACTCTCTGACACTCTCAGACACTCTCTGACACACTCAGACACTCTCTGACACTCTCTATCACTCTCTGACACTCTCTGACACTTTCAGACACTCTCAATCACTCTCTGACACTCTCTGACACTTTCAGACACTCTCAATCACTCTCTGACACACTCAGACACTCTCTGACACTCTCAGACTCTCTCTATCACTCTCTGACACACTCAATCACTCTCTGACACTCTCAGACACTCTCTGACACACTCAGACACTCTCTGACACTCTCAGACACTCTCTATCACTCAGACACTCTCTGACACTTTCAGACACTCTCAATCACTCTCTGACACTCTCTATCACTCTCTGACACACTCAGACACTCTCTGACCCTCTCTGACACTCTCTGACACTCTCTGACACTCTCAATCACTCTCTGACACTCTCTGACACTCTCTATCACTCTCTGACACTCTCTGACACTTTCAGACACTCTCAATCACTCTCTGACACACTCAGACACTCTCTGACACTCTCAGACTCTCTCTATCACTCTCTGACACTCTCAATCACTCTCTGACACTCTCAGACACTCTCTGACACACTCAGACACTCTCTGACACTCTCAGACACTCTCTATCACTCTCTGACACTCTCTGACACTTTCAGACACTCTCAATCACTCTCTGACACTCTCTATCACTCTCTGACACACTCAGACACTCTCTGACCCTCTCTGACACTCTCTGACACTCTCTGACACTCTCAATCACTCTCTGACACTCTCTATCACTCACTGACACTCTCTGACACTCTCTGACACACTCAGACACTCTCTGACACTCTCAGACACTCTCTATCACTCTCTATCACACTCTGACACTCTCTATCACTCTCTATCAATCTCTGACACGCTCTGACACACTCACACAATCTCTATCACACTCTGGCACTATCTGACACTCTCTGAAACTATCTGACACTCTCTATCACTCTCTATCACTCTCTGAAACCCTCTGACAATCTCTGACACTCTCAGACACTCTCTATCACTCTCTGACACTCACTGAGACTCTCAGACACTCTCTATCACTCTATATAACTCTCTGACACACTCAGACACACTCTCTCACTCTCTGACACTCTCTGACACTATCTGACACTCTCTATCACTCTTTATCACTCTCTATCACTCTCTGACACACTCTGACAATCTCTGATACTCTCCATCACTCTCTGACACTCTCTGACACTTTCAGACACTGTCAATCACTCTCTGACACACTCTGACACTTTCAGACACTCTCAATCACTCTCTGACACACTCAGACACCCTCTGACACTCTCAGATACTCTCTATCACTCTATATCACTCTCTGACACTCTCTGACACTCTCAATCACTCTCAGACACTCTCAGACACTCTCTGACACACTCAGACACTCTCTGACACTCTCAGACACTCTCTATCACTCTCTATCAATCTCTGACACTCTCTCACACTCTCAGACACTCTCTGACACTCTCAGACACTCTCAGACAATCTCTATCAATCTCTATCACTCTCTGACACTCTCTATCACTCTCTGACACTCTCTATCGCCCACTGACACTCTCTATCACTCCATGACGCTCTTTGACTCTCTCTATCACTCTATGACGCTCTCTGACACTCTCTATCACTCTCAATCACTCTCTGACACTCTCTGACACACTCAGACACTCTCTGACATTCTCAGACACTCTCTATCACTCTCTATCACACTCTGACACTCTCTATCACTCTCTATCAATCTCTGACACTCTCTGACACACTCACACAATCTCTATCACTCTCTGGCACTATCTGACACTCTCTGACACTCTCTGACACTCTCTATCACTCTCTATCACTCTCTGACACCCTCTGACAATCTCTGAAACTCTCAGACACTCCCTATCAGTCTCTGACACTCACTGACACTCTCAGACACTCTCTATCACTCTCTATAACTCTCTGACACACTCAGACACTCTCTCTCACTCTCTGACACTCTCTGAATCTCTCTGACACTCTCTATCACTCTTTATCACTCTCTATCACTCTCTGACACACTCTGACAATCTCTGACACTCTCAGACACTCTCAGACACTCTCTATCACTCTGCGACACTCACTGACATGCTCAGACAATCTCTATAACTCTCTGACACACTCAGACACTCTCTCTCACTCTCTGACACTCTCTGAATCTCTCTGACACTCTCTATCACTCTTTATCACTCTCTATCACTCTCTGACACACTCTGACAATCTCTGACACTCTCAGACACTCTCAGACACCCTCTATCACTCTCTGACACTCTCTGACATACTCTGAATCTCTCTGACACTCTCTGACAATGTCTGTCACTCTATGACACTCTCTGACACTCTCTATCCATCTCTGACGCACTCAGACACTCTCTGACACTCTCAGACACTCTCACACACACTCTATCACTCTCTGACACTCACTGACACTCTCTATCACTCTCTGACACTCTCTGACACTCTCAGACACTCTCTATCACTCGCTGACACTCTCTGACTCTCTATGACACTCTCTATCACTCTCCATCACTCTATATCACTCTCAGACAATCTCAGACACTCTCTATCACTCTATGACGCTCTCTGACACTCTCTATCACTCTCTATCACTCTCTGACACTCTCTGACACACTCAGACACTCTCTGACACTCTCAGACACTCTCTATCACTCTCAGACACGCTCTATCACTCTCAGACACTCTCTATCACTCTCTGACTCTCTCTGACACTCTCTATCACTCTCTATCACTCTCTATCACTCTATGACACTCTCAGACACGCTCAGACACTCTCTATCACTCTATGACGCTCTCTGACACTCTCTATCACTCTCTATCACTCTCTGACACTCTCTGACGCACTCATACACTCTCTGACACTTTCAGACACTTTCAGACACTCTCAATCACTCTCTGACACTCTCTGACAATTTCAGACACTCTCAATCACTCTCTGACACTCTCAGACACTCTCTGACACACTCAGACACTCTCTATCACTCTCTGACACTCTCTGACACTTTCAGACAATCTCAATCACTCTCTGACACTCTCTGACGCTTTCAGACACTCTCAATCACTCTCTGACACACTCAGACACTCTCTGACACTCTCAGACTCTCTCTATCACTCTCTGACACTCTCTGACACTCTCAATCACTCTCTGACACTCTCAGACACTCTCTGACACACTCAGACACTCTCTGACACTCTCAGACACTCTCTATCACTCTCTGACACTCACTGAGACTCTCAGACACTCTCTATCACTCTATATAACTCTCTGACACACTCAGACACACTCTCTCACTCTCTGACACTCTCTGACACTATCTGACACTCTCTATCACTCTTTATCACTCTCTATCACTCTCTGACACACTCTGACAATCTCTGATACTCTCCATCACTCTCTGACACTCTCTGACACTTTCAGACACTGTCAATCACTCTCTGACACACTCTGACACTTTCAGACACTCTCAATCACTCTCTGACACACTCAGACACCCTCTGACACTCTCAGATACTCTCTATCACTCTAGATCACTCTCTGACACTCTCTGACACTCTCAATCACTCTCAGACACTCTCAGACACTCTCTGACACACTCAGACACTCTCTGACACTCTCAGACACTCTCTATCACTCTCTATCAATCTCTGACACTCTCTCACACTCTCAGACACTCTCTGACACTCTCAGACACTCTCAGACAATCTCTATCAATCTCTATCACTCTCTGACACTCTCTATCACTCTCTGACACTCTCTATCGCCCACTGACACTCTCTATCACTCCATGACGCTCTTTGACTCTCTCTATCACTCTATGACGCTCTCTGACACTCTCTATCACTCTCAATCACTCTCTGACACTCTCTGACACACTCAGACACTCTCTGACATTCTCAGACACTCTCTATCACTCTCTATCACAGTCTGACACTCTCTATCACTCTCTATCAATCTCTGACACGCTCTGACACACTCACACAATCTCTATCACTCTCTGGCACTATCTGACACTCTCTGACACTCTCTGACACTCTCTATCACTCTCTATCACTCTCTGACACCCTCTGACAATCTCTGAAACTCTCAGACACTCCCTATCAGTCTCTGACACTCACTGACACTCTCAGACACTCTCTATCACTCTCTATAACTCTCTGACACACTCAGACACTCTCTCTCACTCTCTGACACTCTCTGAATCTCTCTGACACTCTCTATCACTCTTTATCACTCTCTATCACTCTCTGACACACTCTGACAATCTCTGACACTCTCAGACACTCTCAGACACTCTCTATCACTCTGCGACACTCACTGACATGCTCAGACAATCTCTGTCATTCTCAGACACCCTCTATCACTCTCTGACACTCTCTGACATACTCTGAATCTCTCTGACACTCTCTGACAATGTCTGTCACTCTATGACACTCTCTGACACTCTCTATCCATCTCTGACGCACTCAGACACTCTCTGACACTCTCAGACACTCTCACACACACTCTATCACTCTCTGACACTCACTGACACTCTCTATCACTCTCTGACACTCTCTGACACTCTCAGACACTCTCTATCACTCGCTGACACTCTCTGACTCTCTATGACACTCTCTATCACTCTCCATCACTCTATATCACTCTCAGACAATCTCAGACACTCTCTATCACTCTATGACGCTCTCTGACACTCTCTATCACTCTCTATCACTCTCTGACACTCTCTGACACACTCAGACACTCTCTGACACTCTCAGACACTCTCTATCACTCTCAGACACGCTCTATCACTCTCAGACACTCTCTATCACTCTCTGACTCTCTCTGACTCTCTCTGACACTCTCTATCACTCTCTATCACTCTCTATCACTCTCAGACACTCTCAGACACGCTCAGACACTCTCTATCACTCTCTATCACTCTCTGACACTCTCTGACGCACTCATACACTCTCTGACACTTTCAGACACTTTCAGACACTCTCAATCACTCTCTGACACTCTCTGACAATTTCAGACACTCTCAATCACTCTCTGACACTCTCAGACACTCTCTGACACACTCAGACACTCTCTATCACTCTCTGACACTCTCTGACACTTTCAGACAATCTCAATCACTCTCTGACACTCTCTGACGCTTTCAGACACTCTCAATCACTCTCTGACACACTCAGACACTCTCTGACACTCTCAGACTCTCTCTATCACTCTCTGACACTCTCTGACACTCTCAATCACTCTCTGACACTCTCAGACACTCTCTGACACACTCAGACACTCTCTGACACTCTCAGACACTCTCTATCACTCTCTGACACTCTCTGACACTCTCAGACACTCTCTGACACTCTCTGACACTCTCTGACACTTTCAGACACTCTCAATCACTCTCTGACACTCTCAGACACTCTCTGACACACTCAGACACTCTCTGACACTCTCAGACACTCTCTGACACTCTCTGACACTCTCTGACACTCTCAATCACTCTCTGACACTGTCTATCACTCTCTGACACTCTCTGACACTCTCTGACACACTCAGACACTCTCTGACACTCTCAGACACTCTCTATCACTCTCTATCACACTCTGACACTCTCTATCACTCTCTATCAATCTCTGACACGCTCTGACACACTCACACAATCTCTATCACTCTCTGGCACTATCTGACACTCTCTGACACTCTCTATCACTCTCTATCACTCTCTGAAACCCTCTGACAATCTCTGACACTCTCAGACACTCTCTATCACTCTCTGACACTCACTGAGACTCTCAGACACTCTCTATCACTCTCTATAACTCTCTGACACACTCAGACACACTCTCTCACTCTCTGACACTCTCTGACACTCTCTAACACTCTCTGACACTTTCAGACACTCTCAATCACTCTCTGACACTCTCTGACACTTTCAGACACTCTCAATCACTCTCTGACACACTCGACACCCTCTGACACTCTCAGACACTCTCTATCACTCTATATCACTCTCTGACACTCTCTGACACTCTCAATCACTCTCAGACACTCTCAGACACTCTCTGACACACTCAGACACTCTCTGACACTCTCAGACACTCTCTATCACTCTCTATCAATCTCTGACACTCTCTCACACACTCAGACACTCTCTGACACTCTCTGACACTTTCAGACACTCTCAATCACTCTCTGACACTCTCTGACACTTTCAGACACTCTCAATCACTCTCTGACACACTCAGACACCCTCTGACACTCTCAGACACTCTCTATCACTCTCTATCACACTCTGACACTCTCTATCACTCTCTATCAATCTCTGACACGCTCTGACACACTCACACAATCTCTATCACTCTCTGGCACTATCTGACACTCTCTGACACTCTCTGACACTCTCTATCACTCTCTATCACTCTCTGACACCCTCTGACAATCTCTGAAACTCTCAGACACTCTCTATCACTCTCTATAACTCTCTGACACACTCAGACACTCTCTCTCACTCTCTGACACTCTCTGAATCTCTCTGACACTCTCTATCACTCTTTATCACTCTCTATCACTCTCTGACACACTCTGACAATCTCTGACACTCTCAGACACTCTCAGACACTCTCTATCACTCTGTGACACTCACTGACACGCTCAGACAATCTCTGTCATTCTCAGACACCCTCTATCACTCTCTGACACACTCAGACACCCTCTGACACTCTCAGACACTCTCTATCACTCTCTGACAATCTCTGACACTCTCAATCACTCTCTGACACTCTCAGACACTCTCTATCACTCTGTGACACTCACTGACACGCTCAGACACTCTCTGACACTTTCAGACACTCTCAATCACTCTCTGACACACTCAGACACCCTCTGACACTCTCAGACACTCTCTATCACTCTCTGACACTCTCTGACACTCTCAATCACTCTCTGACACTCTCAGACACTCTCTGACACTCTCAGACACTCTCTGACACTCTCTGACACTTTCAGACACTCTCAATCACTCTCTGACACTCTCTGACACTCTCAGACACTTTCAGACACTCTCAATCACTCTCTGACACTCTCTGACAATTTCAGACACTCTCAATCACTCTATGACACTCTCAGACACTCTCTGACACACTCAGACACTCTCTGACACTCTCTATCACTCTCTGACACTCTCTATCACTCTTTATCACTCTCTATCACTCTCTGACACACTCTGACAATCTCTGACACTCTCTATCACTGTATGACGCTCTCTGACACTCTCTATCACTCTATGACGCTCTCTGACACTCTCTATCACTCTCTATCACTCTCTGACACTCTCTGACGCACTCATACACTCTCTGACACTTTCAGACACTTTCAGACACTCTCAATCACTCTCTGACACTCTCTGACAATTTCAGACACTCTCAATCACTCTCTGACACTCTCAGACACTCTCTGACACACTCAGACACTCTCTGACACTCTCTATCACTCTCTGACACTCTCTGACACTTTCAGACACTCTCAATCACTCTCTGACACTCTCTGACACTTTCAGACACTCTCAATCACTCTCTGACACACTCAGACACTCTCTGACACTCTCAGACACTCTCTATCACTCTCTGACACTCTCAATCACTCTCTGACACTCTCAGACACTCTCTGACACACTCAGACACTCTCTGACACTCTCAGACACTCTCTATCACTCTCTGACACTCTCTGACACTTTCAGACACTCTCAATCACTCTCTGACACTCTCTATCACTCTCTGACACACTCAGACACTCTCTGACCCTCTCTGACACTCTCTGACACTCTCTGACACTCTCAATCACTCTCTGACACTCTCTATCACTCTCTGACACACTCAGACACTCTCTGACACTCTCAGACACTCTCTATCACTCTCTATCACACTCTGACACTCTCTATCACTCTCTATCAATCTCTGACACGCTCTGACACACTCACACAATCTCTATCACACTCTGGCACTATCTGACAATCTCTGACACTCTCAGACACTCTCTATCACTCTCTGACACTCACTGAGACTCTCAGACACTCTCTATCACTCTATATAACTCTCTGACACACTCAGACACACTCTCTCACTCTCTGACACTCTCTGACACTATCTGACACTCTCTATCACTCTTTATCACTCTCTATCACTCTCTGACACACTCTGACAATCTCTGATACTCTCCATCACTCTCTGACACTCTCTGACACTTTCAGACACTGTCAATCACTCTCTGACACACTCTGACACTTTCAGACACTCTCAATCACTCTCTGACACACTCAGACACCCTCTGACACTCTCAGATACTCTCTATCACTCTATATCACTCTCTGACACTCTCTGACACTCTCAATCACTCTCAGACACTCTCAGACACTCTCTGACACACTCAGACACTCTCTGACACTCTCAGACACTCTCTATCAATCTCTGACACTCTCTCACACTCTCAGACACTCTCTGACACTCTCAGACACTCTCAGACAATCTCTATCACTCTCTGACAGTCTCTATCACTCTCTGACACTCTCTATCGCCCACTGACACTCTCTATCACTCCATGACGCTCTTTGACTCTCTCTATCACTCTATGACGCTCTCTGACACTCTCTATCACTCTCAATCACTCTCTGACACTCTCTGACACACTCAGACACTCTCTGACATTCTCAGACACTCTCTATCACTCTCTATCACACTCTGACACTCTCTATCACTCTCTATCAATCTCTGACACGCTCTGACACACTCACACAATCTCTATCACTCTCTGGCACTATCTGACACTCTCTGACACTCTCTGACACTCTCTATCACTCTCTATCACTCTCTGACACCCTCTGACAATCTCTGAAACTCTCAGACACTCCCTATCAGTCTCTGACACTCACTGACACTCTCAGACACTCTCTATCACTCTCTATAACTCTCTGACACACTCAGACACTCTCTCTCACTCTCTGACACTCTCTGAATCTCTCTGACACTCTCTATCACTCTTTATCACTCTCTATCACTCTCTGACACACTCTGACAATCTCTGACACTCTCAGACACTCTCAGACACTCTCTATCACTCTGTGACACTCACTGACACGCTCAGACAATCTCTGTCATTCTCAGACACCCTCTATCACTCTCTGACACTCTCTGACATACTCTGAATCTCTCTGACACTCTCTGACAATGTCTGTCACTCTATGACACTCTCTGACACTCTCTATCCATCTCTGACGCACTCAGACACTCTCTGACACTCTCAGACACTCTCACACACACTCTATCACTCTCTGACACTCACTGACACTCTCTATCACTCTCTATCACTCTCTGACACTCTCAGACACTCTCTATCACTCGCTGACACTCTCTGACTCTCTATGACACTCTCTATCACTCTCCATCACTCTATATCACTCTATGACGCTCTCTGACACTCTCTATCACTCTCTATCACTCTCTGACACTCTCTGACACACTCAGACACTCTCTGACACTCTCAGACACTCTCTATCACTCTCAGACACGCTCTATGACTCTCAGACACTCTCTATCACTCTCTGACTCTCTCTGACTCTCTCTGACACTCTCTATCACTCTCTATCACTCTCTATCACTCTCAGACACTCTCAGACACGCTCAGACACTCTCTATCACTCTATGACGCTCTCTGACACTCTCTATCACTCTCTATCACTCTCCGACACTCTCTGACGCACTCATACACTCTCTGACACTTTCAGACACTTACAGACACTCTCAATCACTCTCTGACACTCTCTGACAATTTCAGACACTCTCAATCACTCTCTGACACTCTCAGACACTCTCTGACACACTCAGACACTCTCTATCACTCTCTGACACTCTCTGACACTTTCAGACAATCTCAATCACTCTCTGACACTCTCTGACGCTTTCAGACACTCTCAATCACTCTCTGACACACTCAGACACTCTCTGACACTCTCAGACTCTCTCTATCACTCTCTGACACTCTCTGACACTCTCAATCACTCTCTGACACTCTCAGACACTCTCTGACACACTCAGACACTCTCTGACACTCTCAGACACTCTCTATCACTCTCTGACACTCTCTGACACTCTCAGACACTCTCTGACACTCTCTGACACTCTCTGACACTTTCAGACACTCTCAATCACTCACTGACACTCTCAGACACTCTCTGACACACTCAGACACTCTCTGACACGCTCAGACACTCTCAGACACTCTCTGACACTCTCTGACACTCTCAATCACTCTCTGACACTGTCTATCACTCTCTGACACTCTCTGACACTCTCTGACACACTCAGACACTCTCTGACACTCTCAGACACTCTCTATCACTCTCTATCACACTCTGACACTCTCTATCACTCTCTATCAATCTCTGACACGCTCTGACACACTCACACAATCTCTATCACTCTCTGGCACTATCTGACACTCTCTGACACTCTCTATCACTCTCTATCACTCTCTGAAACCCTCTGACAATCTCTGACACTCTCAGACACTCTCTATCACTCTCTGACACTCACTGAGACTCTCAGACACTCTCTATCACTCTCTATAACTCTCTGACACACTCAGACACACTCTCTCACTCTCTGACACTCTCTGACACTCTCTAACACTCTCTGACACTTTCAGACACTCTCAATCACTCTCTGACACTCTCTGACACTTTCAGACACTCTCAATCACTCTCTGACACACTCAGACACCCTCTGACACTCTCAGACACTCTCTATCACTCTATATCACTCTCTGACACTCTCTGACACTCTCAATCATTCTCAGACACTCTCAGACACTCTCTGACACACTCAGACACTCTCTGACACTCTCAGACACTCTCTATCACTCTCTATCAATCTCTGACACTCTCTCACACACTCAGACACTCTCTGACACTCTCTGACACTTTCAGACACTCTCAATCACTCTCTGACACTCTCTGACACTTTCAGACACTCTCAATCACTCTCTGACACACTCAGACACCCTCTGACACTCTCAGACACTCTCTATCACTCTCTGACACTCTCTGACACTCTCAATCACTCTCTGACACTCTCAGACACTCTCTGACACTCTCTGACACTTTCAGACACTCTCAATCACTCTCTGACACTCTCTGACACTCTCAGACACTTTCAGACACTCTCAATCACTCTCTGACACTCTCTGACAATTTCAGACACTCTCAATCACTCTATGACACTCTCAGACACTCTCTGACACACTCAGACACTCTCTGACACTCTCTATCACTCTCCGACACTCTCTATCACTCTTTATCACTCTCTATCACTCTCTGACACACTCTGACAATCTCTGACACTCTCCATCACTCTCTGACACTCTCTGACACTTTCAGACACTCTCAATCACTCTCTGACACTCTCTGACACTTTCAGACACTGTCAATCACTCTCTGACACACTCAGACACCCTCTGACACTCTCAGACACTCTCTATCACTCTATATCACTCTCTGACACTCTCTGACACTCTCAATCACTCTCTGACACTCTCAGACGCTCTCTGACACACTCAGACACTCTCTGACACTCTCAGACACTCTCTATCACTCTCTGACACTCTCTGACACTCTCAATCACCCTCTGACACTCCCAGACACTCTCTGACACACTCAGACAATCTCTGACACTCTCAGACACTCTCTATCACTCTCTGACACTCACTGACACTCTCAGACACTCTCTGACATTCTCAGACACTCTCAATCACTCTCTGACACTCTCAGACACTCTCTGACACACTCAGATACTCTCTGACACTCTCAGACACTCTCAATCACTCTCTGACACTCTCTGACACTTTCAGACACTTTCAATCACTCTCTGACACACTCAGACACCCTCTGACACTCTCTGACACTCTCAATCACTCTCTGACACTCTCAGACACTCTCTGACACTCTCTGACTCTCTCTATCACTCTCTGACACTCTCTGACGCTCTCAATCACTCTCTGACACTCTCAGACACTCTCTGACACACTCAGATACTCTCTGACACTCTCTATCACTCTCTGACACTCTCTGACACTCTCAGACACTCTCTGACACTCTCAATCACTCTCTGACACTCTCAGAACTCTCTGACACTCTCTGACTCTCTCTATCACTCTCTGACACTCTCTGACACTCTCAATCACTCTCTGACACTCTCAGACACTCTCTGACACACTCAGATACTCTCTGACACTCTCTATCACTCTCTGACACTCTCTGACACTCTCAGACACTCTCTGACACTCTCTGACACTCTCTGACACTCTCTGACACTTTCAGACACTCTCTGACACTCTCTGACACTCTCTGACACTCTCAATCTCTCTCTGACACTCTCTATCACTCTCTGACACTCTCTGACACTCTCTGACACACTCAAACACTCTCTGACACTCTCAGACACTCTCTATCACTCTATATCACACTCTGACACTCTCTATCACTCTCTATCAATCTCTGAAACGCTCTGACACACTCACACAATCTCTATCACTCTCTGGCACTATCTGACACTCTCTGAAAGTATCTGACACTCTCTATCACTCTCTGAAACCCTCTGACAATCTCTGACACTCTCAGACACTCTCTATCACTCTCTGACACTCACTGAGACTCTCAGACACTCTCTATCACTCTCTATAACTCTCTGACACACTCAGACGCACTCTCTCACTCTCTGACACTCTCTGACACTCTCTGACACTCTCTATCACTCTTTATCACTCTCTATCACTCTCTGACACACTCTGACAATCTCTGACACTCACTGACACTCTCATACACACTCTGTCACTCTCAGACACTATCAGACATTCTCTATCACTATCTGACACTCTCAGACACTCTCTGACACTCTCTGACACTCTCTATCACTCTATTACACTCTCTGACACTCTCTGACACTCTCAGACACTCTCTACCACTCTCTATCACTCACGGATACACTCTGAAAGTCACTGACGCTCTCAGAAACTCTCAGACACTCTCTGTCACTCTCAGACACTCTCTATCACTCTCTATCACTCTCTGATACGCTCTGACACTCTCTGACTCTCTGAGACACTCTCAGACACTCTCTATCACCCTCTGACACTCTCAGACACTCTCTATCACTCTCTGACACTCTCAGACACTCTCTATCACTCTCTGACACTCTCTGACACTCTCTGACTCTCTGAGACACTCTCAGACACTCTCTATCACCCTCTGACACTCTCAGACACTCTCTATCACTCTCTGACACTCTCAGACACTCTCTATCACTCTCTGACACTCTCTGACACTCTCTATTACTCTCTGACACTCTCAGCCACTCTCTATCACTCTCTATTACTCTCTGACACTCTCTGACACTCTCTGACACTCTGTATCACTCTCTGATACTCGCAGACTCTCTCTATCACTCTATGACACTCTCTATCACTCTCTGACACTCTCTGACGCACACTGACACACTCTGACACTCTATATCACTCTCTGTCACTCTCTGACACTCTCTGACACTCTCAGACAGTCTCTATCACTCTCTATCAATCTCTATCACTCTCTGACACTCTCTATCGCTCTCTGATACTCTCTATCACTCTATGACACTCTCTATCACTCTATGACGCTCGCTGACACTCTCTAGCTCTCTCTATCATTCTCTTACACTCTCTGACACACTCTGACACTCTCAGACACTCTCTATCACACTCTGACACTCTCTGACACTCTCAGATACTCTCTGACACTCTCTGAAACTCTCTATCACTCTCTATCAGTCTCTGACACTCTCAGACACTCTCTGTCACTCCCTATCACTCTCTGACACACTCTGACACTCTCAGACACTCTCTATCACTCTCTATCACTCTCTGAAACTCTCTGACACGCTCTGACACACTCTGACACGCTCAGACACTCTCTATCACTCCCTATCACTCTCTGACACTCTCTCACACTCTCTGACACTCTCAGACACTCTCTATCACTCTCTATCACTCTCTGAAACTCTCTGACACTCTCTGACACTCTCTGACACTCTCAGACACTCTCAGACAATCTCTATCAATCTCTGTCACTCTCTGACACTCTCTATCACTCTCTGACACTCTCTATCGCCCACTGACACTCTCTATCACTCCATGACGCTCTTTGACTCTCTCTATCACTCTATGACGCTCTCTGACACTCTCTATCACTCTCAATCACTCTCTGACACTCTCTGACACACTCAGACACTCTCTGACATTCTCAGACACTCTCTATCACTCTCTATCACACTCTGACACTCTCTATCACTCTCTATCAATCTCTGACACTCTCACACTATCTCTATCACTCTCTGGCACTATCTGACACTCTCTGAAACTCGCTGACACTCTCTATCACTCTCTATCACTCTCTGAAACCCTCTGACAATCTCTGACACTCTCAGACACTCTCTATCACTCCCTGACGCTCACTGACACTCTCAGACACTCTCTATCACTCTCTATAACTCTCTGACACACTCAGACACACTCTCTCACTCTCTGACACTCTCTGACACTCTCTATCACTCTTTATCTCTCTCTGTCACTCTCTGACACACTCTGACAATCTCTGACACTCACTGACACTCTCAGACACACTCTGTCACTCTCAGACACTATCAGACATTCTCTATCACTCTCTGACACTCTCTCACATACTCTGACACTCTCTGACACTCTCAGACACTCTCTGACACTCTCTGACACTCTCTATCACTCTATTACACTCTCTGACACTCTCTGACACTCTCTACCACTCTCTATCACTCACTGATACACTCTGAAAGTCACTGACGCTCTCAGAAACTCTCAGACACTCTTTGTCACTCTCAGACACTCTCTATCACTCTCTATCACTCTCTATCAGTCTCTGACACACTCTGACACTCTCTGACTCTCTGAGACACTCTCAGACACTCTCTGTCACCCTCTGACACTCTCAGACACTCTCTATCACTCTCTGACACTCTCAGACACTCTCTATCACTCTCTGACACTCTCTGACACTCTCTATTACTCTCTGACACTCTCAGCCACTCTCTATCACTCTCTATTACTCTCTGACACTCTCTGACACTCTCTGACACTCTGTATCACTCTCTGATACTCGCAGACTCTCTCTATCACTCTCTGACACTCTCTATCACTCTCTGACACTCTCTGACGCACACTGACACACTCTGACACTCTCTATCACTCTCTATCACTCTCTATCACTCTCTGACACTCTCTGACACTCTCAGACACTCTCAGACACTCTCTATCAATCTCTATCACTCTCTGACACTCTCTATCGCTCTCTGATACTCTCTATCACTCTATGACACTCTCTATCACTCTATGACGCTCGCTGACACTCTCTAGCTCTCTCTATCATTCTCTTGCACTCTCTGACACACTCTGACACTCTCAGACACTCTCTGTCACTCCCTATCACTCTCTGACACTCTGACACTCTCTGACACACTCTGACACTCTCTATCACACTCTGACACTCTCTGACACTCTCAGACACTCTCAGATACTCTCTGACACTCTCTGAAACTCTCTATCACTATCTATCAGTCTCTGACACTCTCTGACACTCTCTGACACACTCTGACACTCTCAGACACTCTCTGTCACTCCCTATCACTCTCTGACACTCTCTGACACTCTCAGACACTCTCTATCACTCTCTATCACTCTCTGAAACTCTCTGACACTCTCTGACACACTCTGACACGCTCAGACACTCTCTATCACTCCCTATCACTCTCTGACACTCTCTGACACACTCAAACACTCTCTGACACTCTCAGACACTCTCTATCACTCTATATCACACTCTGACACTCTCTATCACTCTCTATCAATCTCTGACACGCTCCGACACACTCACACAATCTCTATCACTCTCTGGCACTATCTGACACTCTCTGAAACTATCTGACACTCTCTATCACTCTCTGAAACCCTCTGACAATCTCTGACACTCTCAGACACTCTCTATCACTCTCTGACACTCACTGACACTCTCAGACACTCTCTATCACTCTCTATAACTCTCTGACACACTCAGACGCACTCTCTCACTCTCTGACACTCTCTGACACTCTCTGACACTCTCTATCACTCTTTATCACTCTCTATCACTCTCTGACACACTCTGACAATCTCTGACACTCACTGACACTCTCAGACACACTCTGTCACTCTCAGACACTATCAGACATTCTCTATCACTCTCTGACACTCTCTCACATACTCTGACACTATCTGACACTCTCAGACACTCTCTGACACTCTCTGACACTCTCTATCACTCTATTACACTCTCTGACACTCTCTGACACTCTCAGACACTCTCTACCACTCTCTATCACTCACTGATACACTCTGAAAGTCACTGACGCTCTCAGAAACTCTCAGACACTCTCTGTCACTCTCAGACACTCTCTATCACTCTCTATCACTCTCTGATACGCTCTGACACTCTCTGACTCTCTGAGACACTCTCAGACACTCTCTATCACCCTCTGACACTCTCAGACACTCTCTATCACCCTCTGACACTCTCAGACACTCTCTATCACTCTCTGACACTCTCAGACACTCTCTATCACTCTCTGACACTCTCTGACACTCTCTGACTCTCTGAGACACTCTCAGACACTCTCTATCACCCTCTGACACTCTCAGACACTCTCTATCACTCTCTGACACTCTCAGACACTCTCTATCACTCTCTGACACTCTCTGACACTCTCTATTACTCTCTGACACTCTCAGCCACTCTCTATCACTCTCTATTACTCTCTGACACTCTCTGACACTCTCTGACACTCTGTATCACTCTCTGATACTCGCAGACTCTCTCTATCACTCTCTGACACTCTCTATCACTCTCTGACACTCTCTGACGCACACTGACACACTCTGACACTCTCTATCACTCTCTATCACTCTCTATCACTCTCTGACACTCTCTGACACTCTCAGACACTCTCAGACACTCTCTATCAATCTCTATCACTCTCTGACACTCTCTATCGCTCTCTGATACTCTCTATCACTCTATGACACTCTCTATCACTCTATGACGCTCGCTGACACTCTCTAGCTCTCTCTATCATTCTCTTGCACTCTCTGACACACTCTGACACTCTCAGACACTCTCTGTCACTCCCTATCACTCTCTGACACTCTGACACTCTCTGACACACTCTGACACTCTCTATCACACTCTGACACTCTCTGACACTCTCAGACACTCTCAGATACTCTCTGACACTCTCTGAAACTCTCTATCACTCTCTATCACTCTCTATCAGTCTCTGACACTCTCTGACACTCTCTGACACACTCTGACACTCTCAGACACTCTCTGTCACTCCCTATCACTCTCTGACACTCTCTGACACTCTCAGACACTCTCTATCACTCTCTATCACTCTCTGAAACTCTCTGACACTCTCTGACACACTCTGACACGCTCAGACACTCTCTATCACTCCCTATCACTCTCTGACACTCTCTGACACACTCAAACACTCTCTGACACTCTCAGACACTCTCTATCACTCTATATCACACTCTGACACTCTCTATCACTCTCTATCAATCTCTGACACGCTCTGACACACTCACACAATCTCTATCACTCTCTGGCACTATCTGACACTCTCTGAAACTATCTGACACTCTCTATCACTCTCTGAAACCCTCTGACAATCTCTGACACTCTCAGACACTCTCTATCACTCTCTGACACTCACTGACACTCTCAGACGCTCTCTATCACTCTCTATAACTCTCTGACACACTCAGACGCACTCTCTCACTCTCTGACACTCTCTGACACTCTCTGACACTCTCTATCACTCTTTATCACTCTCTATCACTCTCTGACACACTCTGACAATCTCTGACACTCACTGACACTCTCAGACACACTCTGTCACTCTCGGACACTATCAGACATTCTCTATCACTCTCTGACACTCTCTCACATACTCTGACACTATCTGACACTCTCAGACACTCTCTGACACTCTCTGACACTCTCTATCACTCTATTACACTCTCTGACACTCTCTGACACTCTCAGACACTCTCTACCACTCTCTATCACTCACTGATACACTCTGAAAGTCACTGACGCTCTCAGAAACTCTCAGACACTCTCTGTCACTCTCAGACACTCTCTATCACTCTCTATCACTCTCTGATACTCTCTGACACTCTCTGACTCTCTGAGACACTCTCAGACACTCTCTATCACCCTCTGACACTCTCAGACACTCTCTATCACTCTCTGACACTCTCAGACACTCTCTATCACTCTCTGACACTCTCTGACACTCTCTGACTCTCTGAGACACTCTCAGACACTCTCTATCACCCTCTGACACTCTCAGACACTCTCTATCACTCTCTGACACTCTCAGACACTCTCTATCACTCTCTGACACTCTCTATTACTCTCTGACACTCTCAGCCACTCTCTATCACTCTCTATTACTCTCTGACACTCTCTGACACTCTCTGACACTCTGTATCACTCTCTGATACTCGCAGACTCTCTCTATCACTCTATGTCACTCTCTATCACTCTCTGACACTCTCTGACGCACACTGACACACTCTGACACTCTATATCACTCTCTGTCACTCTCTGACACTCTCTGACACTCTCAGACAGTCTCTATCACTCTCTATCACTCTCTGACACTCTCTGACACTCTCAGACACTCTCAGACACTCTCTATCAATCTCTATCACTCTCTGACACTCTCTATCGCTCTCTGATACTCTCTATCACTCTATGACACTCTCTATCACTCTATGACGCTCGCTGACACTCTCTAGCTCTCTCTATCATTCTCTTACACTCTCTGACACACTCTGACACTCTCAGACACTCTCTATCACACTCTGACACTCTCTGACACTCTCAGATACTCTCTGACACTCTCTGAAACTCTCTATCACTCTCTATCAGTCTCTGACACTCTCAGACACTCTCTGTCACTCCCTATCACTCTCTGACACTCTCTGACACTCTCAGACACTCTCTATCACTCTCTATCACTCTCTGAAACTCTCTGAAACTCTCTGACACACTCTGACACGCTCAGACACTCTCTATCACTCCCTGACACTCTCTCACACTCTCTGACACTCTCAGACACTCTCTATCACTCTCTATCACTCTCTGAAACTCTCTGACACTCTCTGAAACTCTCTGACACTCTCAGACACTCTCAGACACTCTCAGAAAATCTCTATCAATCTCTATCACTCTCTGACACTCTCTATCACTTTCTGACACTCTCTATCGCCCACTGACACTCTCTATCACTCCATGACGCTCTTTGACTCTCTCTATCACTCTATGACGCTCTCTGACACTCTCTATCACTCTCAATCACTCTCTGACACTCTCTGACACACTCAGACACTCTCTGACATTCTCAGACACTCTCTATCACTCTCTATCACACTCTGACACTCTCTATCACTCTCTATCAATCTCTGACACACTCACACTATCTCTATCACTCTCTGGCACTATCTGACACTCTCTGAAACTCGCTGACACTCTCTATCACTCTCTATCACTCTCTGAAACCCTCTGACAATCTCTGACACTCTCAGACACTCTCTATCACTCTCTGACGCTCACTGACACTCTCAGACACTCTCTATCACACTCTATAACTCTCTGACACACTCAGACACACTCTCTCACTCTCTGACACTCTCTATCACTCTTTATCACTCTCTATCACTCTCTGACACACTCTGACAATCTCTGACACTCACTGACACTCTCAGACACACTCTGTCACTCTCAGACACTATCAGACATTCTCTATCACTCTCTGACACTCTCTCACATACTCTGACACTCTCTGACACTCTCAGACACTCTCTGACACTCTCTGACACTCTCTATCACTCTATTACACTCTCTGACACTCTCTGACACTCTCAGACACTCTCTACCACTCTCTATCACTCACTGATACACTCTGAAAGTCACTGACGCTCTCAGAAACTCTCAGACACTCTCTGTCACTCTCAGACACTCTCTATCACTCTCTATCAGTCTCTGACACACTCTGACACTCTCTGACCCTCTGAGACACTCTCAGACACTCTCTGTCACCCTCTGACACTCTCAGACACTCTCTATCACTCTCTGACACTCTCAGACACTCTCTATCACTCTCTGACACTCTCTGACACTCTCTATTACTCTCTGACACTCTCAGCCACTCTCTATCACTCTCTATTACTCTCTGACACTCTCTGACACTCTGTATCACTCTCTGATACTCGCAGACTCTCTCTATCACTCTCTGACACTCTCTATCACTCTCTGACACTCTCTGACGCACACTGACACACTCTGACACTCTCTATCACTCTCTATCACTCTCTATCACTCTCTGACACTCTCTGACACTCTCAGACACTCTCAGACACTCTCTATCAATCTCTATCACTCTCTGACACTCTCTATCGCTCTCTGATACTCTCTATCACTCTATGACACTCTCTATCACTCTATGACGCTCGCTGACACTCTCTAGCTCTCTCTATCATTCTCTTGCACTCTCTGACACACTCTGACACTCTCAGACACTCTCTGTCACTCCCTATCACTCTCTGACACTCTGACACTCTCTGACACACTCTGACACTCTCTATCACACTCTGACACTCTCTGACACTCTCAGACACTCTCAGATACTCTCTGACACTCTCTGAAACTCTCTATCACTCCCTATCAGTCTCTGACACTCTCTGACACTCTCTGACACACTCTGACACTCTCAGACACTCTCTGTCACTCCCTATCACTCTCTGACACTCGCTGACACTCTCAGACACTCTCTATCACTCTCTATCACTCTCTGAAACTCTCTGACTCTCTCTGACACACTCTGACACGCTCAGACACTCTCTATCACTCCCGATCACTCTCTGACACTCTCTCACACTCTCTGACACTCTCTCACACTCTCTATCACTCTCTGAAACTCTCTGACACTCTCTGACACTCTCTGACACTCTCAGACACTCTCAGACAATCTCTATCAATCTCTATCACTCTCTGACACTCTCTATCACTCTCTGACACTCTCTATCGCCCACTGACACTCTCTATCACTCCATCACGCTCTTTGACTCTCTCTATCACTCTATGACGCTCTCTGACACTCTCTATCACTCTCAATCACTCTCTGACACACTCAGACACTCTCTGACATTCTCAGACACTCTCTATCACTCTCTATCACACTCTGACACTCTCTATCACTCTCTATCAATCTCTGACACGCTCTGACACACTCACACAATCTCTATCACTCTCTGGCACTATCTGACACTATCTGACACTCGCTGACACTCTCTGACACTCTCTATCACTCTCTATCACTCTCTGACACCCTCTGACAATCTCTGAAACTCTCAGACACTCTCTATCAGTCTCTGACACTCTCTGACTCTCTCTGACACTCTCTATCACTCTTTATCACTCTCTATCACTCTCTGACACACTCTGACAAACTCTGACACTCTCAGACACTCTCAGACACTCTCTATCACTCTCTGACACTCACTGACACGCTCAGACAATCTCTGTCATTCTCAGACACCCTCTATCACTCTCTGACACTCTCTGACATACTCTGAATCTCTCTGACACTCTCTGACACTGTCTGTCACTCTATGACACTCTCTGATACTCTCTATCCATCTCTGACGCACTCTGACACTCTCTGACACTCTCAGACACTCTCTCACACACTCTATCACTCTCTGACACTCACTGACACTCTCTATCACTCTCTGACACTCTCAGACACTCTCTATCACTCGCTGACACTCTCTGACTCTCTATGACACTCTCTATCACTCTCTATCACTCTATATCACTCTCAGACAATCTCAGACACTCTCTATCACTCTATGACGCTCTCTGACACTCTCTATCACTCTCTATCACTCTCTGACACTCTCTGACACACTCAGACACTCTCTGACACTCTCAGACACTCTCTATCACTCTCAGACACTCTCTATCACTCTCTGACACTCTATGACTCTCTCTGACACTCTCTATCACTCCATGACGCTCTCTGACACTCTCTATCACTCTATGACACTCTCTGACACACTCAGACACTCTCTGACACTCTCAGACACTCTCTATCACTCTCTGAAACTCTCTGACACTCTCTAACACTCTCTATCACTCTCTGACACGCTCTGACACACTCAGACACTCTCTGACACTCTCAGACACTTTCTATCACTCTCTGACACTCTCTGACTCTCTCTAACACTCTCTATCTCTCTCTATCACTCTCTATCACTCTCAGACACTCTCAGACACTCTCTGACACGCTCAGACACTCTCTATCACTCTATGACGCTCCCTGACACTCTCTATCATTCTATGGCGCTCTCTGACACTCTCTATCACTCTCTATCACTCTCTGACACTCTCTGACGCACTCATACACTCTCTGACACTCTCAGACACTCACTGTCACTCTCCATCACACTCTGACAGTCTATATCACTCTCTATCACTCTCTGACTCTCTGAGACACTCTCAGGCACTCTCTATCACTCTCTGACACTCTCAGCCACTCTCTATCACTCTCTGACACTCTCAGACACTCCCCATCACTCTCTATCACTCCCTGACACGCTCTGACACGCTCAGACACTCTCTGACACGCTCAGACACTCTCTATCACTCTCTGACACTCTCAGACACTCTCTATCACTCTCTGACACTCTCTGACACTCTCTATCGCTCTCTGACACACTCTGACAATCTCTGACACTCTCAGACACTCTCAGACACTCTCTATCACTATTTGACACACTCTGACACTCTCAGACACTCACTATCACTCTCTGACACTCTCTGACACTCTCAGAGACTCACTATCACTCTCTGACACTCTCTGACACTCTCAGACACTCTCTATCACTGTCTGACACTCTCTGACACTCTCTGACACTCTCTGACACTCCCTATTACTCTCTATCACTCTCTATCACTCTCTGACACACTCTGACAATCTCTGACACTCTCAGACACTCTCAGACACTCTCTATCACTCTCTGACTCTCACTGACATTCTCAGACACTCTCTATCACTCTCTGACACTCTCTATTACTCTCTATCACTCTCTATCACTCTCTGACACACTCTGACAATCTCTGACACTCTCAGACACTCTCAGACACTCTCTATCACTCTCTGACTCTCACTGACACTCTCAGACACTCTCTATCACTCTCTGACTCTCTCTGACACTTTCAGACAATCTCAATCACTCTCTGACACACTCAGACACCCTCTGACACTCTCAGACACTCTCTATCACTCTCTATCACTCTCTGACACTCTCAATCACTCTCTGACACTCTCAGACACTCTCTGACACACTCAGACACTCTCTGACACTCTCAGACACTCTCTATCACTCTCTGACACTCTCAGACACTCTCTGACACTCTCAGACACTCTCTGACACTTTCAGACACTCTCAATCACTCTCTGACACTCTCAGACACTCTCTGACACTCTCAGACACTCTCTGACACTTTCAGACACTTTCAATCACTCTCTGACACACTCAGACACGCTCTGACACTCTCAGACACTCTCTATCACTCTATATCACTCTCTGACACTCTCTGACACTCTCAATCACTCTCTGACACTCTCAGACACTCTCTGACACTCTCTGACACTTTCAGACACTCTCAATCACTCTCTGACACACTCAGACACTCTCTGACAATCTCAGAATCTCTCTATCACTCTCTGACACTCTCTGACACTCTCAATCACTCTCTGACACTCTCAGACACTCTCTGACACTCTCTGACACTTTCAGACACTCTCAATCACTCTCTGACACACTCAGACACTCTCTGACAATCTCAGAATCTCTCTATCACTCTCTGACACTCTCTGACACTCTCAATCACTCTCTGACACTCTCAGACACTCTCTGACACACTCAGACACTCTCTGACACTCTCAGACACTCTCTATCACTCTCTGACACTCTCTGACACTTTCAGACACTCTCAATCACTCTCTGACACTCTCAATCACTCTCTGACACTCTCAGACACTCTCTGACACACTCAGACACTCTCTGACACTCTCAGACACTCTCTGACACTCTCTGACACTCTCTGACACTCTCAATCACTCTCTGACACTCTCTATCACTCTCTGACACTCTCTGACACTCTCTGACACACTCAGACACTCTCTGACACTCTCAGACACTCTCTATCACTCTATATCACACTCTGACACTCTCTATCACTCTCTATCAATCTCTGACACGCTCTGACACACTCACACAATCTCTATCACTCTCTGGCACTATCTGACACTCTCTGAAACTATCTGACACTCTCTATCACTCTCTATCACTCTCTGAAACCCTCTGACAATCTCTGACACTCTCAGACACTCTCTATCACTCTCTATAACTCTCTGACACACTCAGACACACTCTCTCACTCACTGACACTCTCTGACACACTCAGACACCCTCTGACACTCTCAGACACTCTCTATCACTCTATATCACTCTCTGACACTCTCAATCACTCTCTGACACTCTCAGACACTCTCTGACACACTCAGACACTCTCTGACACTCTCAGACACTCTCTATCACTCTCTGACACTCTCAGACACTCTCTGACACTCTCAGACACTCTCTGAAACTTTCAGACACTCTCAATCACTCTCTGACACTCTCAGACACTCTCTGACACTCTCAGACACTCTCTGACACTTTCAGACACTTTCAATCACTCTCTGACACACTCAGACACCCTCTGACACTCTCAGACACTCTCTATCACTCTATATCACTCTCTGACACTCTCTGACACTTTCAATCACTCTCTGACACTCTCAGACACTCTCTGACACTTTCAGACACTCTCAATCACTCTCTGACACTCTCAGACACTCTCTGACACTCTCAGACACTCTCTGACACTTTCAGACACTTTCAATCACTCTCTGACACACTCAGACACCCTCTGACACTCTCAGACACTCTCTATCACTCTATATCACTCTCTGACACTCTCTGACACTCTCAATCACTCTCTGACACTCTCAGACACTCTCTGACACTCTCTGACACTTTCAGACACTCTCAATCACTCTCTGACACACTCAGACACTCTCTGACAATCTCAGACTCTCTCCATCACTCTCTGACACTCTCTGACACTCTCAATCACTCTCTGACACTCTCAGACACTCTCTGACACACTCAGACACTCTCTGACACTCTCAGACACTCTCTATCACTCTCTGACACTCTCTGACACTTTCAGACACTCTCAATCACTCTCTGACACTCTCAATCTCTCTCTGACACTCTCAGACACTCTCTGACACACTCAGACACTCTCTGACACTCTCTGACACTCTCTGACACTCTCAATCACTCTCTGACACTCTCTATCACTCTCTGACACTCTCTGACACTCTCTGACACACTCAGACACTCTCTGACACTCTCAGACACTCTCTATCACTCTATATCACACTCTGACACTCTCTATCACTCTCTATCAATCTCTGACACGCTCTGACACACTCACACAATCTATATCACTCTCTGGCACTATCTGACACTCTCTGAAACTATCTGACACTCTCTATAACTCTCTATCACTCTCTGAAACCCTCTGACAATCTCTGACACTCTCAGACACTCTCTATCACTCTCTGACACTCACTGACACTCTCAGACACTCTCTATCACTCTCTATAACTCTCTGACACACTCAGACACACTCTCTCACTCTCTGACACTCTCTGACACTCTCTGACACTCTCTATCACTCTTTATCACTCTCTATCACTCTCTGACACACTCTGACAATCTCTGACACTCACTGACACTCTCAGACACACTCTGTCACTCTCAGACACTATCAGACATTCTCTATCACTCTCTGAAACTCTCTCACATACTCTGACACTCTCTGACACTCTCTGACACTCTCTGACACTCTCTATCACTCTATTACACTCTCTGACACTCTCTGACACTCTCAGACACTCTCCACCACTCTCTATCACTCACTGATACACTCTGAAAGTCACTGACGCTCTCAGAAACTCTCAGACACTCTCTGTCACTCTCAGACACTCTCTATCACTCTCTATCACTCTCTGACACTCTCTGACACTCTCTGACTCTCTGAGACACTCTCAGACACTCTCTATCACCCTCTGACACTCTCAGACACTCTCTATCACTCTCTGACACTCTCAGACACTCTCTATCACTCTCTGACACTTTCTGACACTCTCTATTACTCTCTGACACTCTCAGCCTCTCTCTACCACTCTCTATTACTCTCTGACACTCTCTGACACTCTCTGACACTCTGTATCACTCTCTGATACTCGCAGACTCTCTCTATCACTCTCTGACACTCTCTATCACTCTCTGACACTCTCTGACGCACACTGACACACTCTGACACTCTATATCACTCCCTGTCAAGCTCTGACACTCTCTGACGCACTCTGACACTCTCTGACACTCTCAGACACTCTCTATCACTCTCTATCGCACTCTGATACTCTCTATCACTCTATGACACTCTCTATCACTCTCTGACACTCTCTGACACTCTCTGACACTCCCTATTACTCTCTATCACTCTCTATCACTCTCTGAAACCCTCTGACAATCTCTGACAATCTCTGACACTCTCAGACACTCTCTATCACTCTCTGACACTCACTGACACTCTCAGACACTCTCTATCACTCTCTATAACTCTCTGACACACTCAGACACACTCTCTCACTCTCTGACACTTTCTGACACTCTCTGACACTCTCTATCACTCTTTATCACTCTCTATCACTCTCTGACACACTCAGACACTCTCTGACACTCTCAGACACTCTCTATCACTCTATATCACACTCTGACACTCTCTATCACTCTCTATCAATCTCTGACACGCTCTGACACACTCACACAATCTCTATCACTCTCTGGCACTATCTGACACTCTCTGAAACTATCTGACACTCTCTATCACTCTCTATCACTCTCTGAAACCCTCTGACAATCTCTGACACTCTCAGACACTCTCTATCACTCTCTATAACTCTCTGACACACTCAGACACACTCTCTCACTCACTGACACTCTCTGACACACTCAGACACCCTCTGACACTCTCAGACACTCTCTATCACTCTATATCACTCTCTGACACTCTCAATCACTCTCTGACACTCTCAGACACTCTCTGACACACTCAGACACTCTCTGACACTCTCAGACACTCTCTATCACTCTCTGACACTCTCAGACACTCTCTGACACTCTCAGACACTCTCTGAAACTTTCAGACACTCTCAATCACTCTCTGACACTCTCAGACACTCTCTGACACTCTCAGACACTCTCTGACACTTTCAGACACTTTCAATCACTCTCTGACACACTCAGACACCCTCTGACACTCTCAGACACTCTCTATCACTCTATATCACTCTCTGACACTCTCTGACACTTTCAATCACTCTCTGACACTCTCAGACACTCTCTGACACTTTCAGACACTCTCAATCACTCTCTGACACTCTCAGACACTCTCTGACACTCTCAGACACTCTCTGACACTTTCAGACACTTTCAATCACTCTCTGACACACTCAGACACCCTCTGACACTCTCAGACACTCTCTATCACTCTATATCACTCTCTGACACTCTCTGACACTCTCAATCACTCTCTGACACTCTCAGACACTCTCTGACACTCTCTGACACTTTCAGACACTCTCAATCACTCTCTGACACACTCAGACACTCTCTGACAATCTCAGACTCTCTCTATCACTCTCTGACACTCTCTGACACTCTCAATCACTCTCTGACACTCTCAGACACTCTCTGACACACTCAGACACTCTCTGACACTCTCAGACACTCTCTATCACTCTCTGACACTCTCTGACACTTTCAGACACTCTCAATCACTCTCTGACACTCTCAATCTCTCTCTGACACTCTCAGACACTCTCTGACACACTCAGACACTCTCTGACACTCTCTGACACTCTCTGACACTCTCAATCACTCTCTGACACTCTCTATCACTCTCTGACACTCTCTGACACTCTCTGACACACTCAGACACTCTCTGACACTCTCAGACACTCTCTATCACTCTATATCACACTCTGACACTCTCTATCACTCTCTATCAATCTCTGACACGCTCTGACACACTCACACAATCTATATCACTCTCTGGCACTATCTGACACTCTCTGAAACTATCTGACACTCTCTATAACTCTCTATCACTCTCTGAAACCCTCTGACAATCTCTGACACTCTCAGACACTCTCTATCACTCTCTGACACTCACTGACACTCTCAGACACTCTCTATCACTCTCTATAACTCTCTGACACACTCAGACACACTCTCTCACTCTCTGACACTCTCTGACACTCTCTGACACTCTCTATCACTCTTTATCACTCTCTATCACTCTCTGACACACTCTGACAATCTCTGACACTCACTGACACTCTCAGACACACTCTGTCACTCTCAGACACTATCAGACATTCTCTATCACTCTCTGAAACTCTCTCACATACTCTGACACTCTCTGACACTCTCTGACACTCTCTGACACTCTCTATCACTCTATTACACTCTCTGACACTCTCTGACACTCTCAGACACTCTCTACCACTCTCTATCACTCACTGATACACTCTGAAAGTCACTGACGCTCTCAGAAACTCTCAGACACTCTCTGTCACTCTCAGACACTCTCTATCACTCTCTATCACTCTCTGACACTCTCTGACACTCTCTGACTCTCTGAGACACTCTCAGACACTCTCTATCACCCTCTGACACTCTCAGACACTCTCTATCACTCTCTGACACTCTCAGACACTCTCTATCACTCTCTGACACTTTCTGACACTCTCTATTACTCTCTGACACTCTCAGCCTCTCTCTACCACTCTCTATTACTCTCTGACACTCTCTGACACTCTCTGACACTCTGTATCACTCTCTGATACTCGCAGACTCTCTCTATCACTCTCTGACACTCTCTATCACTCTCTGACACTCTCTGACGCACACTGACACACTCTGACACTCTATATCACTCCCTGTCAAGCTCTGACACTCTCTGACGCACTCTGACACTCTCTGACACTCTCAGACACTCTCTATCACTCTCTATCGCACTCTGATACTCTCTATCACTCTATGACACTCTCTATCACTCTCTGACACTCTCTGACACTCTCTGACACTCCCTATTACTCTCTATCACTCTCTATCACTCTCTGAAACCCTCTGACAATCTCTGACAATCTCTGACACTCTCAGACACTCTCTATCACTCTCTGACACTCACTGACACTCTCAGACACTCTCTATCACTCTCTATAACTCTCTGACACACTCAGACACACTCTCTCACTCTCTGACACTTTCTGACACTCTCTGACACTCTCTATCACTCTTTATCACTCTCTATCACTCTCTGACACACTCTGACAATCTCTGACACTCTGTATCACTCTCTGATACTCGCAGACTCTCTCTATCACTCTCTGACAGTCTCTATCACTCTCTGACACTCTCTGACGCACACTGACACACTCTGACACTCTATATCACTCTCTGTCACTCTCTGACACTCTCTGACGCACTCTGACACTCTCTGACACTCTCAGACAGTCTCTATCACTCTCTATCACTCTCTGACACTCTCTGACACTCTCAGACACTCTCAGACACTCTCTATCAATCTCTATCACTCTCTGACACTCTCTATCGCTCTCTGATACTCTCTATCACTCTATGACACTCTCCATCACTCTATGACGCTCGCTGACACTCTCTAGCTCTCTCTATCATTCTCTTACACTCTCTGACACACTCTGACACTCTCAGACACTCTCTATCACACTCTGACACTCTCTGACACTCTCTGACACTCTCAGATACTCTCTGACACTCTCTGAAACTCTCTATCACTCTCTATCAGTCTCTGACACTCTCTGACACTCTCTGACACTCTCTGACACACTCTGACACTCTCAGACACTCTCTGTCACTCCCTATCACTCTCTGACACTCTCTGACACTCTCTGACACTCTCAGACACTCTCTATCACTCTCTATCACTCTCTATCACTCTCTGAAACTCTCTGACACTCTCTGACACACTCTGACACGCTCAGACACTCTCTATCACTCCCTATCACTCTCTGACACTCTCTCACACTCTCTGACACTCTCAGACACTCTCTATCACTCTCTATCACTCTCTGAAACTCTCTGACACTCTCTGACACTCTCTGACACTCTCAGACACTCTCAGACAATCTCTATCAATCTCTATCACTCTCTGACACTCTCTGTCACTCTCTGACACTCTCTATCGCCCACTGACACTCTCTATCACTCCATGACGCTCTTTGACTCTCTCTATCACTCTATGACGCTCTCTGACACTCTCTATCACTCTCAATCACTCTCTGAAACTCTCTGACACACTCAGACACTCTCTGACATTCTCAGACACTCTCTATCACTCTCTATCACACTCTGACACTCTCTATCACTCTCTATCAATCTCTGACACACTCACACAATCTCTATCACACTCTGGCACTATCTGACACTCTCTGAAACTCTCTGACACTCTCTAACACTCTCTATCACTCTCTGAAACCCTCTGACAATCTCTGACACTCTCAGACACTCTCTATCACTCTCTGACACTCACTGACACTCTCAGACACTCTCTATCACTCTCTATAACTCTCTGACACACTCAGACATACTCTCTCACTCTCTGACACTCTCTGACACTCTCTGACACTCTCTATCACTCTTTATCACTCTCTATCACTCTCTGACACACTCTGACAATCTCTGACACTCACTGACACTCTCAGACACACTCTGTCACTCTCAGACACTATCAGACATTCTCTATCACTCTCTGACACTCTCTCACATACTCTGACACTCTCTGACACTCTCAGACACTCTCTGACACTCTCTGACACTCTCTATCACTCTATTACACTCTCTGACACTCTCTGACACTCTCAGACACTCTCTACCACTCTCTATCACTCACTGATACACTCTGAAAGTCACTGACGCTCTCAGAAACTCTCAGACACTCTCTGTCACTCTCAGACACTCCATATCACTCTCTATCACTCGCTATCACTCTCTGACACTCTCTGACACTCTCTCACTCTCTGAGACTCTCTCAGACACTCTCTATCACCCTCTGACACTCTCAGACACTCTCTATCACTCTCTGACACTCTCAGACACTCTCTATCACTCTCTGACACTCTCTGACACTCTCCATTACTCTCTGACACTCTCAGCCACTCTCTATCAATCTCTATTACTCTCTGACACTCTCTGACACTCTCTGACACTCTGTATCACTCTCTGATACTCGCAGACTCTCTCTATCACTCTCTGACACTCTCTGACACTCTCTATTACTCTCTGACACTCTCAGCCACTCTCTATCACTCTCTATCACTCTCTGTCACTCTCTGACACTCTCTGACACACTCTGACACTCTCTGACGCTCTCAGACAGTCTCTATCACTCTCTATCACTCTCTGACACTCTCTGACACTCTCAGACACTCTCTATCAATCTCTATCACTCTTGGACACTCTCTATCGCTCTCTGATACTCTCTATCACTCTATGACACTCTATATCACTCTATGACGCTCGCTGACACTCTCTAGCTCTCTCTATCATTCTCTTGCACTCTCTGACACACTCTGACACTCTCAGACACTCTCTGTCACTCCCTATCACTCTCTGACCCTCTGACACTCTCTGACACACTCTGACACTCTCTATCACACTCTGACACTCTCTGATACTCTCAGATACTCTCTGACACTCTCTGAAACTCTCTATCACTCTCTATCACTCTCTGACACTCTCTGACACTCTCTGACACTCTCAGACACTCTCTATCACTCTCTGAAACTCTCTGACACTCTCTGACACACTCTGACACGCTCAGACACTCCCTATCACTCTCTGACACTCTCTGACACTCTCTGACACTCTCAGACACTCTCTATCACTCTCTGAAACTCTCTGACACTCTCTGACACACTCTGACACGCTCAGACACTCTCTATCACTCCCTATCACTCTCTGACACTATCTCACACTCTCTGACAGTCTCTCACACTCTATATCACTCTCTATCACTCTCTGAAACTCTCTGACACTCTCTGACACTCTCTGACACTCTCAGACACTCTCAGACAATCTCTATCAATCTCTATCACTCTCTGACACTCTCTATCACTCTCTGACACTCTCTATCGCCCACTGACACTCTCTATCACTCCATGACGCTCTTTGACTCTCTCTATCACTCTATGACACTCTCTGACACTCTCTATCTCTCTCAATCACTCTCTGACACTCTCTGACACACTCAGACACTCTCTGACATTCTCAGACACTCTCTATCACTCTCTATCACACTCTGACACTCTCTATCACTCTCTATCAATCTCTGACACGCTCTGACACACTCACACAATCTCTATCACTCTCTGGCACTATCTGACACTCTCTGACACTCTCTGACACTCTCTATCACTCTCTATCACTCTCTGACACCGTCTGACAATCTCTGAAACTCTCAGACACTCTCTATCAGTCTCTGGCACTCACTGACACTCTCAGACACTCTCTATCACTCTCTATCACTCTCTGACACCCTCTGACAATCTCTCTCACTCTCTGACACTCTCTGACTCTCTCTGACACTCTCTATCACTCTTTATCACTCTCTATCCCTCTCTGACACACTCTGACAATCTCTGACACTCTCAGACACTCTCAGACACTCTCTATCACTCTCTGACACTCACTGACACGCTCAGACAATCTCTGTCATTCTCAGACACCCTCTATCACTCTCTGACACTCTCTGACATACTCTGAATCTCTCTGACACTCTCTGACACTGTCTGTCAATCTCTGACACTCTCTATCCATCTCTGACGCACTCTGACACTCTCTGACACTCTCAGACACTCTCTCACACACTCTATCACTCTCTGACACTCACTGACACTCACTGACACTCTCTATCACTCTCTATCACTCTCTGACACTCTCAGACACTCTCTATCACTCGCTGACACTCTCTGACTCTCTATGACACTCTCTATCACTCTCTATCACTCTGTATCACTCTCAGACAATCTCAGACACTCTCTATCACTCTATGATGCTCTCTGACACTCTATCACTCTCTATCACTCTCTGACACTCTCTGACACACTCAGACACTCTCTGACACTCTCAGACACTCTCTATCACTCTCAGACACTCTCTATCACTCTCAGACACCCTCTATCACTCTCTGACACTCTATGACTCTCTCTCACACTCTCTATCACTCCATGACGCTCTCTGACACTCTCTATCACTCTATGACACTCTCTGACACACTCAGACACTCTCTGACAATCTCAGACACTCTCTATCACTCTCTGACACTCTCTGACACTCTCTAACACTCTCTATCACTCTCTGACACGCTCTGACACACTCAGACACTCTCTGACACTCTCAGACACTCTCTATCACTCTCTGACACTCTCTGACTCTCTCTGACACTCTCTATCACTCTCTATCACTCTCTATCACTCTCAGACACTCTCTGACACGCTCAGACACTCTCTATCACTCTATGAAGCTCTCTGACACTCTCTATCACTCTATGACGCTCTCTGACACTCTCTATCACTCTCTATCACTCTCTGACACTCTCTGACGCACTCATACACTCTCTGACACTCTCAGACACTCACTGTCACTCTCCATCACACTCTGACAGTCTGTATCACTCTCTATCACTCTCTGACTCTCTGAGACACTCTCAGGCACTCTCTATCACTCTCTGACACTCTCAGCCACTCTCTATCACTCTCTGACACTCTCAGACACTCCCCATCACTCTCTATCACTCCCTGACACGCTCTGACACGCTCAGACACTCTCTGACACGCTCAGACACTCTCTATCACTCTCTATCACTCTCTGACACTCTCAGACACTCTCTATCACTCTCTGAAACTCTCTGACACTCTCTGACACTCTCTATCGCTCTCTGACACACTCTGACAATCTCTGACACTCTCAGACACTCTCAGACACTCTCTATCACTATTTGACACACTCTGACACTCTCAGACACTCACTATCACTCTCTGACACTCTCTGACACTCTCAGAGACTCACTATCACTCTCTGACACTCTCTGACACTCTCAGACACTCTCTATCACTCTCTGACACTCTCTGACACTCTCTGACACTCCCTATTACTCTCTATCACTCTCTATCACTCTCTATCACTCTCTGACACACTCTGACAATCTCTGACACTCTCAGACACTCTCTATCACTATTTGACACACTCTGACACTCTCAGACACTCACTATCACTCTCTGACACTCTCTGACACTCTCAGAGACTCACTATCACTCTCTGACACTCTCAGACACTCTCAGACACTCTCTATCACTATCTGACTCTCACTGACATTCTCAGACAATCTCTATCACTCTCTGACACTCTCTATTACTCTCTATCACTCTCTATCACTCTCTGACACACTTTGACAATCTCTGACACTCTCAGACACTCTCTATCACTCTCTGACACTCACAGACACTCTCAGACACTCTCTGTCACTCTCAGACACTCTCTGACACTATATATCACTCTATATCACTCTATGACACTCTCTGACACTCTCTATCAATCTCTGACACACTCTATCACTCTCTGACACTCACTGACACTCTGAGAAACTCTCTGACACTCTCTGACACTCTCTATTACTCTCTGACACTCTCAGACACTCTCTATCACTCTCTATCACTCTCTGACACTCTCTGACACTCTCTATCACTCTCTATCACTCTCTATCACTCTCTGACACACTCTGGCAATCTCTGACACTCACAGACACTCTCAGACACTCTCTATCACACTTACAATCTCTGACACTCTCAGACACTCTCAGACACTCTCTATCACACTCTGACACTCACTGACACTCTCAGACACTCTCTGTCACTCTCAGACACTCTCAGACACTCTCTACCGCTCTCTGACACTCTCTGACATACTCTGACACTCTCTGACACTCTCAGACACTCTCTGACACTCTCTGACCCTCTCTATCACTCTCTGACACTCTCTGACTCTCTCAGACACTCTCTATCACTCTCTGACACTCTCTGACACTCTCAGACACTCTCTATCAGTCTATGACACTCTCTGGCACTCTCTGAAACTCTTTATCACTCTCTGACACTCTCTGACACTCTCAGACACTCTCTATCACTCTCTGACAATCTGTGACACTCTCTGAAACTCTCTATCACTCTCTATCAGTCTCTATCACTCTCTATCACTCTCTATCACTCTCTGACATCGTCAGACACTCTCTATCGCTCTCTATCACTCTCTGACACTCTCTGACATACTCTGACACTCTCTGACACTCTCTGACACTCTCTATCGCTCTCTGACACTCTCTGACACTCTCTGACACTCTCTGACACTCCAAGACAGTCTCAGACACACTCTATCACTCTCTGACACTCACTGACACTCTCAGACTCTCTCTATCACTCTCTATCACTCTCTGACACTCTCTGACACACTCTGACTCTCTGAGAAACTCTCAGACACTCTCTATCACTCTCTGACACTCTCAGACACTCTCTATCACTCTCTGACACTCACTGAAACTCTCAGACACTCTCTATCACTTTTTGACACTCTCAGACACTCTCTGAAACTCTCTGTCACTCTCTGTCACTCTCAGACACTCTCTGACACTCTCTGACACTCACTGACATTCTCAGACACTCTCTATCACTTTTTGACACTCTCAGACACTCTCTGAAACTCTCTGTCACTCTCTGTCACTCTCAGACACTCTCTTACACTCTCTGACACACTCTGACACTCTCTGACGCTGTCAGACACTCTCTATCACTCTCTGACACTCTCTATTACTCTCTATCACTCTCTATCACTCTCTGACACACTTTGACAATCTCTGACACTCTCAGACAGTCTCTGACACTCCCTGACACTCTCTGACACTTTCAGACACTCTCTGCCACTCTCTATCACCCCCTATCACTCTCTGACACTCTCTGACATTTTCAGACACTCTCTGCCACTCTCTATCACTCTCTGACACTCTCTGACACTCTCTGACCCTCTCTATCACTCTCTGAAACTCTCTGACCATCTCAGACACACTCAGACAGTCTCTGACACTCCCTGACACTCTCTGACACTTTCAGACACTCTCTGCCTCTCTCTATCACTCCCTATCACTCTCTGACACTCTCTGACACTCTCTGACACTCTCACACTCTTGGACACTCTCTGACACTCTCACACACTCTCTGACACTCTCTGGCCCACTCTGACACTCTCTGTCACGGTCTGATACTATCTGACACTCTCACAGTCGCTGACACTCTCACTCCCTCTGACATTCTCTCACACTCTCAGACACTCTCTCACACTCTCTGACACTCTCTGACCCTCTCTGACACTCTCTGACACTCTCTGACACTCTTATCACTCTCTGACACTCTCTGACACTCTCTGACACTCTTATCACTCTCTGATACACTGTGACACTCTCAGACACACTCTGACACACTCTGACACACTCAGACACACTCTACCACACTCTATCACTCTCTCACACTGTCTGACACTCTCTGATACACTCAGACACTCACAGACACTCTCTGACACTCTCTATCACTATCTGACACTCGTTGACACTCTCAGACAGTCTCAGACACTCTCTATCACTATCTGACAATCTCTGACAATCTCTGACACTCTCTGATACTCTCTAATACAATCTGGCACTCTCTATTTCTCTCTGACACTCTCTGACAATATCATATACACTCAGACACTCTCTGACACTCTCTATCACTCTCTGACATTCTCCGACACATTCAGACACTTACTGCCACTCTCTATCACTCTCTGTCACTCTCAGACAGTCTCAGACACTCTCTGACACTCTCTGACACACTCTGATACACTCTGGCACTCTCAGACACTCTCTGACACTCTCTATCTTTCTCTGACACACTCTGATACACTCCGACACTCTCAGACACTCTCTGACACACTCAGACACTCTCTACCACTCTCTATCACTCTCTGACACTCTCTATCACTCTCTGACTCAATCTGACACTCTCAGACAGTCTCAGACACTCTCTATCACTCTCTGACACTCTCTGACACTCTCTGATACTCTCTGATACACTCTAACACTCTCAGACAGTCTCAGACACTCTCTATCACTCTCTGACACTCTCTGACACTCTCTGACATTTTCAGACTCTCTCTGCCACTCTCTATCACTCTCTGACACTCTCTGACCCCCTCTATCACTCTCTGACCCTCTCTGACACTCTCAGACCCACTCAGACACTCGCTGACACTCTCTATCACTCTCTGACACTCTCTGACCCCCTCTATCACTCTCTGACCCTCTCTGACACTCTCAGACCCACTCAGACACTCGCTGACACTCACTATCACTCTCTGACACTCTCTGACACTTTCAGACATTCTCTGCCACTCTCTATTACTCTCTATCACTCGCTGACACTTTCAGACACTCTCTGCCGCTCTCTATCACTCTCTGTCACTCTCTGACACACTCTGACAATCTCACACTCTCTGACACTCTGACACTCTGACACTCTCTGACACTCTCACACTCTCGGACCCTCTCTGACACTCTCTATCACTCTCTGACACTCTCTGTCACTCTCTGACACTCTCTGACACTCTCTGGCAATCTCAGACACACTCAGACTCTCTCTGACACTCTCTGACACTCTCTGACACTCTCTGACACCTTCAGACACTCTCTGCCACTCTCTATCACTCTCTGACACTCTCAGACACTCTCTGACATTTTCAGACTCTCTCTGCCACTCTCTATCACTCTCTGACACTCTCTGACCCCCTCTATCACTCTCTGACCCTCTCTGACACTCTCAGACCCACCCAGACACTCGCTGACACTCACTATCACTCTCTGACACTCTCTGACACTTTCAGACATTCTCTGCCACTCTCTATTACTCTCTATCACTCGCTGACACTTTCAGACACTCTCTGCCGCTCTCTATCACTCTCTGTCACTCTCTGACACACTCTGACAATCTCACACTCTCTGACACTCTGACACTCTGACACTCTCTGACACTCTCACACTCTCGGACCCTCTCTGACACTCTCTATCACTCTCTGACACTCTCTGTCACTCTCTGACACTCTCTGACACTCTCTGGCAATCTCAGACACACTCAGACTCTCTCTGACACTCTCTGACACTCTCTGACACTCTCTGACACCTTCAGACACTCTCTGCCACTCTCTATCACTCTCTGTCACTCTCTGACACTCTTTGGCACACTCGGACACTCTCACAATCTCGGACACTCTCTGACACTCTCACACACTCTCCGACACTCTCTGACCCACTCTGACACTCTCTGACACTGTCTGACACTCTCTGACACTCTCACACTCTCTGACACTCTCACTCTCCCTGACACTCCCTGACACTCTCTCACACTCTCTGACACGCTCTCACACTCTCAGACACACTCAGACTCTCTCTGACACTCTCTGACACTCTCTGACACCTTCAGACACTCTCTGCCACTCTCTATCACTCTCCATCACTCTCTGACACTCTCTGGCACACTCGGACACTCTCACACTCTCGGACACTCTCTGACACTCTCACACCCTCTCTGACACTCTCTGACCCACTCTGACACTCTCTGTCACTGTCTGACACTCTCTGACAGTCTCACACTCTCTGACACTCTCACTCTCCCTGACACTCTCTGACACTCTCTCACACTCTCTGACACTCTCTCACACTCTCTGACACTCTCTGACCCTCTCTGACACTCTCTGACACTCTCTGACACTCTCTCACACTTTCTGACACTCTCTGATACACTCTAACACTCTCAGACAGTATCAGACACTCTCTATCACTATCTGACACTCTCTGACACTCTCTGATACTCTCTGATACTCTCTAATACACTCTGACACTCTCTATTTCTCTCTGGCACTCTCTGACAATATCATATAAACTCAGACACTCTCTGACACTCTCTATCACTCTCTGACACTCTCTGACACTCTCAGACACTCTCTACCACTCTCTATCACTCACTGATACACTCTGAAAGTCACTGACGCTCTCAGAAACTCTCAGACACTCTCTGTCACTCTCAGACACTCTCTATCACTCTCTATCACTCTCTATCAGTCTCTGACACACTCTGACACTCTCTGACTCTCTGAGACACTCTCAGACACTCTCTGTCACCCTCTGACACTCTCAGACACTCTCTATCACTCTCTGACACTCTCAGACACTCTCTATCACTCTCTGACACTCTCTGACACTCTCTATTACTCTCTGACACTCTCAGCCACTCTCTATCACTCTCTATTACTCTCTGACACTCTCTGACACTCTCTGACACTCTGTATCACTCTCTGATACTCGCAGACTCTCTCTATCACTCTCTGACACTCTCTATCACTCTCTGACACTCTCTGACGCACACTGACACACTCTGACACTCTCTATCACTCTCTATCACTCTCTATCACTCTCTGACACTCTCAGACACTCTCTATCAATCTCTATCACTCTCTGACACTCTCTATCGCTCTCTGATACTCTCTATCACTCTATGACACTCTCTATCACTCTATGACGCTCGCTGACACTCTCTAGCTCTCTCTATCATTCTCTTGCACTCTCTGACACACTCTGACACTCTCAGACACTCTCTGTCACTCCCTATCACTCTCTGACACTCTGACACTCTCTGACACACTCTGACACTCTCTATCACACTCTGACACTCTCTGACACTCTCAGACACTCTCAGATACTCTCTGACACTCTCTGAAACTCTCTATCACTCTCTATCAGTCTCTGACACTCTCTGACACTCTCTGACACACTCTGACACTCTCAGACACTCTCTGTCACTCCCTATCACTCTCTGACACTCTCTGACACTCTCAGACACTCTCTATCACTCTCTATCACTCTCTGAAACTCTCTGACACTCTCTGACACACTCTGACACGCTCAGACACTCTCTATCACTCCCTATCACTCTCTGACATCTCTGACACACTCAAACACTCTCTGACACTCTCAGACACTCTCTATCACTCTATATCACACTCTGACACACTCTATCACTCTCTATCAATCTCTGACACGCTCTGACACACTCACACAATCTCTATCACTCTCTGGCACTATCTGACACTCTCTGAAACTATCTGACACTCTCTATCACTCTCTGAAACCCTCTGACAATCTCTGACACTCTCAGACACTCTCTATCACTCTCTGACACTCACTGACACTCTCAGACACTCTCTATCACTCTCTATAACTCTCTGACACACTCAGACGCACTCTCTCACTCTCTGACACTCTCTGACACTCTCTGACACTCTCTATCACTCTTTATCACTCTCTATCACTCTCTGACACACTCTGACAATCTCTGACACTCACTGACACTCTCAGACACACTCTGTCACTCTCAGACACTATCAGACATTCTCTATCACTCTCTGACACTCTCTCACATACTCTGACACTATCTGACACTCTCAGACACTCTCTGACACTCTCTGACACTCTCTATCACTCTATTACACTCTCTGACACTCTCTGACACTCTCAGACACTCTCTACCACTCTCTATCACTCACTGATACACTCTGAAAGTCACTGACGCTCTCAGAAACTCTCAGACACTCTCTGTCACTCTCAGACACTCTCTATCACTCTCTATCACTCTCTGATACTCTCTGACACTCTCTGACTCTCTGAGACACTCTCAGACACTCTCTATCACCCTCTGACACTCTCAGACACTCTCTATCACTCTCTGACACTCTCAGACACTCTCTATCACTCTCTGACACTCTCTGACACTCTCTGACTCTCTGAGACACTCTCAGACACTCTCTATCACCCTCTGACACTCTCAGACACTCTCTATCACTCTCTGACACTCTCAGACACTCTCTATCACTCTCTGACACTCTCTGACACTCTCTATTACTCTCTGACACTCTCAGCCACTCTCTATCACTCTCTATTACTCTCTGACACTCTCTGACACTCTCTGACACTCTGTATCACTCTCTGATACTCGCAGACTCTCTCTATCACTCTATGACACTCTCTATCACTCTCTGACACTCTCTGACGCACACTGACACACTCTGACACTCTATATCACTCTCTGTCACTCTCTGACACTCTCTGACACTCTCAGACAGTCTCTATCACTCTCTATCACTCTCTGACACTCTTTGACACTCTCAGACACTCTCAGACACTCTCTATCAATCTCTATCACTCTCTGACACTCTCTATCGCTCTCTGATACTCTCTATCACTCTATGACACTCTCTATCACTCTATGACGCTCGCTGACACTCTCTAGCTCTCTCTATCATTCTCTTACACTCTCTGACACACGCTGACACTCTCAGACACTCTCTATCACACTCTGACACTCTCTGACACTCTCTGATACTCTCTGACACTCTCTGAAACTCTCTATCACTCTCTATCAGTCTCTGACACTCTCAGACACTCTCTGTCACTCCCTATCACTCTCTGACACTCTCTGACACTCTCAGACACTCTCTATCACTCTCTATCACTCTCTGAAACTCTCTGACACTCTCTGACACACTCTGACACGCTCAGACACTCTCTATCACTCCCTGACACTCTCTCACACTCTCTGACACTCTCAGACACTCTCTATCACTCTCTATCACTCTCTGAAACTCTCTGACACTCTCTGAAACTCTCTGACACTCTCAGACACTCTCAGACAATCTCTATCAATCTCTATCACTCTCTGACACTCTCTATCACTTTCTGACACTCTCTATCGCCCACTGACACTCTCTATCACTCCATGACGCTCTTTGACTCTCTCTATCACTCTATGACGCTCTCTGACACTCTCTATCACTCTCAATCACTCTCTGACACTCTCTGACACACTCAGACACTCTCTGACATTCTCAGACACTCTCTATCACTCTCTATCACACTCTGACACTCTCTATCACTCTCTATCAATCTCTGACACACTCACACTATCTCTATCACTCTCTGGCACTATCTGACACTCTCTGAAACTCGCTGACACTCTCTATCACTCTCTATCACTCTCTGAAACCCTCTGACAATCTCTGACACTCTCAGACACTCTCTATCACTCTATGACGCTCACTGACACTCTCAGACACTCTCTATCACTCTCTATAACTCTCTGACACACTCAGACACACTCTCTCACTCTCTGACACTCTCTATCACTCTTTATCACTCTCTATCACTCTCTGACACACTCTGACAATCTCTGACACTCACTGACACTCTCAGACACACTCTGTCACTCTCAGACACTATCAGACATTCTCTATCACTCTCTGACACTCTCTCACATACTCTGACACTCTCTGACACTCTCAGACACTCTCTGACACTCTCTGACACTCTCTATCACTCTATTACAACCTCTGACACTCTCTGACACTCTCAGACACTCTCTACCACTCTCTATCACTCACTGATACACTCTGAAAGTCACTGACGCTCTCAGAAACTCTCAGACACTCTCTGTCACTCTCAGACACTCTCTATCACTCTCTATCACTCTCTATCAGTCTCTGACACACTCTGACACTCTCTGACCCTCTGAGACACTCTCAGGCACTCTCTATCACTCTCTGACACTCTCAGCCACTCTCTATCACTCTCTGACACTCTCAGACACTCCCCATCACTCTCTATCACTCCCTGACACGCTCTGACACGCTCAGACACTCTCTGACACGCTCAGACACTCTCTATCACTCTCTATCACTCTCTGACACTCTCAGACACTCTCTATCACTCTCTGACACTCTCAGTGAGTCTCTGAGAGTGTCAATCACTCTCTGACACTCTCTGACACTCTCAGACACTCTCTATCACTGTCTGACACTCTCTGACACTCTCTGACACTCTCTGACACTCCCTATTACTCTCTATCACTCTCTATCACTCTTTGACACACTCTGACAATCTCTGACACTCTCAGACACTCTCTATCACTCTCTGACTCTCACTGACATTCTCAGACACTCTCTATCACTCTCTGACACTCTCTATTACTCTCTATCACTCTCTATCACTCTCTGACACACTCTGACAATCTCTGACACTCTCAGACACTCTCAGACACTCTCTATCACTCTCTGACTCTCACTGACACTCTCAGACACTCTCTATCACTCTCTGACTCTCTCTGACACTTTCAGACAATCTCAATCACTCTCTGACACCCTCAGACACCCTCTGACACTCTCAGACACTCTCTATCACTCTATACCACTCTCTGACACTCTCAATCACTCTCTGACACTCTCAGACACTCTCTGACACACTCAGACACTCTCTGACACTCTAAGACACTCTCTATCACTCTCTGACACTCTCAGACACTCTCTGACACTCTCAGACACTCTCTGACACTTTCAGACACTCTCAATCACTCTCTGACACTCTCAGACACTCTCTGACACTCTCAGACACTCTCTGACACTTTCAGACACTTTCAATCACTCTCTGACACACTCAGACACGCTCTGACACTCTCAGACACTCTCTATCACTGTATATCACTCTCTGACACTCTCTGACACTCTCAATCACTCTCTGACACTCTCAGACACTCTCTGACACTCTCTGACACTTTCAGACACTCTCAATCACTCTCTGACACACTCAGACACTCTCTGACAATCTCAGAATCTCTCTATCACTCTCTGACACTCTCTGACACTCTCAATCACTCTCTGACACTCTCAGACACTCTCTGACACACTCAGACACTCTCTGACACTCTCAGACACTCTCTATCACTCTCTGACACTCTCTGACACTTTCAGACACTCTCAATCACTCTCTGACAATCTCAATCACTCTCTGACACTCTCAGACACTCTCTGACACACTCAGACACTCTCTGACACTCTCAGACACTCTCTGACACTCTCTGACACTCTCTGACACTCTCAATCACTCTCTGACACTCTCTATCACTCTCTGACACTCTCTGACACTCTCTGACACACTCAGACACTCTCTGACACTCTCAGACACTCTCTATCACTCTATATCACACTCTGACACTCTCTATCACTCTCTATCAATCTCTGACACGCTCTGACACACTCACACAATCTCTATCACTCTCTGGCACTATCTGACACTCTCTGAAACTATCTGACACTCTCTATCACTCTCTATCACTCTCTGAAACCCTCTGACAATCTCTGACACTCTCAGACACTCTCTATCACTCTCTGACACTCACTGACACTCTCAGACACTCTCTATCACTCTCTATAACTCTCTGACACACTCAGACACACTCTCTCACTCACTGACACTCTCTGACACACTCAGACACCCTCTGACACTCTCAGACACTCTCTATCACTCTATATCACTCTCTGACACTCTCAATCACTCTCTGACACTCTCAGACACTCTCTGACACACTCAGACACTCTCTGACACTCTCAGACACTCTCTATCACTCTCTGACACTCTCAGACACTCTCTGACACTCTCAGACACTCTCTGACACTTTCAGACACTCTCAATCACTCTCTGACACTCTCAGACACTCTCTGACACTCTCAGACACTCTCTGACACTTTCAGACACTTTCAATCACTCTCTGACACACTCAGACACCCTCTGACACTCTCAGACACTCTCTATCACTCTATATCACTCTCTGACACTCTCTGACACTTTCAATCACTCTCTGACACTCTCAGACACTCTCTGACACTTTCAGACACTCTCAATCACTCTCTGACACTCTCAGACACTCTCTGACACTCTCAGACACTCTCTGACACTTTCAGACACTTTCAATCACTCTCTGACACACTCAGACACCCTCTGACACTCTCAGACACTCTCTATCACACTATATCACTCTCTGACACTCTCTGACACTCTCAATCACTCTCTGACACTCTCAGACACTCTCTGACACTCTCTGACACTTTCAGACACTCTCAATCACTCTCTGACACACTCAGACACTCTCTGACAATCTCAGACTCTCTCTATCACTCTCTGACACTCTCTGACACTCTCAATCACTCTCTGACACTCTCAGACACTCTCTGACACACTCAGACACTCTCTGACACTCTCAGACACTCTCTATCACTCTCTGACACTCTCTGACACTTTCAGACACTCTCAATCACTCTCTGACACTCTCAATCTCTCTCTGACACTCTCAGACACTCTCTGACACACTCAGACACTCTCTGACACTCTCAGACACTCTCTGACACTCTCTTACACTCTCTGACACTCTCAATCACTCTCTGACACTCTCTATCACTCTCTGACACTCTCTGACACTCTCTGACACACTCAGACAATCTCTGACACTCACTGACACTCTCAGACACACTCTGTCACTCTCAGACACTATCAGACATTCTCTATCACTCTCTGACACTCTCTCACATACTCTGACACTCTCTGACACTCTCAGACACTCTCTGACACTCTCTGACACTCTCTATCACTCTATTACAACCTCTGACACTCTCTGACACTCTCAGACACTCTCTACCACTCTCTATCACTCACTGATACACTCTGAAAGTCACTGACGCTCTCAGAAACTCTCAGACACTCTCTGTCACTCTCAGACACTCTCTATCACTCTCTATCACTCTCTATCAGTCTCTGACACACTCTGACACTCTCTGACCCTCTGAGACACTCTCAGACACTCTCTGTCACCCTCTGACACTCTCAGACACTCTCTATCACTCTCTGACACTCTCAGACACTCTCTATCACTCTCTGACACTCTCTGACACTCTCTATTACTCTCTGACACTCTCAGCCACTCTCTATCACTCTCTATTACTCTCTGACACTCTCTGACACTCTCTGACACTCTGTATCACTCTCTGATACTCGCAGACTCTCTCTATCACTCTCTGACACTCTCTATCACTCTCTGACACTCTCTGACGCACACTGACACACTCTGACACTCTCTATCACTCTCTATCACTCTCTATCACTCTCTGACACTCTCTGACACTCTCAGACACTCTCAGACACTCTCTATCAAACTCTATCACTCTCTGACACTCTCTATCGCTCTCTGATACTCTCTATCACTCTATGACACTCTCTATCACTCTATGACGCTCGCTGACACTCTCTAGCTCTCTCTATCATTCTCTTGCACTCTCTGACACACTCTGACACTCTCAGACACTCTCTTTCACTCCCTATCACTCTCTGACACTCTGACACTCTCTGACACACTCTGACACTCTCTATCACACTCTGACACTCTCTGACACTCTCAGACACTCTCAGATACTCTCTGACACTCTCTGAAACTCTCTATCACTCTCTATCAGTCTCTGACACTCTCTGACACACTCTGACACTCTCAGACACTCTCTGTCACTCCCTATCACTCTCTGACACTCGCTGACACTCTCAGACACTCTCTATCACTCTCTGAAACTCTCTGACTCTCTCTGACACACTCTGACACGCTCAGACACTCTCTATCACTCCCAATCACTCTCTGACACTCTCTCACACTCTCTGACACTCTCTCACACTCTCTATCACTCTCTCACACTCTCTGACACTCTCTGACACTCTCTGACACTCTCAGACACTCTCAGACAATCTCTATCAATCTCTATCACTCTCTGACACTCTCTATCACTCTCTGACACTCTCTATCGCCCACTGACACTCTCTATCACTCCATCACGCTCTTTGACTCTCTCTATCACTCTATGACGCTCTCTGACACTCTCTATCACTCTCAATCACTCTCTGACACACTCAGACACTCTCTGACATTCTCAGACACTCTCTATCACTCTCTATCACACTCTGACACTCTCTATCACTCTCTATCAATCTCTGACACGCTCTGACACACTCACACAATCTCTATCACTCTCTGGCACTATCTGACACTCTCTGACACTCTCTGACACTCTCTATCACTCTCTATCACTCTCTGACACCCTCTGACAATCTCTGAAACTCTCAGACACTCTCTATCACTCTCTGACACTCTCTGACTCTCTCTGACACTCTCTATCACTCTTTATCACTCTCTATCACTCTCTGACACACTCTGACAAACTCTGACACTCTCAGACACTCTCAGACACTCTCTATCACTCTCTGACACTCACTGACACGCTCAGACAATCTCTGTCATTCTCAGACACCCTCTATCACTCTCTGACACTCTCTGACATACTCTGAATCTCTCTGACACTCTCTGACACTGTCTGTCACTCTATGACACTCTCTGATACTCTCTATCCATCTCTGACGCACTCTGACACTCTCTGACACTCTCAGACACTCTCTCACACACTCTATCACTCTCTGACACTCACTGACACTCTCTATCACTCTCTGACACTCTCAGACACTCTCTATCACTCGCTGACACTCTCTGACTCTCTATGACACTCTCTATCACTCTCTATCACTCTATATCACTCTCAGACAATCTCAGACACTCTCTATCACTCTATGACGCTCTCTGACACTCTCTATCACTCTCTATCACTCTCTGACACTCTCTGACACACTCAGACACTCTCTGACACTCTCAGACACTCTCTATCACTCTCAGACACTCTCTATCACTCTCTGACACTCTATGACTCTCTCTGACACTCTCTATCACTCCATGACGCTCTCTGACACTCTCTATCACTCTATGACACTCTCTGACACACTCAGACACTCTCTGACACTCTCAGACACTCTCTATCACTCTCTGAAACTCTCTGACACTCTCTAACACTCTCTATCACTCTCTGACACGCTCTGACACACTCAGACACTCTCTGACACTCTCAGACACTCTCTACCACTCTCTATCACTCTCTGACACTCTCTGATACACTCTAACACTCTCAGACACTCTCTGACACTCTCTATCACTCTCTGACTCAATCTGACACTCTCAGACAGTCTCAGACACTCTCTATCACTCTCTGACACTCTCTGACACTTTCAGGCACTCTCTGCCACTCTCTATCACTCTCTGACACTCTCTGACACTCTCTGACCCTCTCTATCACTATCTGACCCTCTCTGACACTCTCAGACTCACTCAGACACTCGCTGACACTCTCTTTCACTCTCTGACACTCTCTGACACTTTCAGACATTCTCTGCCACTCTCTATTACTCTCTATCACTCGCTGACACTTTCAGACACTCTCTATCACTCTCTGTCACTCTCTGACACTCTCTGACACTCTCACACTCTCTGACACTCTCAGACTCTCTGACACGCTCACACTCGCGGACCCTCTCTGACACTCTCTATCACTCTCTGACACTCCCTGACACTCTCTATCACTCTCTGACACGCTCTGACACTCTCTGACACTCTCTGACAATCTCAGACACACTCAGACACTCTCTGACACTCTCTGACACTGTCTATCACTCTCTGACACTCTCTGACACTTTCAGACACTCTCTGCCACTCTCTCTCACTCTCTATCACTCCATGACGCTCTCTGACACTCTCTATCACTCTATGACACTCTCTGACACACTCAGACACTCTCAGACACTCTCTATCACTCTCTGAAACTCTCTGACACTCTCTAACACTCTCTATCACTCTCTGACACTCTCTGACTCTCTCTCACACTCTCTATCTCTCTCTATCCCTCTCTATCACTCTCAGACACTCTCAGACACTCTCTGACACGCTCAGACACTCTCTATCACTCTATGACGCTCCCTGACACTCTCTATCACTCTATGGCGCTCTCTGACACTCTCTATCACTCTCTATCACTCTCTGACACTCTCTGACGCACTCATACACTCTCTGACACTCTCAGACACTCACTGTCACTCTCCATCACACTCTGACAGTCTATATCACTCTCTATCACTCTCTGACTCTCTGAGACACTCTCAGGCACTCTCTATCACTCTCTGACACTCTCAGCCACTCTCTATCACTCTCTGACACTCTCAGACACTCCCCATCACTCTCTATCACTCCCTGACACGCTCTGACACGCTCAGACACTCTCTGACACGCTCAGACACTCTCTATCACTCTCTATCACTCTCTGACACTCTCAGACACTCTCTATCACTCTCTGACACTCTCTGACACTCTCTATCGCTCTCTGACACACTCTGACAATCTCTGACACTCTCAGACACTCTCAGACACTCTCTATCACTATTTGACACACTCTGACACTCTCAGACACTCACTATCACTCTCTGACACTCTCTGACACTCTCAGAGACTCACTATCACTCTCTGACACTCTCTGACACTCTCAGACACTCTCTATCACTGTCTGACACTCTCTGACACTCTCTGACACTCTCTGACACTCCCTATTACTCTCTATCACTCTCTATCACTCTCTGACACACTCTGACAATCTCTGACACTCTCAGACACTCTCTATCACTCTCTGACTCTCACTGACATTCTCAGACACTCTCTATCACTCTCTGACACTCTCTATTACTCTCTATCACTCTCTATCACTCTCTGACACACTCTGACAATCTCTGACACTCTCAGACACTCTCTATCACTCTCTGACTCTCACTGACACTCTCAGACACTCTCTATCACTCTCTGACTCTCTCTGACACTTTCAGACAATCTCAATCACTCTCTGACACCCTCAGACACCCTCTGACACTCTCAGACACTCTCTATCACTCTATATCACTCTCTGACACTCTCAATCACTCTCTGACACTCTCAGACACTCTCTGACACACTCAGACACTCTCTGACACTCTAAGACACTCTCTATCACTCTCTGACACTCTCAGACACTCTCTGACACTCTCAGACACTCTCTGACACTTTCAGACACTCTCAATCACTCTCTGACACTCTCAGACACTCTCTGACACTGTCAGACACTCTCTGACACTTTCAGACACTTTCAATCACTCTCTGACACACTCAGACACGCTCTGACACTCTCAGACACTCTCTATCACTGTATATCACTCTCTGACACTCTCTGACACTCTCAATCACTCTCTGACACTCTCAGACACTCTCTGACACTCTCTGACACTTTCAGACACTCTCAATCACTCTCTGACACACTCAGACACTCTCTGACAATCTCAGAATCTCTCTATCACTCTCTGACACTCTCTGACACTCTCAATCACTCTCTGACACTCTCTGACACTCTCTGACACACTCAGACACTCTCTGACACTCTCAGACACTCTCTATCACTCTCTGACACTCTCTGACACTTTCAGACACTCTCAATCACTCTCTGACAATCTCAATCACTCTCTGACACTCTCAGACACTCTCTGACACACTCAGACACTCTCTGACACTCTCAGACACTCTCTGACACTCTCTGACACTCTCTGACACTCTCAATCACTCTCTGACACTCTCTATCACTCTCTAACACTCTCTGACACTCTCTGACACACTCAGACACTCTATGACACTCTCAGACACTCTCTATCACTCTATATCACACTCTGACACTCTCTATCACTCTCTATCAATCTCTGACACGCTCTGACACACTCACACAATCTCTATCACTCTCTGGCACTATCTGACACTCTCTGAAACTATCTGACACTCTCTATCACTCTCTATCACTCTCTGAAACCCTCTGACAATCTCTGACACTCTCAGACACTCTCTATCACTCTCTGACACTCACTGACACTCTCAGACACTCTCTATCACTCTCTATAACTCTCTGACACACTCAGACACACTCTCTCACTCACTGACACTCTCTGACACACTCAGACACCCTCTGACACTCTCAGACACTCTCTATCACTCTATATCACTCTCTGACACTCTCAATCACTCTCTGACACTCTCAGACACTCTCTGACACACTCAGACACTCTCTGACACTCTCAGACACTCTCTATCACTCTCTGACACTCTCAGACACTCTCTGACACTCTCAGACACTCTCTGACACTTTCAGACACTCTCAATCACTCTCTGACACTCTCAGACACTCTCTGACACTCTCAGACACTCTCTGACACTTTCAGACACTTTCAATCACTCTCTGACACACTCAGACACCCTCTGACACTCTCAGACACTCTCTATCACTCTATATCACTCTCTGACACTCTCTGACACTCTCAGACACTCTCTATCACTCTCTGACACTCACTGACACTCTCAGACACTCTCTATCACTCTCTATAACTCTCTGACACACTCAGACACACTCTCTCACTCACTGACACTCTCTGACACACTCAGACACCCTCTGACACTCTCAGACACTCTCTATCACTCTATATCACTCTCTGACACTCTCAATCACTCTCTGACACTCTCAGACACTCTCTGACACACTCAGACACTCTCTGACACTCTCAGACACTCTCTATCACTCTCTGACACTCTCAGACACTCTCTGACACTCTCAGACACTCTCTGACACTTTCAGACACTCTCAATCACTCTCTGACACTCTCAGACACTCTCTGACACTCTCTGACACTTTCAGACACTTTCAATCACTCTCTGACACACTCAGACACTCTCTATCACTCTATATCACTCTCTGACACTCTCTGACACTTTCAATCACTCTCTGACACTCTCAGACACTCTCTGACACTTTCAGACACTCTCAATCACTCTCTGACACTCTCAGACACTCTCTGACACTCTCAGACACTCTCTGACACTTTCAGACACTTTCAATCACTCTCTGACACACTCAGACACCCTCTGACACTCTCAGACACTCTCTATCACTCTATATCACTCTCTGACACTCTCTGACACTCTCAATCACTCTCTGACACTCTCAGACACTCTCTGACACTCTCTGACACTTTCAGACACTCTCAATCACTCTCTGACACACTCAGACACTCTCTGACAATCTCAGACTCTCTCTATCACTCTCTGACACTCTCTGACACTCTCAATCACTCTCTGACACTCTCAGACACTCTCTGACACACTCAGACACTCTCTGACACTCTCAGACACTCTCTATCACTCTCTGACACTCTCTGACACTTTCAGACACTCTCAATCACTCTCTGACACTCTCAGACACTCTCTGACACTCTCTGACACTCTCTGACACTCTCAATCACTCTCTGACACTCTCTATCACTCTCTGACACTCTCTGACACACTCAGACACTCTCTGACACTCTCAGACACTCTCTATCACTCTATATCACACTCTGACACTCTCTATCACTCTCTATCAATCTCTGACACGCTCTGACACACTCACACAATCTATATCACTCTCTGGCACTATCTGACACTCTCTGAAACTATCTGACACTCTCTATCACTCTCTATCACTCTCTGAAACCCTCTGACAATCTCTGACACTCTCAGACACTCTCTATCACTCTCTGACACTCACTGACACTCTCAGACACTCTCTATCACTCTCTATAACTCTCTGACACACTCAGACACACTCTCTCACTCTCTGACACTCTCTGACACTCTCTGACACTCTCTATCACTCTTTATCACTCTCTATCACTCTCTGACACACTCTGACAATCTCTGACACTCACTGACACTCTCAGACACACTCTGTCACTCTCAGACACTATCAGACATTCTCTATCACTCTCTGAAACTCTCTCACATACTCTGACACTCTCTGACACTCTCTGACACTCTCTGACACTCTCTATCACTCTATTACACTCTCTGACACTCTCTGACACTCTCATACACTCTCCACCACTCTCTATCACTCACTGATACACTCTGAAAGTCACTGACGCTCTCAGAAACTCTCAGACACTCTCTGTCACTCTCAGACACTCTCTATCACTCTCTATCACTCTCTGACACTCTCTGACACTCTCTGACTCTCTGAGACACTCTCAGACACTCTCTATCACCCTCTGACACTCTCAGACACTCTCTATCACTCTCTGACACTCTCAGACACTCTCTATCACTCTCTGACACTTTCTGACACTCTCTATTACTCTCTGACACTCTCAGCCTCTCTCTACCACTCTCTATTACTCTCTGACACTCTCTGACACTCTCTGACACTCTGTATCACTCTCTGATACTCGCAGACTCTCTCTATCACTCTCTGACACTCTCTATCACTCTCTGACACTCTCTGACGCACACTGACACACTCTGACACTCTATATCACTCCCTGTCACTCTCTGACACTCTCTGACGCACTCTGACACTCTCTGACACTCTCAGACAGTCTCTATCACTCTCTATCACTCTCTGACACTCTCTGACACTCTCAGACACTCTCTATCACTCTCTATCGCACTCTGATACTCTCTATCACTCTATGACACTCTCTATCACTCTCTGACACTCTCTGACACTCTCTGACACTCCCTATTACTCTCTATCACTCTCTATCACTCTCTGAAAGCCTCTGACAATCTCTGACAATCTCTGACACTCTCAGACACTCTCTATCACTCTCTGACACTCACTGACACTCTCAGACACTCTCTATCACTCTCTATAACTCTCTGACACACTCAGACACACTCTCTCACTCTCTGACACTTTCTGACACTCTCTGACACTCTCTATCACTCTTTATCACTCTCTATCACTCTCTGACACACTCTGACAATCTCTGACACTCTGTATCACTCTCTGATACTCGCAGACTCTCTCTATCACTCTCTGACAGTCTCTATCACTCTCTGACACTCTCTGACGCACACTGACACACTCTGACACTCTATATCACTCTCTGTCACTCTCTGACACTCTCTGACGCACTCTGACACTCTCTGACACTCTCAGACAGTCTCTATCACTCTCTATCACTCTCTGACACTCTCTGACACTCTCAGACACTCTCAGACACTCTCTATCAATCTCTATCACTCTCTGACACTCTCTATCGCTCTCTGATACTCTCTATCACTCTATGACACTCTCCATCACTCTATGACGCTCGCTGACACTCTCTAGCTCTCTCTATCATTCTCTTACACTCTCTGACACACTCTGACACTCTCAGACACTCTCTATCACACTCTGACACTCTCTGACACTCTCAGATATTCTCTGACACTCTCTGAAACTCTCTATCACTCTCTATCAGTCTCTGACACTCTCTGACACTCTCTGACACTCTCTGACACACTCTGACACTCTCAGACACTCTCTGTCACTCCCTATCACTCTCTGACACTCTCTGACACTCTCTGACACTCTCTGACACTCTCAGACACTCTCTATCACTCTCTATCACTCTCTATCACTCTCTGACACTCTCTGACACTCTCTGACACACTCTGACACTCTCAGACACTCTCTATCACTCCCTATCACTCTCTGACACTCTCTCACACTCTCTGACACTCTCAGACACTCTCTATCACTCTCTATCACTCTCTGAAACTCTCTGACACTCTCTGACACTCTCTGACACTCTCAGACACTCTCAGACAATCTCTATCAATCTCTGTCACTCTCTGACACTCTCTGTCACTCTCTGACACTCTCTATCGCCCACTGACACTCTCTATCACTCCATGACGCTCTTTGACTCTCTCTATCACTCTATGACGCTCTCTGACACTCTCTATCACTCTCAATCACTCTCTGACACTCTCTGACACACTCAGACACTCTCTGACATTCTCAGACACTCACTATCACTCTCTATCACACTCTGACACTCTCTATCACTCTCTATCAATCTCTGACACACTCACACAATCTCTATCACACTCTGGCACTATCTGACACTCTCTGAAACTCTCTGACACTCTCTAACACTCTCTATCACTCTCTGAAACCCTCTGACAATCTCTGACACTCTCAGACACTCTCTATCACTCTCTGACACTCACTGACACTCTCTGACACTCTCTATCACTCTCTATAACTCTCTGACACACTCAGACATACTCTCTCACTCTCTGACACTCTCTGACACTCTCTGACACTCTCTATCACTCTTTATCACTCTATATCACTCTCTGACACACTCTGACAATCTCTGACACTCACTGACACTCTCAGACACACTCTGTCACTCTCAGACACTATCAGACATACTCTATCACTCTCTGACACTCTCTCACATACTCTGACACTCTCTGACACTCTCAGACACTCTCTGACACTCTCTGACACTCTCTATCACTCTATTACACTCTCTGACACTCTCTGACACTCTCAGACACTCTCTACCACTCTCTATCACTCACTGATACACTCTGAAAGTCACTGACGCTCTCAGAAACTCTCAGACACTCTCTGTCACTCTCAGACACTCCATATCACTCTCTATCACTCGCTATCACTCTCTGACACTCTCTGACACTCTCTCACTCTCTGAGACACTCTCAGACACTCTCTATCACCCTCTGACACTCTCAGACACTCTCTATCACTCTCTGACACTCTCAGACACTCTCTATCACTCTCTGACACTCTCTGACACTCTCCATTACTCTCTGACACTCTCAGCCACTCTCTATCACTCTCTATTACTCTCTGACACTCTCTGACACTCTCTGACACTCTGTATCACTCTCTGATACTCGCAGACTCTCTCTATCACTCTCTGACACTCTCTGACACTCTCTATTACTCTCTGACACTCTCAGCCACTCTCTATCACTCTCTATCACTCTCTGTCACTCTCTGACACTCTCTGACACACTCTGACACTCTCTGACGCTCTCAGACAGTCTCTATCACTCTCTATCACTCTCTGACACTCTCTGACACTCTCAGACACTCTCTATCAATCTCTATCACTCTTGGACACTCTCTATCGCTCTCTGATACTCTCTATCACTCTATGACACTCTCTATCACTCTATGACGCTCGCTGACACTCTCTAGCTCTCTCTATCATTCTCTTGCACTCTCTGACACACTCTGACACTCTCAGACACTCTCTGTCACTCCCTATCACTCTCTGACCCTCTGACACTCTCTGACACACTCTGACACTCTCTATCACACTCTGACACTCTCTGATACTCTCAGATACTCTCTGACACTCTCTGAAACTCTCTATCACTCTCTATCACTCTCTGACACTCTCTGACACTCTCTGACACTCTCAGACACTCTCTATCACTCTCTGAAACTCTCTGACACTCTCTGACACACTCTGACACGCTCAGACACTCCCTATCACTCTCTGACACTCTCTGACACTCTCTGACACTCTCAGACACTCTCTATCACTCTCTGAAACTCTCTGACACTCTCTGACACACTCTGACACGCTCAGACACTCTCTATCACTCCCTATCACTCTCTGACACTATCTCACACTCTCTGACAGTCTCTCACACTCTATATCACTCTCTATCACTCTCTGAAACTCTCTGACACTCTCTGACACTCTCTGACACTCTCAGACACTCTCAGACAATCTCTATCAATCTCTATCACTCTCTGACACTCTCTATCACTCTCTGACACTCTCTATCGCCCACTGACACTCTCTATCACTCCATGACGCTCTTTGACTCTCTCTATCACTCTATGACACTCTCTGACACTCTCTATCTCTCTCAATCACTCTCTGACACTCTCTGACACACTCAGACACTCTCTGACATTCTCAGACACTCTCTATCACTCTCTATCAATCTCTGACACGCTCTGACACACTCACACAATCTCTATCACTCTCTGGCACTATCTGACACTCTCTGACACTCTCTGACACTCTCTATCACTCTCTATCACTCTCTGACACCCTCTGACAATCTCTGAAACTCTCAGACACTCTCTATCAGTCTCTGGCACTCTCTGACACTCTCAGACACTCTCTATCACTCTCTATCACTCTCTGACACCCTCTGACAATCTCTCTCACTCTCTGACACTCTCTGACTCTCTCTGACACTCTCTATCACTCTTTATCACTCTCTATCCCTCTCTGACACACTCTGACAATCTCTGACACTCTCAGACACTCTCAGACACTCTCTATCACTCTCTGACACTCACTGACACGCTCAGACAATCTCTGTCATTCTCAGACACCCTCTATCTCTCTCTGACACTCTCTGACATACTCTGAATCTCTCTGACACTCTCTGACACTTTCTGTCAATCTCTGACACTCTCTATCCATCTCTGACGCACTCTGACACTCTCTGACACTCTCAGACACTCTCTCACACACTCTATCACTCTCTGACACTCTCAGACACTCTCTATCACTCGCTGACACTCTCTGACTCTCTATGACACTCTCTATCACTCTCTATCACTCTATATCACTCTCAGACAATCTCAGACACTCTCTATCACTCTATGACGCTCTCTGACACTCTATCACTCTCTATCACTCTCTGACACTCTCTGACACACTCAGACACTCTCTGACACTCTCAGACACTCTCTGAAACTCTCTGACACTCTCTGACACTCTCTGACACTCTCTGAACCTCGTTGACACTCTCTGAAACTCTCTGACACGCTGTGACACTCTCAGAAACTCTCTGAAACTCTCTGACCCTCTCTGACACTCTCTGACACTCTCAGACACTCTCTGACACTCTCTGACACTCTCTGAACCTCGTTGACACTCTCTGAAACTCTCTGACACGCTGTGACACTCTCAGAAACTCTCTGAAACTCTCTGACACACTCAGACACTCTCTGACACTCTCAGACACTCTCTATCACTCTCAGACACTCTCTATCACTCTCAGACACCCTCTATCACTCTCTGACACTCTATGACTCTCTCTCACACTCTCTATCACTCCATGACGCTCTCTGACACTCTCTATCACTCTATGACACTCTCTGACACACTCAGACACTCTCTGACAATCTCAGACACTCTCTATCACTCTCTGACACTCTCTGACACTCTCTAACACTCTCTATCACTCTCTGACACGCTCTGACACACTCAGACACTCTCTGACACTCTCAGACACTCTCTATCACTCTCTGACACTCTCTGACTCTCTCTGACACTCTCTATCACTCTCTATCACTCTCTATCACTCTCAGACACTCTCTGACACGCTCAGACACTCTCTATCACTCTATGAAGCTCTCTGACACTCTCTATCACTCTATGACGCTCTCTGACACTCTCTATCACTCTCTATCACTCTCTGACACTCTCTGACGCACTCATACACTCTCTGACACTCTCAGACACTCACTGTCACTCTCCATCACACTCTGACAGTCTGTATCACTCTCTATCACTCTCTGACTCTCTGAGACACTCTCAGGCACTCTCTATCACTCTCTGACACTCTCAGCCACTCTCTATCACTCTCTGACACTCTCAGACACTCCCCATCACTCTCTATCACTCCCTGACACGCTCTGACACGCTCAGACACTCTCTGACACGCTCAGACACTCTCTATCACTCTCTATCACTCTCTGACACTCTCAGACACTCTCTATCACTCTCTGAAACTCTCTGACACTCTCTGACACTCTCTATCGCTCTCTAACACACTCTGACAATCTCTGACACTCTCAGACACTCTCAGACACTCTCTATCACTATTTGACACACTCTGACACTCTCAGACACTCACTATCACTCTCTGACACTCTCTGACACTCTCAGAGACTCACTATCACTCTCTGACACTCTCTGACACTCTCAGACACTCTCTATCACTCTCTGACACTCTCTGACACTCTCTGACACTCCCTATTACTCTCTATCACTCTCTATCACTCTCTATCACTCTCTGACACACTCTGACAATCTCTGACACTCTCAGACACTCTCAGACACTCTCTATCACTATTTGACACACTCTGACACTCTCAGACACTCACTATCACTCTCTGACACTCTCTGACACTCTCAGAGACTCACTATCACTCTCTGACACTCTCAGACACTCTCAGACACTCTCTATCACTATCTGACTCTCACTGACATTCTCAGACAATCTCTATCACTCTCTGACACTCTCTATTACTCTCTATCACTCTCTATCACTCTCTGACACACTTTGACAATCTCTGACACTCTCAGACACTCTCTATCACTCTCTGACACTCACAGACACTCTCAGACACTCTCTGTCACTCTCAGACACTCTCTGACACTCTATATCACTCTATATCACTCTATGACACTCTCTGACACTCTCTATCAATCTCTGACACACTCTATCACTCTCTGACACTCACTGACACTCTGAGAAACTCTCTGACACTCTCTGACACTCTCTATTACTCTCTGACACTCTCAGACACTCTCAGACACTCTCTGTCACTCTCAGACACTCTCTGACACTCTATATCACTCTCTATCACTCTCTGACACTCTCTGACACTCTCTATCACTCTCTATCACTCTCTATCACTCTCTGACACACTCTGGCAATCTCTGACACTCACAGACACTCTCAGACACTCTCTATCACACTTACAATCTCTGACACTCTCAGACACTCTCAGACACTCTCTATCACACTCTGACACTCACTGACACTCTCAGACACTCTCTGTCACTCTCAGACACTCTCAGACACTCTCTACCGCTCTCTGACACTCTCTGACATACTCTGACACTCTCTGACACTCTCAGACACTCTCTGACACTCTCTGACCCTCTCTATCACTCTCTGACAATCTCTGACTCTCTCAGACACTCTCTATCACTCTCTGACACTCTCTGACACTCTCAGACACTCTCTATCACTCTCTGACACTCTCTGGCACTCTCTGAAACTCTTTATCACTCTCTGACACTCTCTGACACTCTCTATCACTCTCTGACAATCTGTGACACTCTCTGAAACTCTCTATCACTCTCTATCAGTCTCTATCACTCTCTATCACTCTCTATCACTCTCTATCACTCTCTGACACCGTCAGACACTCTCTATCGCTCTCTATCACTCTCTGACACTCTCTGACATACTCTGACACTCTCTGACACTCTCTGACACTCTCTATCGCTCTCTGACACTCTCTGACACTCTCTGACACTCTCTGACACTCCAAGACAGTCTCAGACACACTCTATCACTCTCTGACACTCACTGACACTCTCAGACTCTCTCTATCACTCTCTATCACTCTCTGACACTCTCTGACACACTCTGACTCTCTGAGAAACTCTCAGACACTCTCTATCACTCTCTGACACTCTCAGACACTCTCTATCACTCTCTGACACTCACTGAAACTCTCAGACACTCTCTATCACTTTTTGACACTCTCAGACACTCTCTGAAACTCTCTGTCACTCTGTCACTCTCAGACACTCTCTGACACTCTCTGACACTCACTGACATTCTCAGACACTCTCTATCACTTTTTGACACTCTCAGACATTCTCTGTCACTCTCTGTCACTCTCTGTCACTCTCTGACACTCTCAGACACTCTCTATCACGCTCTGACAGTCTCTATCACTCTCTGACATACTCTGACACTCTCTATCACTCTCTGACACTCTCAGACACTCTCTTACTCTCTCTGACACACTCTGACACTCTCTGACGCTGTCAGACACTCTCTATCACTCTCTGACACTCTCTATTACTCTCTATCACTCTCTATCACTCTCTGACACACTTTGACAATCTCTGACACTCTCAGACAGTCTCTGACACTCCCTGACACTCTCTGACACTTTCAGACACTCTCTGCCACTCTCTATCACCCCCTATCACTCTCTGACACTCTCTGACATTTTCAGACACTCTCTGCCACTCTCTATCACTCTCTGACACTCTCTGACACTCTCTGACCCTCTCTATCACTCTCTGAAACTCTCTGACCATCTCAGACACACTCAGACAGTCTCTGACACTCCCTGACACTCTCTGACACTTTCAGACACTCTCTGCCTCTCTCTATCACTCCCTATCACTCTCTGACACTCTCTGACACTCTCTGACACTCTCACACTCTTGGACACTCTCTGACACTCTCACACACTCTCTGACACTCTCTGACCCACTCTGACACTCTCTGTCACGGTCTGATACTATCTGACACTCTCACAGTCGCTGACACTCTCACTCCCTCTGACATTCTCTCACACTCTCAGACACTCTCTCACACTCTCTGACACTCTCTGACACTCTCTGACCCTCTCTGACACTCTCTGACACTCTCTGACACTCTTATCACTCTCTGACACTCTCTGACACTCTCTGACACTCTTATCACTCTCTGATAAACTGTGACACTCTCAGACACACTCTGACACACTCTGACACACTCAGACACACTCTACCACACTCTATCACTCTCTCACACTGTCTGACACTCTCTGATACACTCAGACACTCACAGACACTCTCTGACACTCTCTATCACTATCTGACACTCGTTGACACTCTCAGACAGTCTCAGACACTCTCTATCACTATCTGACAATCTCTGACAATCTCTGACACTCTCTGATACTCTCTAATACAATCTGGCACTCTCTATTTCTCTCTGACACTCTCTGACAATATCATATACACTCAGACACTCTCTGACACTCTCTATCACTCTCTGACATTCTCCGACACATTCAGACACTTACTGCCACTCTCTATCACTCTCTGTCACTCTCAGACAGTCTCAGACACTCTCTGACACTCTCTGACACACTCTGATACACTCTGGCACTCTCAGACACTCTCTGACACTCTCTATCTTTCTCTGACACACTCTGATACACTCCGACACTCTCAGACACTCTCTGACACACTCAGACACTCTCTACCACTCTCTATCACTCTCTGACACTCTCTGATACTCTCTAAGCCTCTCAGACACTCTCTGACACTCTCTATCACTCTCTGACTCAATCTGACACTCTCAGACAGTCTCAGACACTCTCTATCACTCTCTGACACTCTCTGACACTCTCTGATACTCTCTGATACACTCTAACACTCTCAGACAGTCTCAGACACTCTCTATCACTCTCTGACACTCTCTGACACTCTCTGACATTTTCAGACTCTCTCTGCCACTCTCTATCACTCTCTGACACTCTCTGACCCCCTCTATCACTCTCTGACCCTCTCTGACACTCTCAGACCCACTCAGACACTCGCTGACACTCACTATCACTCTCTGACACTCTCTGACACTTTCAGACATTCTCTGCCACTCTCTATTACTCTCTATCACTCGCTGACACTTTCAGACACTCTCTGCCGCTCTCTATCACTCTCTGTCACTCTCTGACACACTCTGACAATCTCACACTCTCTGACACTCTGACACTCTGACACTCTCTGACACTCTCACACTCTCGGACCCTCTCTGACACTCTCTATCACTCTCTGACACTCTCTGTCACTCTCTGACACTCTCTGACACTCTCTGGCAATCTCAGACACACTCAGACTCTCTCTGACACTCTCTGACACTCTCTGACACCTTCAGACACTCTCTGCCACTCTCTATCACTCTCTGTCACTCTCTGACACTCTTTGGCACACTCGGACACTCTCACAATCTCGGACACTCTCTGACACTCTCACACACTCTCCGACACTCTCTGACCCACTCTGACACTCTCTGACACTGTCTGACACTCTCTGACACTCTCACACTCTCTGACACTCTCACTCTCCCTGACACTCTCTGACACTCTCTCACACTCTCTGACACGCTCTCACACTCTCAGACACACTCAGACTCTCTCTGACACTCTCTGACACTCTCTGACACCTTCAGACACTCTCTGCCACTCTCTATCACTCTCCATCACTCTCTGACACTCTCTGGCACACTCGGACACTCTCACACTCTCGGACACTCTCTGACACTCTCACACCCTCTCTGACACTCTCTGACCCACTCTGACACTCTCTGTCACTGTCTGACACTCTCTGACAGTCTCACACTCTCTGACACTCTCACTCTCCCTGACACTCTCTGACACTCTCTCACACTCTCTGACACTCTCTCACACTCTCTGACACTCTCTGACCCTCTCTGACACTCTCTGACACTCTCTGACACTCTCTCACACTTTCTGACACTCTCTGATACACTCTAACACTCTCAGACAGTATCAGACACTCTCTATCACTATCTGACACTCTCTGACACTCTCTGATACTCTCTGATACTCTCTAATACACTCTGACACTCTCTATTTCTCTCTGGCACTCTCTGACAATATCATATAAACTCAGACACTCTCTGACACTCTCTATCACTCTCTGACACTCTCTGACACTTTCAGACACTCTCTGCTACTCTCTATCACTCTCTATCACTCTCAGACAGTCTCAGACACTCTCTGACACTCTCCGATACTCTCTGATACTCTCTGACACTCTCTGACACTCTCAGACAAACTCAGACACTCTCTGACACTTTCAGACACTCTCTGCCACTCTCTATCACTCTCTATCACTCTCTGAAACTCTCTGCCACTCTCTGACAGTCTCTATCACTGTCTGACACTCTCTGACACTCTCTCTGACACTCTGTCACACTCTCTGTCTCTACCTGACACTCTCAGACACACTCAGACTCTCTCTGACATTCTCGATCACTCTCTGACAATCTCTGACTCTTTCAGACACTCTCTGCCACTCTATCACTCTCTATCTCTCGCTGACACTTTCAGACACTCTCTGCCACTCTCTATCACTCTCTCTCACTCTCTGACACTCTCTGACACTCTCTATCAGTCTCTCTCACTCTCTATCACTCTCTGACACTCTCTGACACTCTCTGACACTCTCAAACTCTCTGACACTCTCTCACACTCTCTGACACTCTCTGACACACTCTGACCCTCTCTGACACTCTCTGACACTATCGGACACTCTCTGACACTCTCACACTCTCTGACACTCTCACACTCTCTGACACTCTCTGACACTCTCTGACACTCTCTCACACTCTCTGACATTCTCTCACACTCTCTGACATTCTCTCACACTCTCTGACACTCTCTGACACTCTCTGACACTCTCTGACAATCTTTGACACTCTCTGACAAACTCTATCACTCTCTGACACTCCCTGACACACTCAGACACTCTCTATCACTCTCTGACACTTTCAGACACACTCTGCCACTCTCTATCACTTTATATCAATCTCTGACACTTTCAGACACTCTCTATCACTCTCTATCACTCTCTGACACACTCAGACACTCTCTACCACACTCTATCACTCTCTGACACTCTCTGATACACTCTAACACTGCCAGACACTCTCTGACACTCTCTACCACTCTCTGACACTCTCAGACAGTCTCAGACACTCTCTATCACTCTCTGACACTCTCTGACACTCTCTGATACTCTCTGATACACTCTGACACTCTCTGATACTCTCTATCAATCTCTGACACTCTTTGACAATCTCAAACACACTCAGACACTCTCTGACACTCTCTATCACTCTCTGACACCCCTGACACTCTCTGACATTTTCAGACACTCTCTGCCACTCTCTATCACTCTCTGACACTCTCTGACACTCTCTGACCCTCTCTATCACTCTCTGACACTTTCAGACACTCTCTGCCACTCTCTATCACTCCCTATCACTCTCTGACACTCTCTGACACTCTCTGACACTCTGACACTCTTGGGCACTGTCTGACAATCTCACACACACTCTGACACTCTCTGACCCACTCTGACACTCTCTGTCACGGTCTGACACTATCTGATACTCTCACACTCGCTGACACTCTCAAACTCTCTGACACTCTCTGACACTCTCTCACACTCTCAGACACTCTCTCACACTCTCTGACACTCTCTGACCCTCTCTGACACTCTCTGACACTCTCTGACACTCTTATCACTCTCTGACACTCTCTGACACTCTCTGACACTCTTATCACTCTCTGACACTCTCTGATACACTGTGACACTCTCAGACACACTCTGACACACTCAGACACACTCTACCACTCTCTATCACTCTCTCACACTGTCTGACACTCTCTGATACACTCTAACAATCTCAGACACTCTCTGATACTCTCTATCACTATCTGAAACTCGCTGACACTCTCAGACAGTCTCAGACACTCTCTATCACTATCTGACAATCTCTGACACTCTCTGACACTCTCTGATACTCTCTGATACTCTCTAATACACTCTGACACTCTCTATCTCTCTCTGACACTCTCTGTCAATATCATACACACTCAAACACTCTCTGACACTCTCTATCACTCTCTGACACTCTCGGACACTTTCAGACACTCTCTGCCACTCTCTATCACTCTCTATCACTCTCAGACAGTCTCAGACACTCTCTGACACTCTCTGATAGTCTCTGATACTCTCTGACACTCTCTGACAATCTCAGACACACTCAGACACTCTCTGACTCTTTCAGACACTCTCTGACACTCTCTATCACTCTCTATCACTCTCTGAAACTCTCTGACACTCTCTGACACTCTCTATCACTCTCTGACATCTCTGACACTCTCTCACACTCTCTGTCACTCTCTGACACTCTCTGACCCTCCCTGACACTCTGTGAGACTCTCTGACACTCTCTATCACGCTCTGACACTCTCTGACAATCTCAGACACACTCAAACAATCTCTGACACTCTCTATCACTCTCTGACACTCTCTGACACTTTCAGACACTCACTGCCACTCTCTATCACTCTCTGACACTCTCTCACACTCTCTGACACTCTCACACTCTCTGACACTCTCTCACACTCTCTGACACTCTCTGACACACTCTGACCCTCTCTGACACTCTCTGACACTATCTGACACTCTCTGACACTCTCACACTCTCTGACACTCTCTGACACTCTCTCACACTCTCTGACATTCTCTCACACTCTCTGACACTCTCTGACCCTCTCTGACAATCTTTGACACCCTCTGACAAACTCTATCACTCTCTGACACTCTCTGACACACTCAGACACTCTCTATCACTCTCTGACACTTTAAGACACACTCTGCCACCCTCTATCACTCTATATCACTCTCTGACACTTTCAGACACTCTCTATCACTCTCTATCACTCTCTGACACACTCAGACACTCTCTACCACACTCTATCACTCTCTGACACTCTCTGATACACTCTAACACTGTCAGACACTCTCTGACACTCTCTGACACTCTCTGACATTTTCAGACACTCTCTGCCACTCTCTATCACTCTCTGACACTCTCTGACACTCTCTGACCCTCTCGATCACTCTCTGAAACTCTCTGACAATCTCAGACATACTCAGACAATCTCTGACATTCCCTGACACTTTCTGACACTTTCAGACACTCTCTGCCACTCTCTATCACTCCCTACACTCTCCGACACTCTCTGACACTCTCTGACACTCTCACACTCTTGGACACTCTCTGACACTCTCACACACTCTCTGACACTCTCTGACCCCCTCTGACACTCTCTGTCACGGTCTGACACTATCTGACACTCTCACACTCGCTGACACTCTCACTCTCTCTGACACTCTCTCACACTCTCTCACACTCTCAGACACTCTCTCACACTCTCTGACGCTCTCTCACACTCTCTGACACTCTCTGACCCTCTCTGACACTCTGACACTCTTATCACTCTCTGACACTCTCTGACACTCTCTGACACTCTTATCACTGTCTGACACTCTCTGATACACTGTGACACTCTCAGACACACTCTGACACACTCAGACACACTCTACCACACTCTATCACTCTCTCACACGGTCTGACACTCTCTGATACACTCCAACACTCTCTGACACTCTCACACTCTCTGACACTCTCTGACACTCTCTCACACTCTCTGACATTCTCTCACACTCTCTGACCCTCTCTGACATTCTTCGACACTCTCTGACAAACTCTATCACTCTCTGACACTCTCTGACACACTCTATCACTCTCTGAAACTCTCTGCCACTCTCTGACACTCTCTATCACTCTCTGACATCTCTGACTCTCTCTCTGACACTCTCTCACACTCTCTGATACTCTCTGACCCTCCCTGGCACTCTCTGAGACTCTCTGACACTCTCTATCACGCTCTGACACTCTCTGACAATCTCAGACACACTCAGACAATCTCTGACACTCTCGATCACTCTCTGACACTCTCTGACACTTTCAGAAACTCTCTGACACTCTCTATCACTCTCTATCACTCGCTGACACTTTCAGACACTCTCTGCCACTCTCTATCACTCTCTATCACTCTCTGACACTCCCTGACAGTCTCTATCACTCTCTGACACTCTCTGACACTTTTAGACACTCACTGCCACTCTCTATCACTCTCTGACACTCTCTGACACTCTCTGACACTCTCACACTCTCTCACACTCTCTGACACTCTCTGACACACTCTGACCCTCTCTGACACTCTCTGACACTATCTGACACTCTCTGACACTCTCACACTCTCTGACACTCTCACACTCTCTGACACTGTCTGACACTCTCTCACACTCTCTGACATTCTCTCACACTCTCTGACACTCTCTGACCCTCTCTGACAATCTTTGACACCCTCTGACAAACTCTATCACTCTCTGACACTCTCTGACACACTCAGACACTCTCTATCACTCTCTGACACTTTAAGACACACTCTGCCACCCTCTATCACTCTATATCACTCTCTGACACTTTCAGACACTCTCTATCACTCTCTATCACTCTCTGACACACTCAGACACTCTCTGCCACACTCTATCACTCTCTGATACTCTCTGACCCTCCCTGACACTCTCTGAGACTCTCTGACACTCTCTATCACGCTCTGACACTCTCTGACAATCTCAGACACACTCAGACAATCTCTGACACTCTCGATCACTCTCTGACACTCTCTGACACTTTCAGAAACTCTCTGACACTCTCTATCACTCTCTATCACTCGCTGACACTTTCAGACACTCTCTGCCACTCTCTATCACTCTCTATCACTCTCTGACACTCCCTGACACTCTCTATCACTCTCTGACACTCTCTGACACTTTTAGACACTCACTGCCACTCTCTATCACTCTCTGACACTCTCTGACACTCTCTGACACTCTCTGACACTCTCACACTCTCTCACACTCTCTGACACTCTCTGACACACTCTGACCCTCTCTGACACTCTCTGACACTATCTGACACTCTCTGACACTCTCACACTCTCTGACACTCTCACACTCTCTGACACTGTCTGACACTCTCTCACACTCTCTGACATTCTCTCACACTCTCTGACACTCTCTGACCCTCTCTGACAATCTTTGACACCCTCTGACAAACTCTATCACTCTCTGACACTCTCTGACACTCTCTGACACTCTCTGACCCCCTCTATCACTCTCTGACCCTCTCTGACACTCTCAGACCCACTCAGACACTCGCTGACACTCACTATCACTCTCTGACACTCTCTGACACTTTCAGACATTCTCTGCCACTCTCTATTACTCTCTATCACTCGCTGACACTTTCAGACACTCTCTGCCGCTCTCTATCACTCTCTGTCACTCTCTGACACACTCTGACAATCTCACACTCTCTGACACTCTGACACTCTGACACTCTCTGACACTCTCACACTCTCGGACCCTCTCTGACACTCTCTATCACTCTCTGACACTCTCTGTCACTCTCTGACACTCTCTGACACTCTCTGGCAATCTCAGACACACTCAGACTCTCTCTGACACTCTCTGACACTCTCTGACACCTTCAGACACTCTCTGCCACTCTCTATCACTCTCTGTCACTCTCTGACACTCTTTGGCACACTCGGACACTCTCACAATCTCGGACACTCTCTGACACTCTCACACACTCTCCGACACTCTCTGACCCACTCTGACACTCTCTGACACTGTCTGACACTCTCTGACACTCTCACACTCTCTGACACTCTCACTCTCCCTGACACTCTCTGACACTCTCTCACACTCTCTGACACGCTCTCACACTCTCAGACACACTCAGACTCTCTCTGACACTCTCTGACACTCTCTGACACCTTCAGACACTCTCTGCCACTCTCTATCACTCTCCATCACTCTCTGACACTCTCTGGCACACTCGGACACTCTCACACTCTCGGACACTCTCTGACACTCTCACACCCTCTCTGACACTCTCTGACCCACTCTGACACTCTCTGTCACTGTCTGACACTCTCTGACAGTCTCACACTCTCTGACACTCTCACTCTCCCTGACACTCTCTGACACTCTCTCACACTCTCTGACACTCTCTCACACTCTCTGACACTCTCTGACCCTCTCTGACACTCTCTGACACTCTCTGACACTCTCTCACACTTTCTGACACTCTCTGATACACTCTAACACTCTCAGACAGTATCAGACACTCTCTATCACTATCTGACACTCTCTGACACTCTCTGATACTCTCTGATACTCTCTAATACACTCTGACACTCTCTATTTCTCTCTGGCACTCTCTGACAATATCATATAAACTCAGATACTCTCTGACACTCTCTATCACTCTCTGACACTCTCTGACACTTTCAGACACTCTCTGCTACTCTCTATCACTCTCTATCACTCTCAGACAGTCTCAGACACTCTCTGACACTCTCCGATACTCTCTGATACTCTCTGACACTCTCTGACACTCTCAGACAAACTCAGACACTCTCTGACACTTTCAGACACTCTCTGCCACTCTCTATCACTCTCTGAAACTCTCTGCCACTCTCTGACAGTCTCTATCACTGTCTGACACTCTCTGACACTCTCTCTGACACTCTGTCACACTCTCTGTCTCTACCTGACACTCTCAGACACACTCAGACTCTCTCTGACATTCTCGATCACTCTCTGACAATCTCTGACTCTTTCAGACACTCTCTGCCACTCTATCACTCTCTATCTCTCGCTGACACTTTCAGACACTCTCTGCCACTCTCTATCACTCTCTCTCACTCTCTGACACTCTCTGACACTCTCTATCAGTCTCTCTCACTCTCTATCACTCTCTGACACTCTCTGACACTCTCTGACACTCTCAAACTCTCTGACACTCTCTCACACTCTCTGACACTCTCTGACACACTCTGACCCTCTCTGACACTCTCTGACACTATCGGACACTCTCTGACACTCTCACACTCTCTGACACTCTCACACTCTCTGACACTCTCTGACACTCTCTGACACTCTCTCACACTCTCTGACATTCTCTCACACTCTCTGACATTCTCTCACACTCTCTGACACTCTCTGACACTCTCTGACACTCTCTGACAATCTTTGACACTCTCTGACAAACTCTATCACTCTCTGACACTCCCTGACACACTCAGACACTCTCTATCACTCTCTGACACTTTCAGACACACTCTGCCACTCTCTATCACTTTATATCAATCTCTGACACTTTCAGACACTCTCTATCACTCTCTATCACTCTCTGACACACTCAGACACTCTCTACCACACTCTATCACTCTCTGACACTCTCTGATACACTCTAACACTGCCAGACACTCTCTGACACTCTCTACCACTCTCTGACACTCTCAGACAGTCTCAGACACTCTCTATCACTCTCTGACACTCTCTGACACTCTCTGATACTCTCTGATACACTCTGACACTCTCTGATACTCTCTATCAATCTCTGACACTCTTTGACAATCTCAAACACACTCAGACACTCTCTGACACTCTCTATCACTCTCTGACACCCCTGACACTCTCTGACATTTTCAGACACTCTCTGCCACTCTCTATCACTCTCTGACACTCTCTGACACTCTCTGACCCTCTCTATCACTCTCTGACACTTTCAGACACTCTCTGCCACTCTCTATCACTCCCTATCACTCTCTGACACTCTCTGACACTCTCTGACACTCTGACACTCTTGGGCACTGTCTGACAATCTCACACACACTCTGACACTCTCTGACCCACTCTGACACTCTCTGTCACGGTCTGACACTATCTGATACTCTCACACTCGCTGACACTCTCAAACTCTCTGACACTCTCTGACACTCTCTCACACTCTCAGACACTCTCTCACACTCTCTGACACTCTCTGACCCTCTCTGACACTCTCTGACACTCTCTGACACTCTTATCACTCTCTGACACTCTCTGACACTCTCTGACACTCTTATCACTCTCTGACACTCTCTGATACACTGTGACACTCTCAGACACACTCTGACACACTCAGACACACTCTACCACTCTCTATCACTCTCTCACACTGTCTGACACTCTCTGATACACTCTAACAATCTCAGACACTCTCTGATACTCTCTATCACTATCTGAAACTCGCTGACACTCTCAGACAGTCTCAGACACTCTCTATCACTATCTGACAATCTCTGACACTCTCTGACACTCTCTGATACTCTCTGATACTCTCTAATACACTCTGACACTCTCTATCTCTCTCTGACACTCTCTGTCAATATCATACACACTCAAACACTCTCTGACACTCTCTATCACTCTCTGACACTCTCGGACACTTTCAGACACTCTCTGCCACTCTCTATCACTCTCTATCACTCTCAGACAGTCTCAGACACTCTCTGACACTCTCTGATAGTCTCTGATACTCTCTGACACTCTCTGACAATCTCAGACACACTCAGACACTCTCTGACTCTTTCAGACACTCTCTGACACTCTCTATCACTCTCTATCACTCTCTGAAACTCTCTGACACTCTCTGACACTCTCTATCACTCTCTGACATCTCTGACACTCTCTCACACTCTCTGTCACTCTCTGACACTCTCTGACCCTCCCTGACACTCTGTGAGACTCTCTGACACTCTCTATCACGCTCTGACACTCTCTGACAATCTCAGACACACTCAAACAATCTCTGACACTCTCTATCACTCTCTGACACTCTCTGACACTTTCAGACACTCACTGCCACTCTCTATCACTCTCTGACACTCTCTCACACTCTCTGACACTCTCACACTCTCTGACACTCTCTCACACTCTCTGACACTCTCTGACACACTCTGACCCTCTCTGACACTCTCTGACACTATCTGACACTCTCTGACACTCTCACACTCTCTGACACTCTCTGACACTCTCTCACACTCTCTGACATTCTCTCACACTCTCTGACACTCTCTGACCCTCTCTGACAATCTTTGACACCCTCTGACAAACTCTATCACTCTCTGACACTCTCTGACACACTCAGACACTCTCTATCACTCTCTGACACTTTAAGACACACTCTGCCACCCTCTATCACTCTATATCACTCTCTGACACTTTCAGACACTCTCTATCACTCTCTATCACTCTCTGACACACTCAGACACTCTCTACCACACTCTATCACTCTCTGACACTCTCTGATACACTCTAACACTGTCAGACACTCTCTGACACTCTCTGACACTCTCTGACATTTTCAGACACTCTCTGCCACTCTCTATCACTCTCTGACACTCTCTGACACTCTCTGACCCTCTCGATCACTCTCTGAAACTCTCTGACAATCTCAGACATACTCAGACAATCTCTGACATTCCCTGACACTTTCTGACACTTTCAGACACTCTCTGCCACTCTCTATCACTCCCTACACTCTCCGACACTCTCTGACACTCTCTGACACTCTCACACTCTTGGACACTCTCTGACACTCTCACACACTCTCTGACACTCTCTGACCCCCTCTGACACTCTCTGTCACGGTCTGACACTATCTGACACTCTCACACTCGCTGACACTCTCACTCTCTCTGACACTCTCTCACACTCTCTCACACTCTCAGACACTCTCTCACACTCTCTGACGCTCTCTCACACTCTCTGACACTCTCTGACCCTCTCTGACACTCTGACACTCTTATCACTCTCTGACACTCTCTGACACTCTCTGACACTCTTATCACTGTCTGACACTCTCTGATACACTGTGACACTCTCAGACACACTCTGACACACTCAGACACACTCTACCACACTCTATCACTCTCTCACACGGTCTGACACTCTCTGATACACTCCAACACTCTCTGACACTCTCACACTCTCTGACACTCTCTGACACTCTCTCACACTCTCTGACATTCTCTCACACTCTCTGACCCTCTCTGACATTCTTCGACACTCTCTGACAAACTCTATCACTCTCTGACACTCTCTGACACACTCTATCACTCTCTGAAACTCTCTGCCACTCTCTGACACTCTCTATCACTCTCTGACATCTCTGACTCTCTCTCTGACACTCTCTCACACTCTCTGATACTCTCTGACCCTCCCTGGCACTCTCTGAGACTCTCTGACACTCTCTATCACGCTCTGACACTCTCTGACAATCTCAGACACACTCAGACAATCTCTGACACTCTCGATCACTCTCTGACACTCTCTGACACTTTCAGAAACTCTCTGACACTCTCTATCACTCTCTATCACTCGCTGACACTTTCAGACACTCTCTGCCACTCTCTATCACTCTCTATCACTCTCTGACACTCCCTGACAGTCTCTATCACTCTCTGACACTCTCTGACACTTTTAGACACTCACTGCCACTCTCTATCACTCTCTGACACTCTCTGACACTCTCTGACACTCTCACACTCTCTCACACTCTCTGACACTCTCTGACACACTCTGACCCTCTCTGACACTCTCTGACACTATCTGACACTCTCTGACACTCTCACACTCTCTGACACTCTCACACTCTCTGACACTGTCTGACACTCTCTCACACTCTCTGACATTCTCTCACACTCTCTGACACTCTCTGACCCTCTCTGACAATCTTTGACACCCTCTGACAAACTCTATCACTCTCTGACACTCTCTGACACACTCAGACACTCTCTATCACTCTCTGACACTTTAAGACACACTCTGCCACCCTCTATCACTCTATATCACTCTCTGACACTTTCAGACACTCTCTATCACTCTCTATCACTCTCTGACACACTCAGACACTCTCTGCCACACTCTATCACTCTCTCACACTCTCTGATACTCTCTGACCCTCCCTGACACTCTCTGAGACTCTCTGACACTCTCTATCACGCTCTGACACTCTCTGACAATCTCAGACACACTCAGACAATCTCTGACACTCTCGATCACTCTCTGACACTCTCTGACACTTTCAGAAACTCTCTGACACTCTCTATCACTCTCTATCACTCGCTGACACTTTCAGACACTCTCTGCCACTCTCTATCACTCTCTATCACTCTCTGACACTCCCTGACACTCTCTATCACTCTCTGACACTCTCTGACACTTTTAGACACTCACTGCCACTCTCTATCACTCTCTGACACTCTCTGACACTCTCTGACACTCTCACACTCTCTCACACTCTCTGACACTCTCTGACACACTCTGACCCTCTCTGACACTCTCTGACACTATCTGACACTCTCTGACACTCTCACACTCTCTGACACTCTCACACTCTCTGACACTGTCTGACACTCTCTCACATTCTCTGACATTCTCTCACACTCTCTGACACTCTCTGACCCTCTCTGACAATCTTTGACACCCTCTGACAAACTCTATCACTCTCTGACACTCTCTGACACACTCAGACACTCTCTATCACTCTCTGACACTTTAAGACACACTCTGCCACCCTCTATTACTCTATATCACTCTCTGACACTTTCAGACACTCTCTATCACTCTCTATCACTCTCTGACACACTCAGACACTCTCTACCACACTCTATCACTCTCTCACACTCTCTGATACTCTCTGACCCTCCCTGACACTCTCTGAGACTCTCTGACACTCTCTATCACGCTCTGACACTCTCTGACAATCTCAGACACACTCAGACAATCTCTGACACTCTCGATCACTCTCTGACACTCTCTGACACTTTCAGAAACTCTCTGACACTCTCTATCACTCTCTATCACTCGCTGACACTTTCAGACACTCTCTGCCACTCTCTATCACTCTCTATCACTCTCTGACACTCCCTGACACTCTCTATCACTCTCTGACACTCTCTGACACTTTTAGACACTCACTGCCACTCTCTATCACTCTCTGACACTCTCTGACACTCTCTGACACTCTCACACTCTCTCACACTCTCTGACACTCTCTGACACACTCTGACCCTCTCTGACACTCTCTGACACTATCTGACACTCTCTGACACTCTCACACTCTCTGACACTCTCACACTCTCTGACACTGTCTGACACTCTCTCACACTCTCTGACATTCTCTCACACTCTCTGACACTCTCTGACCCTCTCTGACAATCTTTGACACCCTCTGACAAACTCTATCACTCTCTGACACTCTCTGACACACTCAGACACTCTCTATCACTCTCTGACACTTTAAGACACACTCTGCCACCCTCTATCACTCTATATCACTCTCTGACACTTTCAGACACTCTCTATCACTCTCTATCACTCTCTGACACACTCAGACACTCTCTACCACACTCTATCACTCTCTGACACTCTCTGATACACTCTAACACTCTCACACACTCTCTGACACTCTCTGACCCCCTCTGACACTCTCTGTCACGGTCTGACACTATCTGACACTCTCACACTCGCTGACACTCTCACTCTCTCTGACACTCTCTGACACTCTCTCACACTCTCAGACACTCTCTCAAACTCTCTGACACTCTCTCACACTCTCTGACACTCTCTGACCCTCTCTGAGACTCTCTGACACTCATATCACTCTCTGACACTCTCTGACACTCTCTGACACTCTTATCACTGTCTGACACTCTCTGATACACTGTGACACTCTCAGACACACTCTGACACACTCAGACACACTCTACCACACTCTATCACTCTCTCACACGGTCTGACACTCTCTGATACACTCCAACACTCTCTGACACTCTCACACTCTCTGACACTCTCTGACACTCTCTCACACTCTCTGACATTCTCTCACACTCTCTGACCCTCTCTGACATTCTTCGACACTCTCTGACAAACTCTATCACTCTCTGACACTCTCTGACACACTCAGACACTCTCTATCACTCTCTGACACTTTCAGACACTCTCTGCCACTCTCTATCACTCTCTGACACTCTCTGACACTTTCAGACACTCACTGCCACTCTCTATCACTCTCTGACACTCTCTGACACTCTCTGACACTCTCACACTCTCTGACACTCTCTCACACTCTCTGACACTCTCTGACACACTCTGACCCTCTCTGACACTCTCTGACACTATCTGACACTCTCTGACACTCTCACACTCTCTGACACTCTCGCACTCTCTGACACTCTCTGACACTCTCTCACACTCTCTGACATTCTCTGACAAACTCTATCACTCTCTGACACTCTCTGACACACTCAGACACTCGCTATCACTCTCTGAAACTTTCGGACACACTCTGCCACTCTCTATCACTCTATATCACTCTCTGACACTTTCAGACACTCTCTATCACTCTCTATCACTCTTTGACACACTCAGAAACTCTCTACCACACTCTATCACTCTCTGACACTCTCTGATACACTCTAACACTGTCAGACACTCTCTGACACTCTCTGACACTCTCTGACATTTTCAGACACTCTCTGCCACTCTCTATCACTCTCTGACACTCTCTGACCCTCTCGATCACTCTCTGAAACTCTCTGACAATCTCAGACACACTCAGACAATCTCTGACATTCCCTGACACTCTCTGACACTGTCAGACACTCTCTGCCACTCTCTATCACTCCCTACACTCTCCGACACTCTCTGACACTCTCTGACACTCTCACACTCTTGGACACTCTCTGACACTCTCACACACTCTCTGACACTCTCTGACCCCCTCTGACACTCTCTGTCAGGGTCTGACACTATCTGACACTCTCACACTCGCTGACACTCTCACTCTCTCTGACACTCTCTGACACTCTCTCACACTCTCAGACACTCTCTCACACTCTCTGACACTCTCTCACACTCTCTGACACTCTCTGACCCTCTCTGACACTCTCTGACTCTCTTATCACTCTCTGACACTCTCTGACACTCTTATCACTCTCTGACACTCTCTGATACACTGTGACACTCTCAGACACACTCTGACAAACTCAGACACACTCTACCACACTCTATCACTCTCTCACACGGTCTGACACTCTCTGATACACTCCAACACTCTCTGACACTCTCACACTCTCTGAAACTCTCTGACACTCTCTCACAGTCTCTGACATTCTCTCACACTCTCTGACACTCTCTGACACTCTCTGATACTCTCTGATACACTCTGACACTCTCTGACACTCTCTATCACTCTCTGACACTCTCTGACAATCTCAGACACACTCAGACACTCTCTGACACTCTCTATCACACTCTGACACTCTCTGACACTTTCAGACTCTCTCTGCCACTCTCTATCACTCTCTGACACTGTCTGACACACTCTGACACCCTTTGACCCTCTCTATCGCTCTCTGACCCTCTCTGACACTCTCAGACCCACTCAGACATTCTATGCCACTCCATCACTCGCTGACACTTTCAGACACTCTCTGCCACTCTCTATCACTCCCTGTCACTCTCTGACAAACTCTGACATTCTCACACTCTCTGACACTCTCACACTCTCTGCCACTCTCACACACTCGGACCCTCTCTGACACTCTCTATCACTCTCTGACACTCTCTGACACTCTCTATCACTCTCTGACACTCTCTGACAATCACAGACACACTCAGACACTCTCTGACACTCTCTATCGCTCTCTGACACTCTCTGACACTTTCAGACACTCTCTGCCACTCTCTATCACTCTCTATCACTCTCTGACACTCTCTGCCACTCTCTATCACTCCCTGTCACTCTCTGACACTCTCTGACACTCTCACACTCTCTGACACTCTCTGACACTTTCTCACACTCTCTGACATTCTCTCACACTCTCTGACCCTCTCTGACAATCTTCGACCAGCTCTGACAAACTCTATCACTCTCTGACACTCTCTGACACACTCAGACACTCTCTATCAATCTCTGACACTTTCAGACACTCTCTGCCGCTCTCTATCACTCTATATCACTCTCTGTCACTTGCAGACACTCTCTATCACTCTCTGACACTCTCTGACACTCTCAGACACTCTCTGACACTCTCAGACACACTCTACCACACTCTATCACTCTCTCACACTGTCTGACACTCTCTGATACTCTCTGACACTCGCACACTCTCTGACACTCTCTGACACTCTTTCACACTCTCTGACCCTCTCTGACCCTCTCTGACCCTCTGTGACACTCTCAGACACTCTCTGGCACACTCTATCACTCTCTGACACTCTCTATCACTGTCAATCATTCTCAATCACTCTCAATCACACCCTGACACTCTCTGACACTCTCTGACCCGCTCTATCACTCTCAGACACTCTCTGACACTTTCAGACACTCTCTGCCACTCTCTATCACTCTCGATCACTCTCAGACATTCTCAGACACTCTCTGACACTCTCTGATAGTCTCTCATACTCCCTGACACTCTCTGACAATCTCAGACACACTCAGACACTCTCTGACACTTTCAGACACTCTCTACCACTCTCTATCACTCTCGATCACTCTCTGAAACTCTCTGCCACTCTCTGCCGCTCTCTATCACTCTCTGACATCTCTGACACTCTCTCTGACACTCTCTCCAACTCTCTGACACTCTCTGACATTCTCTGACCCTTCCTGACACTCTCTGAGACTCTCAGACACTCTCTATCACGCTCTGACACTCTCTGATCATCTCAGACACACTCAGACACTCTCTGACACTCTCGATCACTCTCTGACACTCTCTGACACTTTCAGACACTCTCTGACACTCTCTATCACTCTCTATCACTCGCTGACACTTTCAGACACTCTCTGCCACTCTCTATCACTCTCTATCCCTCTCTGACACTTTCTGACACTCTCTGTCACTCTCTGACACTCTCTGACACTTTCAGACACTCTCCGCCACTCTCTATCACTCCCTGACACTCTCTTACACTCTCTGACACTCTCTCACACTCTCTGACACTCTCTGACACTCTTATCACTCTCTGACACTCTCTGACACTCTCTGACACTCTCTGATACACTGTGACACTCTCAGACACACTCTACCACACTCTATCACTCTCTCACACTGTCTGACACTCTCTGATGCACTCTAACACTCTCAGACACTCTCTGACACTCTCTATCACTATCTGACACTCGCTGACACTCTCAGACAGTCTCAGACACTCTCTATCACTATCTGACAATCTCTGACACTCTCTGACACTCTGATACTCTCTGATACTCTCTAATACACTCTGACACTCTCTATCTCTCTCTGACACTCTCTGACAATATCATACACACTCAGACACTCTCTGACACTCTCTATCACTCTCTGACACTCTCGGACACTTTCAGACACTCTCTGCCACTCTCTATCACTCTCTATCACTCTCAGACAGTCTCAGACACTCTCTGACACTCTCTGATAGTCTCTGATACTCTCTGACACTCTCTGACAGTCTCTGACAATCTCAGACACACTCAGACACTCTCTGACTCTTTCAGACACTCTCTGCCACTCTCTATCACTCTCTATCACTCTCTGAAACTCTCTGCCACTCTCTGACACGCTCTATCACTCTCTGACAACTCTGACACTCTCTCTGACACTCTCTCTGACACTCTCACACTCTCTGACACTCTCTGAAACTCTCTGACACTCTCTGACCCTCCCTGACACTCTGTGAGACTCTCTGACACTCTCTATCACGCTCTGACACTCTCTGATAATCTCAGACACACTCAGACACTCTCTGACACTCTCGATCATTCTCTGACACTCTCTGACACTTTCAGACACTCTCTGACACTCTCTCTCACTCTCTATCACTCGCTGACACTTTCAGACACTCTCTGCCACTCTCCATCACTCTCTATCACTCTCTGACACTCTCTGACACTCTCTGTCACTCTCTGACACTCTCTGACACGTTTAGACACTCTCTGCCACTCTCTCTCACTCCCTGACACTCTCTTACACTCCCTGACACTCTCACACTCTCTGACACTCTCTCACACTCCCTGACACTCTCTGACACACTCTGACCCTCCCTGACCCTCCCTGACACTCTCTGACACTATCTGAAATTCTCTGACACTCTCACACTCTCTGACACTCTCACACTCTCTGACACTCTCTGACACTCTCTCACACTCTCTGACATTCTCTCACACTCTCTGACCCTCTCTGACAATCTTCGACACTCTCTGACAAACTCTATCACTCTCTGACACTCTCTGACACACTCAGACACTCTCTATCACTCTCTGACAGTTTCAGACACTCTCTGCCACTCTCTGTCACTCGATATCACTCTCTGACACTTTCAGACACTCTCTATCACTCTCTGACACTCTCTGACACTCTCTGACACTCTCAGACACTCTCTGACACTTTCAGACACTCTCTGCCACTCTCTTCCACTCTCTGTCACTCTCTGACACTCTCTGATACTCTCTGACACTCGCACACTCTCTGACACTGTCTGACCCTCTCTGACCCTCTGTGACACTCTCAGACACTCTCTGGCACACTCTATCACTCTCTGACACTCTCTGACAATCTCAGACACACTCAGACACTCTCTGACACTCTCTATCACACTCTGACACTCTCTGACACTTTCAGACTCTCTCTGCCACTCTCTTTCACTCTCTGACACTGGCTGACATTCTCTCACACACTCTGACCCTCTCTGACAATCTTCGACACTCTCTGACAAACTCTATCACTCTCTGACACTCTCAGACACACTCAGACACTCTCTATCACTCTCTGACACTTTCAGACACTCTCTGACACTCTCTGTCACTCTCTGACACTCTCTGACAATCTCAGACACACTCAGACACTCTCTGACACTCTCTATCACACTCTGACACTCTCTGACACTTTCAGACTCTCTCTGCCACTCTCTATCACTCTCTGACACTGTCTGACACACTCTGACACCCTTTGACCCTCTCTATCGCTCTCTGACCCTCTCTGACACTCTCAGACCCACTCAGACACTCGCTGACACTCGCTATCACTCTCTGACACTTTCAGACACTCTCTGCCACTCTCTATCACTCTCTGTCACTCTCTGACAAACTCTGACATTCTCACACTCTCTGACACTCTCACACTCTCTGACACTCTCTGACACTCTCTATCACTCTCTGACACTCTCTGACACTCTATGACACTCTATGACACTCTCTATCACTCTCTGACACTCTCTGACACTTTCAGACACTCTCAGACACACTCAGACACTCTCTACCACTCTCTATCACTCTCTATCACTCTCTATCAATCTCTGACACTCTCTGCCACTCTCTGCCACTCTCTATCACTCCCTGTCACTCTCTGACACTATCTGACACTCTCTGACACTCTCTGACACTCTCTGACACTTTCTCACACTCTCTGACATTCTCTCACACTCTCTGACCCTCTCTGACAATCTTCGACCTGCTCTGACAAACTCTATCACTCTCTGACACTCTCTGACACACTCAGACACTCTCTGCCACTCTTACACTGTGACACTCTCAGACACACTCTACCACACTCTATCACTCTCTCACACTGTCTGACACTCTCTGATACACTCTAACACTCTCAGACATTCTCTGACAATCTCTATCACTATCTGACACTCGCTGACACTCTCAGACAGTCTCAGACACTCTCTATCACTATCTGACAATCTCTGACACTCTCTGACACTCTCTGATACTCTCTGATACTCTCTAATACACTCTGACACTCTCTATCTCTCTCTGACACTCTCTGACAATATCATACACACTCAGACACTCTCTGACACTCTCGATCACTCTCTGACACTCTCGGACACTTTCAGACACTCTCTGCCACTCTCTATCAAACTCTATCACTCTCAGACAGTCTCAGACACTCTCTGACACTCTCTGATAGTCTCTGATACTCTCTGACACTCTCTGACAATCTCAGACACACTCAGACACTCTCTGACTCTTTCAGACACTCTCTGCCACTCTCTATCACTCTCGATCACTCTCTGAAACTCTCTGCCACTCTCTGACACTCTCTATCACTCTCTGACATCTCTGACACTCTCTCTGACACTCTCTCACACTCTCTGACACTCTCTGACGCTCTCTGACCCTCCCTGACACTCTCTGAGACTCTCTGACACTCTCTATCACGCTCTGACACTCTCTGATAATCTCAGACACACGCAGACACTCTCTGACACTCTCGATCACTCTCTATCACTCGCTGACACTTTCAGACACTCTCTGCCACTCTCTATCACTCTCTATCACTCTCTGACACTCTCTTACACTCTCTGTCACTCTCTGACACTCTCTGACACTTTCAGACACTCTCTGCCACTCTCTATCACTCCCTGACACTCTCTGACAATCGCAGACACACTCAGACACTCTCTGACACTCTCTATCACACTCTGACACTCTCTGACACTTTCAGACTCTCTCTGCCACTCTCTATCACTCTCTGACACTGTCTGACATTCTCTCACACACTCTGACCCTCTCTGACAATCTTCGACACTCTCTGACAAACTCTATCACTCTCTGACACTCTCTGACACACTCAGACACTCTCTATCACTCTCTGACACTTTCAGACACTCTCTGACACTCTCTGTCACTCTCTGACACTCTCTGACAATCTCAGACACACTCAGACACTCTCTGACACTCTCTATCACACTCTGACACTCTCTGACACTTTCAGACTCTCTCTGCCACTCTCTATCACTCTCTGACACTGTCTGACACACTCTGACACCCTTTGACCCTCTCTATCGCTCTCTGACCCTCTCTGACACTCGCAGACCCACTCAGACACTCGCTGACACTCGCTATCACTCTCTGATACTTTCAGACATTCTATGCCACTCTCGATTACTCTCTATCACTCGCTGACACTTTCAGACACTCTCTGCCACTCTCTATCACTCTCTGTCACTCTCTGACAAACTCTGACATTCTCACACTCTCTGACACTCTCACACTCTCTGCCACTCTCACACACTCGGACTCTCTCTGACACTCTCTATCACTCTCTGACACTCTCTGACACTCTCTGACACTCTCTATCGCTCTCTGACACTCTCTGACACTTTCAGACACTCTCTGCCACTCTCTACCACTCTCTATCACTCTCTGACACTCTCTGACACTCTATGACACTCTATGACACTCTCTATCACTCTCTGACACTCTCTGACACTTTCAGACACTCTCAGACACACTCAGACACTCTCTACCACTCTCTATCACTCTCTATCACTCTCTATCAATCCCTGACACTCTCTGACAATCTCTGCCACTCTCTATCACTCCCTGTCACTCTCTGACACTCTCTGACACTCTCTGACATTCTCACACTCTCTGACACTCTCTGACACTTTCTCACACTCTCTGACATTCTCTCACACTCTCTGACCCTCTCTGACAATCTTCGACCTGCTCTGACAAACTCTATCACTCTCTGACACTCTCTGACACACTCAGACACTCTCTATCACTCTCTGACACTTTCAGACACTCTCTGCCACTCTTACACTGTGACACTCTCAGACACACTCTACCACACTCTATCACTCTCTCACACTGTCTGACACTCTCTGATACACTCTAACACTCTCAGACACTCTCTGACACTCTCGGAAACTTTCAGACACTCTCTGCCACTCTCTATCACTCTCGATCACTCTCAGACATTCTCAGACACTCTCTGACACTCTCTGATAGTCTCTGATACTCCCTGACACTCTCTGACAATCTCAGACACACTCAGACACTCTCTGACACTTTCAGACACTCTCTACCACTCTCTATCACTCTCGATCACTCTCTGAAACTCTCTGCCACTCTCTGCCGCTCTCTATCACTCTCTGACATCTCTGACACTCTCTCTGACACTCTCTCCAACTCTCTGACACTCTCTGACATTCTCTGACCCTTCCTGACACTCTCTGAGACTCTCAGACACTCTCTATCACGCTCTGACACTCTCTGATCATCTCAGACACACTCAGACACTCTCTGACACTCTCGATCACTCTCTGACACTCTCTGACACTTTCAGACACTCTCTGACACTCTCTATCACTCTCTATCACTCGCTGACACTTTCAGACACTCTCTGCCACTCTCTATCACTCTCTATCCCTCTCTGACACTTTCTGACACTCTCTGTCACTCTCTGACACTCTCTGACACTTTCAGACACTCTCCGCCACTCTCTATCACTCCCTGACACTCTCTTACACTCTCTGACACTCTCTCACACTCTCTGACACTCTTATCACTCTCTGACACTCTCTGACACTCTCTGACACTCTCTGATACACTGTGACACTCTCAGACACACTCTACCACACTCTATCACTCTCTCACACTGTCTGACACTCTCTGATACACACTAACACTCTCAGACACTCTCTGACACTCTCTATCACTATCTGACACTCGCTGACACGCTCAGACAGTCTCAGACACTCTCTATCACTATCTGACAATCTCTGACACTCTCTGACACTCTGATACTCTCTGATACTCTCTAATACACTCTGACACTCTCTATCTCTCTCTGACACTCTCTGACAATATCATACACACTCAGACACTCTCTGACACTCTCTATCACTCTCTGACACTCTCGGACACTTTCAGACACTCTCTGCCACTCTCTATCACTCTCTATCACTCTCAGACAGTCTCAGACACTCTCTGACACTCTCTGATAGTCTCTGATACTCTCTGACACTCTCTGACAGTCTCTGACAATCTCAGACACACTCAGACACTCTCTGACTCTTTCAGACACGCTCTGCCACTCTCTATCACTCTCTATCACTCTCTGAAACTCTCTGCCACTCTCTGACACGCTCTATCACTCTCTGACATCTCTGACACTCTCTCTGACACTCTCTCTGACACTCTCACACTCTCTGACACTCTCTGAAACTCTCTGACACTCTCTGACCCTCCCTGACACTCTGTGAGACTCTCTGACACTCTCTATCACGCTCTGACACTCTCTGATAATCTCAGACACACTCAGACACTCTCTGACACTCTCGATCACTCTCTGACACTCTCTGACACTTTCAGACACTCTCTGACACTCTCTCTCACTCTCTATCACTCGCTGACACTTTCAGACACTCTCTGCCACTCTCCATCACTCTCTATCACTCTCTGACACTCTCTGACACTCTCTGTCACTCTCTGACACTCTCTGACACGTTTAGACACTCTCTGCCACTCTCTATCACTCCCTGACACTCTCTTACACTCCCTGACACTCTCACACTCTCTGACACTCTCTCACACTCCCTGACACTCTCTGACACACTCTGACCCTCCCTGACCCTCCCTGACACTCTCTGACACTATCTGACATTCTCTGACACTCTCACACTCTCTGACACTCTCACACTCTCTGACACTCTCTGACACTCTCTCACACTCTCTGACATTCTCTCACACTCTCTGACCCTCTCTGACAATCTTCGACACTCTCTGACAAACTCTATCACTCTCTGACACTCTCTGACACACTCAGACACTCTCTATCACTCTCTGACAGTTTCAGACACTCTCTGCCACTCTCTGTCACTCGATATCACTCTCTGACACTTTCAGACACTCTCTATCACTCTCTGACACTCTCTGACACTCTCTGACACTCTCAGACACTCTCTGACACTTTCAGACACTCTCTGCCACTCTCTGCCACTCTCTGTCACTCTCTGACACTCTCTGATACTCTCTGACACTCGCACACTCTCTGACACTGTCTGACCCTCTCTGACCCTCTGTGACACTCTCAGACACTCTCTGGCACACTCTATCACTCTCTGACACTCTCTGACAATCTCAGACACACTCAGACACTCTCTGACACTCTCTATCACACTCTGACACTCTCTGACACTTTCAGACTCTCTCTGCCACTCTCTTTCACTCTCTGACACTGGCTGACATTCTCTCACACACTCTGACCCTCTCTGACAATCTTCGACACTCTCTGACAAACTCTATCACTCTCTGACACTCTCTGACACACTCAGACACTCTCTATCACTCTCTGACACTTTCAGACACTCTCTGACACTCTCTGTCACTCTCTGACACTCTCTGACAATCTCAGACACACTCAGACACTCTCTGACACTCTCTATCACACTCTGACACTCTCTGACACTTTCAGACTCTCTCTGCCACTCTCTATCACTCTCTGACACTGTCTGACACACTCTGACACCCTTTGACCCTCTCTATCGCTCTCTGACCCTCTCTGACACTCTCAGACCCACTCAGACACTCGCTGACACTCGCTATCACTCTCTGACACTTTCAGACACTCTCTGCCACTCTCTATCACTCTCTGTCACTCTCTGACAAACTCTGACATTCTCACACTCTCTGACACTCTCACACTCTCTGACACTCTCTGACACTCTCTATCACTCTCTGACACTCTCTGACACTCTATGACACTCTATGACACTCTCTATCACTCTCTGACACTCTCTGACACTTTCAGACACTCTCAGACACACTCAGACAATCTCTACCACTCTCTATCACTCTCTATCACTCTCTATCAATCTCTGACACTCTCTGACACTCTCTGCCACTCTCTATCACTCCCTGTCACTCTCTGACACTCTCTGACACTCTCTGACACTCTCTGACACTTTCTCACACTCTCTGACATTCTCTCACACTCTCTGACCCTCTCTGACAATCTTCGACCTGCTCTGACAAACTCTATCACTCTCTGACACTCTCTGACACTCTCTGACACACTCAGACACTCTCTGCCACTCTTACACTGTGACACTCTCAGACACACTCTACCACACTCTATCACTCTCTCACACTGTCTGACACTCTCTGATACACTCTAACACTCTCAGACACTCACTGACAATCTCTATCACTATCTGACACTCGCTGACACTCTCAGACAGTCTCAGACACTCTCTATCACTATCTGACAATCTCTGACACTCTCTGACACTCTCTGATACTCTCTGATACTCTCTAATACACTCTGACACTCTCTATCTCTCTCTGACACTCTCTGACAATATCATACACACTCAGACACTCTCTGACACTCTCGATCACTCTCTGACACTCTCGGACACTTTCAGACACTCTCTGCCACTCTCTATCAAACTCTATCACTCTCAGACAGTCTCAGACACTCTCTGACACTCTCTGATAGTCTCTGATACTCTCTGACACTCTCTGACAATCTCAGACACACTCAGACACTCTCTGACTCTTTCAGACACTCTCTGCCACTCTCTATCACTCTCGATCACTCTCTGAAACTCTCTGCCACTCTCTGACACTCTCTATCACTCTCTGACATCTCTGACACTCTCTCTGACACTCTCTCACACTCTCTGACACTCTCTGACACTCTCTGACCCTCCCTGACACTCTCTGAGACTCTCTGACACTCTCTATCACGCTCTGACACTCTCTGATAATCTCAGACACACGCAGACACTCTCTGACACTCTCGATCACTCTCTATCACTCGCTGACACTTTCAGACACTCTCTGCCACTCTCTATCACTCTCTATCACTCTCTGACACTCTCTTACACTCTCTGTCACTCTCTGACACTCTCTGACACTTTCAGACACTCTCTGCCACTCTCTATCACTCCCTGACACTCTCTGACAATCGCAGACACACTCAGACACTCTCTGACACTCTCTATCACACTCTGACACTCTCTGACACTTTCAGACTCTCTCTGCCACTCTCTATCACTCTCTGACACTGTCTGACATTCTCTCACACACTCTGACCCTCTCTGACAATCTTCGACACTCTCTGACAAACTCTATCACTCTCTGACACTCTCTGACACACTCAGACACTCTCTATCACTCTCTGACACTTTCAGACACTCTCTGACACTCTCTGTCACTCTCTGACACTCTCTGACAATCTCAGACACACTCAGACACTCTCTGACACTCTCTATCACACTCTGACACTCTCTGACACTTTCAGACTCTCTCTGCCACTCTCTATCACTCTCTGACACTGTCTGACACACTCTGACACCCTTTGACCCTCTCTATCGCTCTCTGACCCTCTCTGACACTCTCAGACCCACTCAGACACTCGCTGACACTCGCTATCACTCTCTGATACTTTCAGACATTCTATGCCACTCTCGATTACTCTCTATCACTCGCTGACACTTTCAGACACTCTCTGCCACTCTCTATCACTCTCTGTCACTCTCTGACAAACTCTGACATTCTCACACTCTCTGACACTCTCACACTCTCTGCCACTCTCACACACTCGGACTCTCTCTGACACTCTCTATCACTCTCTGACACTCTCTGACACTCTCTGACACTCTCTATCGCTCTCTGACACTCTCTGACACTTTCAGACACTCTCTGCCACTCTCTACCACTCTCTATCACTCTCTGACACTCTCTGACACTCTATGACACTCTATGACACTCTCTATCACTCTCTGACACTCTCTGACACTTTCAGACACTCTCAGACACACTCAGACACTCTCTACCACTCTCTATCACTCTCTATCACTCTCTATCAATCCCTGACACTCTCTGACAATCTCTGCCACTCTCTATCACTCCCTGTCACTCTCTGACACTCTCTGACACTCTCTGACATTCTCACACTCTCTGACACTCTCTGACACTTTCTCACACTCTCTGACATTCTCTCACACTCTCTGACCCTCTCTGACAATCTTCGACCTGCTCTGACAAACTCTATCACTCTCTGACACTCTCTGACACACTCAGACACTCTCTATCACTCTCTGACACTTTCAGACACTCTCTGCCACTCTTACACTGTGACACTCTCAGACACACTCTACCACACTCTATCACTCTCTCACACTGTCTGACACTCTCTGATACACTCTAACACTCTCAGACACTCTCTGACACTCTCGGACACTTTCAGACACTCTCTGCCACTCTCTATCACTCTCGATCACTCTCAGACATTCTCAGACACTCTCTGACACTCTCTGATAGTCTCTGATACTCCCTGACACTCTCTGACAATCTCAGACACACTCAGACACTCTCTGACACTTTCAGACACTCTCTACCACTCTCTATCACTCTCGATCACTCTCTGAAACTCTCTGCCACTCTCTGCCGCTCTCTATCACTCTCTGACATCTCTGACACTCTCTCTGACACTCTCTCCAACTCTCTGACACTCTCTGACATTCTCTGACCCTTCCTGACACTCTCTGAGACTCTCAGACACTCTCTATCACGCTCTGACACTCTCTGATCATCTCAGACACACTCAGACACTCTCTGACACTCTCGATCACTCTCTGACACTCTCTGACACTTTCAGACACTCTCTGACACTCTCTATCACTCTCTATCACTCACTGACACTTTCAGACACTCTCTGCCACTCTCTATCACTCTCTATCCCTCTCTGACACTTTCTGACACTCTCTGTCACTCTCTGACACTCTCTGACACTTTCAGACACTCTCCGCCACTCTCTATCACTCCCTGACACTCTCTTACACTCTCTGACACTCTCTGACACTCTCTGACACTCTCTGATACACTGTGACACTCTCAGACACACTCTACCACACTCTATCACTCTCTCACACTGTCTGACACTCTCTGATACACACTAACACTCTCAGACACTCTCTGACACTCTCTATCACTATCTGACACTCGCTGACACTCTCAGACAGTCTCAGACACTCTCTATCACTATCTGACAATCTCTGACACTCTCTGACACTCTGATACTCTCTGATACTCTCTAATACACTCTGACACTCTCTATCTCTCTCTGACACTCTCTGACAATATCATACACACTCAGACACTCTCTGACACTCTCTATCACTCTCTGACACTCTCGGACACTTTCAGACACTCTCTGCCACTCTCTATCACTCTCTATCACTCTCAGACAGTCTCAGACACTCTCTGACACTCTCTGATAGTCTCTGATACTCTCTGACACTCTCTGACAGTCTCTGACAATCTCAGACACACTCAGACACTCTCTGACTCTTTCAGACACGCTCTGCCACTCTCTATCACTCTCTATCACTCTCTGAAACTCTCTGCCACTCTCTGACACGCTCTATCACTCTCTGACATCTCTGACACTCTCTCTGACACTCTCTCTGACACTCTCACACTCTCTGACACTCTCTGAAACTCTCTGACACTCTCTGACCCTCCCTGACACTCTGTGAGACTCTCTGACACTCTCTATCACGCTCTGACACTCTCTGATAATCTCAGACACACTCAGACACTCTCTGACACTCTCGATCACTCTCTGACACTCTCTGACACTTTCAGACACTCTCTGACACTCTCTCTCACTCTCTATCACTCGCTGACACTTTCAGACACTCTCTGCCACTCTCCATCACTCTCTATCACTCTCTGACACTCTCTGACACTCTCTGTCACTCTCTGACACTCTCTGACACGTTTAGACACTCTCTGCCACTCTCTATCACTCCCTGACACTCTCTTACACTCCCTGACACTCTCACACTCTCTGACACTCTCTCACACTCCCTGACACTCTCTGACACACTCTGACCCTCCCTGACCCTCCCTGACACTCTCTGACACTATCTGACATTCTCTGACACTCTCACACTCTCTGACACTCTCACACTCTCTGACACTCTCTGACACTCTCTCACACTCTCTGACATTCTCTCACACTCTCTGACCCTCTCTGACAATCTTCGACACTCTCTGACAAACTCTATCACTCTCTGACACTCTCTGACACACTCAGACACTCTCTATCACTCTCTGACAGTTTCAGACACTCTCTGCCACTCTCTGTCACTCGATATCACTCTCTGACACTTTCAGACACTCTCTATCACTCTCTGACACTCTCTGACACTCTCTGACACTCTCAGACACTCTCTGACACTTTCAGACACTCTCTGCCACTCTCTGCCACTCTCTGTCACTCTCTGACACTCTCTGATACTCTCTGACACTCGCACACTCTCTGACACTGTCTGACCCTCTCTGACCCTCTGTGACACTCTCAGACACTCTCTGGCACACTCTATCACTCTCTGACACTCTCTGACAATCTCAGACACACTCAGACACTCTCTGACACTCTCTATCACACTCTGACACTCTCTGACACTTTCAGACTCTCTCTGCCACTCTCTTTCACTCTCTGACACTGGCTGACATTCTCTCACACACTCTGACCCTCTCTGACAATCTTCGACACTCTCTGACAAACTCTATCACTCTCTGACACTCTCTGACACACTCAGACACTCTCTATCACTCTCTGACACTTTCAGACACTCTCTGACACTCTCTGTCACTCTCTGACACTCTCTGACAATCTCAGACACACTCAGACACTCTCTGACACTCTCTATCACACTCTGACACTCTCTGACACTTTCAGACTCTCTCTGCCACTCTCTATCACTCTCTGACACTGTCTGACACACTCTGACACCCTTTGACCCTCTCTATCGCTCTCTGACCCCCTCTGACACTCTCAGACCCACTCAGACACTCGCTGACACTCGCTATCACTCTCTGACACTTTCAGGCACTCTCTGCCACTCTCTATCACTCTCTGTCACTCTCTGACAAACTCTGACATTCTCACACTCTCTGACACTCTCACACTCTCTGACACTCTCTGACACTCTCTATCACTCTCTGACACTCTCTGACACTCTATGACACTCTATGACACTCTCTATCACTCTCTGACACTCTCTGACACTTTCAGACACTCTCAGACACACTCAGACAATCTCTACCACTCTCTATCACTCTCTATCACTCTCTATCAATCTCTGACACTCTCTGACACTCTCTGCCACTCTCTATCACTCCCTGTCACTCTCTGACACTCTCTGACACTCTCTGACACTCTCTGACACTCTCTGACACTTTCTCACACTCTCTGACATTCTCTCACACTCTCTGACCCTCTCTGACAATCTTCGACATGCTCTGACAAACTCTATCACTCTCTGACACTCTCTGACACACTCAGACACTCTCTGCCACTCTTACACTGTGACACTCTCAGACACACTCTACCACACTCTATCACTCTCTCACACTGTCTGACACTCTCTGATACACTCTAACACTCTCAGACACTCTCTGACACTCTCTATCACTATCTGACACTCGCTGACACTCTCAGACAGTCTCAGACACTCTCTATCACTATCTGACAATCTCTGACACTCTCTGACACTCTCTGATACTCTCTGATACTCTCTAATACACTCTGACACTCTCTATCTCTCTCTGACACTCTCTGACAATATCATACACACTCAGACACTCTCTGACACTCTCGATCACTCTCTGACACTCTCGGACACTTTCAGACACTCTCTGCCACTCTCTATCAAACTCTATCACTCTCAGACAGTCTCAGACACTCTCTGACACTCTCTGATAGTCTCTGATACTCTCTGACACTCTCTGACAATCTCAGACACACTCAGACACTCTCTGACTCTTTCAGACACTCTCTGCCACTCTCTATCACTCTCGATCACTCTCTGAAACTCTCTGCCACTCTCTGACACTCTCTATCACTCTCTGACATCTCTGACACTCTCTCTGACACTCTCTCACACTCTCTGACACTCTCTGACACTCTCTGACCCTCCCTGACACTCTCTGAGACTCTCTGACACTCTCTATCACGCTCTGACACTCTCTGATAATCTCAGACACACTCAGACACTCTCTGACACTCTCGATCACTCTCTGACACTCTCTGACACTTTCAGACACTCTCCGCCACTCTCTATCACTCCCTGACACTCTCTTACACTCTCTGACACTCTCTCACACTCTCTGACACTCTTATCACTCTCTGACACTCTCTGACACTCTCTGACACTCTCTGATACACTGTGACACTCTCAGACACACTCTACCACACTCTATCACTCTCTCACACTGTCTGACACTCTCTGATACACTCTAACACTCTCAGACACTCTCTGACACTCTCTATCACTATCTGACACTCGCTGACACTCTCAGACAGTCTCAGACACTCTCTATCACTATCTGACAATCTCTGACACTCTCTGACACTCTGATACTCTCTGATACTCTCTAATACACTCTGACACTCTCTATCTCTCTCTGACACTCTCTGACAATATCATACACACTCAGACACTCTCTGACACTCTCTATCACTCTCTGACACTCTCGGACACTTTCAGACACTCTCTGCCACTCTCTATCACTCTCTATCACTCTCAGACAGTCTCAGACACTCTCTGACACTCTCTGATAGTCTCTGATACTCTCTGACACTCTCTGACAGTCTCTGACAATCTCAGACACACTCAGACACTCTCTGACTCTTTCAGACACGCTCTGCCACTCTCTATCACTCTCTATCACTCTCTGAAACTCTCTGCCACTCTCTGACACGCTCTATCACTCTCTGACATCTCTGACACTCTCTCTGACACTCTCTCTGACACTCTCACACTCTCTGACACTCTCTGAAACTCTCTGACACTCTCTGACCCTCCCTGACACTCTGTGAGACTCTCTGACACTCTCTATCACGCTCTGACACTCTCTGATAATCTCAGACACACTCAGACACTCTCTGACACTCTCGATCACTCTCTGACACTCTCTGACACTTTCAGACACTCTCTGACACTCTCTCTCACTCTCTATCACTCGCTGACACTTTCAGACACTCTCTGCCACTCTCCATCACTCTCTATCACTCTCTGACACTCTCTGACACTCTCTGTCACTCTCTGACACTCTCTGACACGTTTAGACACTCTCTGCCACTCTCTATCACTCCCTGACACTCTCTTACACTCCCTGACACTCTCACACTCTCTGACACTCTCTCACACTCCCTGACACTCTCTGACACACTCTGACCCTCCCTGACCCTCCCTGACACTCTCTGACACTATCTGACATTCTCTGACACTCTCACACTCTCTGACACTCTCACACTCTCTGACACTCTCTGACACTCTCTCACACTCTCTGACATTCTCTCACACTCTCTGACCCTCTCTGACAATCTTCGACACTCTCTGACAAACTCTATCACTCTCTGACACTCTCTGACACACTCAGACACTCTTATCACTCTCTGACAGTTTCAGACACTCTCTGCCACTCTCTGTCACTCGATATCACTCTCTGACACTTTCAGACACTCTCTATCACTCTCTCACACTCTCTGACACTCTCTGACACTCTCAGACACTCTCTGACACTTTCAGACACTCTCTGCCACTCTCTGCCACTCTCTGTCACTCTCTGACACTCTCTGATACTCTCTGACACTCGCACACTCTCTGACACTGTCTGACCCTCTCTGACCCTCTGTGACACTCTCAGACACTCTCTGGCACACTCTATCACTCTCTGACACTCTCTGACAATCTCAGACACACTCAGACACTCTCTGACACTGGCTGACATTCTCTCACACACTCTGACCCTCTCTGACAATCTTCGACACTCTCTGACAAACTCTATCACTCTCTGACACTCTCTGACACACTCAGACACTCTCTATCACTCTCTGACACTTTCAGACACTCTCTGACACTCTCTGTCACTCTCTGACACTCTCTGACAATCTCAGACACACTCAGACACTCTCTGACACTCTCTATCACACTCTGACACTCTCTGACACTTTCAGACTCTCTCTGCCACTCTCTATCACTCTCTGACACTGTCTGACACACTCTGACACCCTTTGACCCTCTCTATCGCTCTCTGACCCTCTCTGACACTCTCAGACCCACTCAGACACTCGCTGACACTCGCTATCACTCTCTGACACTTTCAGACACTCTCTGCCACTCTCTATCACTCTCTGTCACTCTCTGACAAACTCTGACATTCTCACACTCTCTGACACTCTCACACTCTCTGACACTCTCTGACACTCTCTATCACTCTCTGACACTCTCTGACACTCTATGACACTCTATGACACTCTCTATCACTCTCTGACACTCTCTGACACTTTCAGACACTCTCAGACACACTCAGACAATCTCTACCACTCTCTATCACTCTCTATCACTCTCTATCAATCTCTGACACTCTCTGACACTCTCTGCCACTCTCTATCACTCCCTGTCACTCTCTGACACTCTCTGACACTCTCTGACACTCTCTGACACTTTCTCACACTCACTGACATTCTCTCACACTCTCTGACCCTCTCTGACAATCTTCGACCTGCTCTGACAAACTCTATCACTCTCTGACACTCTCTGACACACTCAGACACTCTCTGCCACTCTTACACTGTGACACTCTCAGACACACTCTACCACACTCTATCACTCTCTCACACTGTCTGACACTCTCTGATACACTCTAACACTCTCAGACACTCTCTGACACTCTCTATCACTATCTGACACTCGCTGACACTCTCAGACAGTCTCAGACACTCTCTATCACTATCTGACAATCTCTGACACTCTCTGACACTCTCTGATACTCTCTGATACTCTCTAATACACTCTGACACTCTCTATCTCTCTCTGACACTCTCTGACAATATCATACACACTCAGACACTCTCTGACACTCTCGATCATTCTCTGACACTCTCGGACACTTTCAGACACTCTCTGCCACTCTCTATCAAACTCTATCACTCTCAGACAGTCTCAGACACTCTGTGACACTCTCTGATAGTCTCTGATACTCTCTGACACTCTCTGACAATCTCAGACACACTCAGACACTCTCTGACTCTTTCAGACACTCTCTGCCACTCTCTATCACTCTCGATCACTCTCTGAAACTCTCTGCCACTCTCTGACACTCTCTATCACTCTCTGACATCTCTGACACTCTCTCTGACACTCTCTCACACTCTCTGACACTCTCTGACCCTCCCTGACACTCTCTGAGACTCTCTGACACTCTCTATCACGCTCTGACACTCTCTGATAATCTCAGACACACGCAGACACTCTCTGACACTCTCGATCACTCTCTATCACTCGCTGACACTTTCAGACACTCTCTGCCACTCTCTATCACTCTCTATCACTCTCTGACACTCTCTTACACTCTCTGTCACTCTCTGACACTCTCTGACACTTTCAGACACTCTCTGCCACTCTCTATCACTCCCTGACACTCTCTGACAATCGCAGACACACTCAGACACTCTCTGACACTCTCTATCACACTCTGACACTCTCTGACACTTTCAGACTCTCTCTGCCACTCTCTATCACTCTCTGACACTGTCTGACATTCTCTCACACACTCTGACCCTCTCTGACAATCTTCGACACTCTCTGACAAACTCTATCACTCTCTGACACTCTCTGACACACTCAGACACTCTCTATCACTCTCTGACACTTTCAGACACTCTCTGACACTCTCTGTCACTCTCTGACACTCTCTGACAATCTCAGACACACTCAGACACTCTCTGACACTCTCTATCACACTCTGACACTCTCTGACACTTTCAGACTCTCTCTGCCACTCTCTATCACTCTCTGACACTGTCTGACACACTCTGACACCCTTTGACCCTCTCTATCGCTCTCTGACCCTCTCTGACACTCTCAGACCCACTCAGACACTCGCTGACACTCGCTATCACTCTCTGATACTTTCAGACATTCTATGCCACTCTCGATTACTCTCTATCACTCGCTGACACTTTCAGACACTCTCTGCCACTCTCTATCACTCTCTGTCACTCTCTGACAAACTCTGACATTCTCACGCTCTCTGACACTCTCACACTCTCTGCCACTCTCACACACTCGGACCCTCTCTGACACTCTCTATCACTCTCTGACACTCTCTGACACTCTCTGACACTCTCTATCGCTCTCTGACACTCTCTGACACTTTCAGACACTCTCTGCCACTCTCTACCACTCTCTATCACTCTCTGACACTCTCTGACACTCTATGACACTCTATGACACTCTCTATCACTCTCTGACACTCTCTGACACTTTCAGACACTCTCAGACACACTCAGACACTCTCTACCACTCTCTATCACTCTCTATCACTCTCTATCAATCTCTGACACTCTCTGACAATCTCTGCCACTCTCTATCACTCCCTGTCACTCTCTGACACTCTCTGACACTCTCTGACATTCTCACACTCTCTGACACTCTCTGACACTTTCTCACACTCTCTGACATTCTCTCACACTCTCTGACCCTCTCTGACAATCTTCGACCTGCTCTGACAAACTCTATCACTCTCTGACACTCTCTGACACACTCAGACACTCTCTATCACTCTCTGACACTTTCAGACACTCTCTGCCACTCTTACACTGTGACACTCTCAGACACACTCTACCACACTCTATCACTCTCTCACACTGTCTGACACTCTCTGATACACTCTAACACTCTCAGACACTCTCTGACACTCTCTAACACTATCTGACACTCGCTGACACTCTCAGACAGTCTCAGACACTCTCTATCACTATCTGACAATCTCTGACACTCTCTGACACTCTCTGATACTCTCTGATTCTCTCTAATACACTCTGACACACTCTATCTCTCTCTGACACTCTCTGACAATATCATACACACTCAGACACTCTCTGACACTCTCGATCACTCTCTGACACTCTCGGACACATTCAGACACTCTCTGCCACTCTCTATCAAACTCTATCACTCTCAGACAGTCTCAGACACTCTCTGACACTCTCTGATAGTCTCTGATACTCTCTGACACTCTCTGCCACTCTCTATCACTCTCGATCACTCTCTGAAACTCTCTGCCACTCTCTGACACTCTCTATCACTCTCTGACATCTCTGACACTCTCTCTGACACTCTCTCACACTCTCTGACACTCTCTGACAATCCCTGACACTCTCTGAGACTCTCTGACACTCTCTATCACGCTCTGACACTCTCTGATAATCTCAGACACACGCAGACACTCTCTGACACTCTCGATCACTCTCTATCACTCGCTGACACTTTCAGACACTCTCTGCCACTCTCTATCACTCTCTATCACTCTCTGACACTCTCTTACACTCTGTGTCACTCTCTGACACTCTCTGACACTTTCAGACACTCTCTGCCACTCTCTATCACTCCCTGACACTCTCTTACACTCTCTGACACTCTCTCACACTCTCTGACACTCTCTGACACTCTTATCACTCTCTGACACTCTCTGACACTCTCTGACACTCTCTGATACACTGTGACACTCTCAGACACACTCTACCACACTCCATCACTCTCTCACACTGTCTGGCACTCTCTGATACACTCTAACACTCCCAGACACTCTCTGACACTCTCTATCACTATCTGACACTCGCTGACAATCTCAGGCAGTCTCAGACACTCTCTATCACTATCTGACAATCTCTGACACTCTCTGACACTCTCTGATACTCTCTGATACTCTCTAATACACTCTGACACTCTCTATCTCTCTCTGACACTCTCGGACACTTTCAGACACTCTCTGCCACTCTCTAGCACTCTCTATCCCTCTCAGACAGTCTCAGACAGTCTCAGACACTCTCTGATAGTCTCTGATACTCTCTGAAACTCTCTGCCACTCTCTGACACGCTCTATCACTCTCTGACATCTCTGACACTCTCTCTGACACTCTCTCTGACACTCTCTCACACTCTCTGACACTCTCTGACACTCTCTGACCCTCCCTGACACTCTGTGAGACTCCCTGACACTCTCTATCACGCTCTGACACTCTCTGATAATCTCAGACACACTCAGACACTCTCTGACACTCTCGACCACTCTCTGACACTCTCTGACACTTTCAGACACCCTCTGACACTCTCTATCACTCTCTATCACTCGCTGCCACTTTCAGACACTCTCTGCCACTCTCTATCACTCTCTATCACTCTCTGACACTCTCTGACACTCTCTGACACTCTCTGACACTTTCAGACACTCTCTGCCACTCTCTATCACTCCCTGACACTCTCTTACACTCTCTGACACTCTCACACTCTCTGACACTCTCTCACACTCTCTGACACTCTCTGACACACTCTGACCCTCCCTGACACTCTCTGACACTATCTGACACACTCTGACACTCTCACACTCTCTGACACTTTCACACTCTCTGACACTCTCTCACACTCTCTGACATTCTCTCACACTCTCTGACCCTCTCTGACAATCTTCGACACCATCTGACAAACTCTATCACTCTCTGACACTCTCTGACACACTCAGACACTCTCTATCACTCTCTGACACTTTCAGACACTCTCTGCCACTCTCTATCACTCGATATCACTCTCTGACACTTTCAGACACTCTCTATCACTCTCTGACACTCTCTGACACTCTCTGACACTCTCAGACACTCTCTGACACTTTCAGACACTCTCTGCCACTCTCTGTCACTCTCTGACACTCTCTGATACTCTCTGACACTCGCACACTCTCTGACACTGTCTGACCCTCTCTGACCCTCTGTGACACTCTCAGACACTCTCTGGCACACTCTATCACTCTCTGACACTCTCTGACAATCTCAGACACACTCAGACACTCTCTGACACACTCAGACACTCTCTATCACGCTCTGACACTTTCAGACACTCTCTCTGACACTCTCTATCACTCTCTGACACTCTCTGACAATCTCAGACACACTCAGACACTCTCTGACACTCTCTATCACACTCTGACACTCTCTGACACTTTCAGACTCTCTCTGCCACTCTCTATCACTCTCTATCACTCTCTGACACACTCTGACACCCTTTGACCCTCTCTATCGCTCTCTGACCCTCTCTGACACTCTCAGACCCACTCAGACACTCGCTGACACTCGCTATCACTCTCTGACACTTTCAGACATTCTATGCCACTCTCTATTACTCTCTATCACTCTCTGACACTCTCTATCACTGTCAATCATTCTCAATCACTCTCAATCACTCTCTGACACTCTCTGACACTCTCTGACCCTCTCTATCACTCTCAGACACTCTCTGACACTTTCAGACACTCTCTGCCACTCTCTATCACTCTCTGACACTCTCTGACACTCGCACACTGTCTGACACTCTCTGACACTCTTTCATACTCTCTGACACTCTCTGTCACTCTCTGACACTCTCTGACACTTTCAGACACTCTCTGCCACTCTTACACTGTGACACTCTCAGACACACTCTACCACACTCTATCACTCTCTCACACTGTCTGACACTCTCTGATACACTCTAACACTCTCAGACACTCTCTGACACTCTCTATCATTATCTGACACTCGCTGACACTCTCAGACAGTCTCAGACACTCTCTATCACTATCTGACAATCTCTGACACTCTCTGACACTCTCTGATACTCTCTGATATTCTCTAATACACTCTGACACTCTCTATCTCTCTCTGACACTCTCTGACAATATCATACACACTCAGACACTCTCTGACACTCTCTATCACTCTCTGATACTCTCGGACACTTTCAGACACTCTCTGCCACTCTCTGCCACTCTCTATCACTCTCTATCACTCTCAGACAGTCTCAGACACTCTCTGACACTCTCTGATAGTCTCTGAAACTCTCTGACACTCTCTGACAATCTCAGACACACTCAGACACTCTCTGACACTTTCAGACACTCTCTGCCACTCTCTATCACTCTCGATCACTCTCTGAAACTCTCTGCCACTCTCTATTACTCTCTATCACTCGCTGACACTTTCAGACACTCTCTGCCACTCTCTATCACTCTCTGTCACTCTCTGACAAACTCTGACATTCTCACGCTCTCTGACACTCTCACACTCTCTGCCACTCTCACACACTCGGACCCTCTCTGACACTCTCTATCACTCTCTGACACTCTCTGACACTCTCTGACACTCTCTATCGCTCTCTGACACTCTCTGACACTTTCAGACACTCTCTGCCACTCTCTACCACTCTCTATCACTCTCTGACACTCTCTGACACTCTATGACACTCTATGACACTCTCTGACACTCTCTGACACTTTCAGACACTCTCAGACACACTCAGACACTCTCTACCACTCTCTATCACTCTCTATCACTCTCTATCAATCTCTGACACTCTCTGACAATCTCTGCCACTCTCTATCACTCCCTGTCACTCTCTGACACTCTCTGACACTCTCTGACATTCTCACACTCTCTGACACTCTCTGACACTTTCTCACACTCTCTGACATTCTCTCACACTCTCTGACCCTCTCTGACAATCTTCGACCTGCTCTGACAAACTCTATCACTCTCTGACACTCTCTGACACACTCAGACACTCTCTATCACTCTCTGACACTTTCAGACACTCTCTGCCACTCTTACACTGTGACACTCTCAGACACACTCTACCACACTCTATCACTCTCTCACACTGTCTGACACTCTCTGATACACTCTAACACTCTCAGACACTCTCTGACACTCTCTAACACTATCTGACACTCGCTGACACTCTCAGACAGTCTCAGACACTCTCTATCACTATCTGACAATCTCTGACACTCTCTGACACTCTCTGATACTCTCTAATACACTCTGACACACTCTATCTCTCTCTGACACTCTCTGACAATATCATACACACTCAGACACTCTCTGACACTCTCGATCACTCTCTGACACTCTCGGACACATTCAGACACTCTCTGCCACTCTCTATCAAACTCTATCACTCTCAGACAGTCTCAGACACTCTCTGACACTCTCTGATAGTCTCTGATACTCTCTGACACTCTCTGCCACTCTCTATCACTCTCGATCACTCTCTGAAACTCTCTGCCACTCTCTGACACTCTCTATCACTCTCTGACATCTCTGACACTCTCTCTGACACTCTCTCACACTCTCTGACACTCTCTGACACTCCCTGACACTCTCTGAGACTCTCTGACACTCTCTATCACGCTCTGACACTCTCTGATAATCTCAGACACACGCAGACACTCTCTGACACTCTCGATCACTCTCTATCACTCGCTGACACTTTCAGACACTCTCTGCCACTCTCTATCACTCTCTATCACTCTCTGACACTCTCTTACACTCTGTGTCACTCTCTGACACTCTCTGACACTTTCAGACACTCTCTGCCACTCTCTATCACTCCCTGACACTCTCTTACACTCTCTGACACTCTCTCACACTCTCTGACACTCTCTGACACTCTTATCACTCTCTGACACTCTCTGACACTCTCTGACACTCTCTGACACTCTCTGATACACTGTGACACTCTCAGACACACTCTACCACACTCCATCACTCTCTCACACTGTCTGGCACTCTCTGATACACTCTAACACTCCCAGACACTCTCTGACACTCTCTATCACTATCTGACACTCGCTGACAATCTCAGGCAGTCTCAGACACTCTCTATCACTATCTGACAATCTCTGACACTCTCTGACACTCTCTGATACTCTCTGATACTCTCTAATACACTCTGACACTCTCTATCTCTCTCTGACACTCTCGGACACTTTCAGACACTCTCTGCCACTCTCTAGCACTCTCTATCCCTCTCAGACAGTCTCAGACAGTCTCAGACACTCTCTGATAGTCTCTGATACTCTCTGAAACTCTCTGCCACTCTCTGACACGCTCTATCACTCTCTGACATCTCTGACACTCTCTCTGACACTCTCTCTGACACTCTCTCACACTCTCTGACACTCTCTGACACTCTCTGACCCTCCCTGACACTCTGTGAGACTCCCTGACACTCTCTATCACGCTCTGACACTCTCTGATAATCTCAGACACACTCAGACACTCTCTGACACTCTCGACCACTCTCTGACACTCTCTGACACTTTCAGACACCCTCTGACACTCTCTATCACTCTCTATCACTCGCTGCCACTTTCAGACACTCTCTGCCACTCTCTATCACTCTCTATCACTCTCTGACACTCTCTGACACTCTCTGACACTCTCTGACACTTTCAGACACTCTCTGCCACTCTCTATCACTCCCTGACACTCTCTTACACTCTCTGACACTCTCACACTCTCTGACACTCTCTCACACTCTCTGACACTCTCTGACACACTCTGACCCTCCCTGACACTCTCTGACACTATCTGACACACTCTGACACTCTCACACTCTCTGACACTCTCACACTCTCTGACACTCTCTCACACTCTCTGACATTCTCTCACACTCTCTGACCCTCTCTGACAATCTTCGACACCATCTGACAAACTCTATCACTCTCTGACACTCTCTGACACACTCAGACACTCTCTATCACTCTCTGACACTTTCAGACACTCTCTGCCACTCTCTATCACTCGATATCACTCTCTGACACTTTCAGACACTCTCTATCACTCTCTGACACTCTCTGACACTCTCTGACACTCTCAGACACTCTCTGACACTTTCAGACACTCTCTGCCACTCTCTGTCACTCTCTGACACTCTCTGATACTCTCTGACACTCGCACACTCTCTGACACTGTCTGACCCTCTCTGACCCTCTGTGACACTCTCAGACACTCTCTGGCACACTCTATCACTCTCTGACACTCTCTGACAATCTCAGACACACTCAGACACTCTCTGACACACTCAGACACTCTCTATCACGCTCTGACACTTTCAGACACTCTCTCTGACACTCTCTATCACTCTCTGACACTCTCTGACAATCTCAGACACACTCAGACACTCTCTGACACTCTCTATCACACTCTGACACTCTCTGACACTTTCAGACTCTCTCTGCCACTCTCTATCACTCTCTATCACTCTCTGACACACTCTGACACCCTTTGACCCTCTCTATCGCTCTCTGACCCTCTCTGACACTCTCAGACCCACTCAGACACTCGCTGACACTCGCTATCACTCTCTGACACTTTCAGACATTCTATGCCACTCTCTATTACTCTCTATCACTCTCTGACACTCTCTATCACTGTCAATCATTCTCAATCACTCTCAATCACTCTCTGACACTCTCTGACACTCTCTGACCCTCTCTATCACTCTCAGACACTCTCTGACACTTTCAGACACTCTCTGCCACTCTCTATCACTCTCTGACACTCTCTGACACTCGCACACTGTCTGACACTCTCTGACACTCTTTCATACTCTCTGACACTCTCTGTCACTCTCTGACACTCTCTGACACTTTCAGACACTCTCTGCCACTCTTACACTGTGACACTCTCAGACACACTCTACCACACTCTATCACTCTCTCACACTGTCTGACACTCTCTGATACACTCTAACACTCTCAGACACTCTCTGACACTCTCTATCATTATCTGACACTCGCTGACACTCTCAGACAGTCTCAGACACTCTCTATCACTATCTGACAATCTCTGACACTCTCTGACACTCTCTGATACTCTCTGATACTCTCTAATACACTCTGACACTCTCTATCTCTCTCTGACACTCTCTGACAATATCATACACACTCAGACACTCTCTGACACTCTCTATCACTCTCTGATACTCTCGGACACTTTCAGACACTCTCTGCCACTCTCTGCCACTCTCTATCACTCTCTATCACTCTCAGACAGTCTCAGACACTCTCTGACACTCTCTGATAGTCTCTGAAACTCTCTGACACTCTCTGACAATCTCAGACACACTCAGACACTCTCTGACACTTTCAGACACTCTCTGCCACTCTCTATCACTCTCGATCACTCTCTGAAACTCTCTGCCACTCTCTGACACTCTCTATCACTCTCTGACATCTCTGACACTCTCTCTGACACTCACTCACACTCTCTGACACTCTCTGACACTCTCACACTCTCTGACACTCTCTCACACTCTCTGACACTCTCTGACACACTCTGACCCTCCCCGACACTCTCTGACACTATCTGACACTCTCTGACACTCTCACACTCTCTGACACTCTCACACTCTCTGACACTCTCTCACACTCTCTGACATTCTCTCACACTCTCTGACCCTCTCTGACAATCTTCGACACCATCTGACAAACTCTATCACTCTCTGACACTCTCTGACACACTCAGACACTCTCTATCACTCTCTGACACTTTCAGACACTCTCTGCCACTCTCTATCACTCGATATCACTCTCTGACACTTTCAGACACTCTCTATCACTCTCTGACACTCTCTGACACTCTCTGACACTCTCTGACACTCTCAGACACTCTCTGACACTTTCAGACACTCTCTGCCACTCTCTGTCACTCTCTGACACTCTCTGATACTCTCTGACACTCGCACACTCTCTGACACTCTCTGACCCTCTCTGACCCTCTGTGACACTCTCAGACACTCTCTGGCACACTCTATCACTCTCTGACACTCTCTGACAATCTCAGACACACTCAGACACTCTCTGACACACTCAGACACTCTCTATCACGCTCTGACACTTTCAGACACTCTCTCTGACACTCTCTATCACTCTCTGACACTCTCTGACAATCTCAGACACACTCAGACACTCTCTGACACTCTCTATCACACTCTGACACTCTCTGACACTTTCAGACTCTCTCTGCCACTCTCTATCACTCTCTATCACTCTCTGACACACTCTGACACCCTTTGACCCTCTCTATCGCTCTCTGACCCTCTCTGACACTCTCAGACCCACTCAGACACTCGCTGACACTCGCTATCACTCTCTGACACTTTCAGACATTCTATGCCACTCGCTATTACTCTCTATCACTCTCTGACACTCTCTATCACTGTCAATCATTCTCAATCACTCTCAATCACTCTCTGACACTCTCTGACACTCTCTGACCCTCTCTATCACTCTCAGACACTCTCTGACACTTTCAGACACTCTCTGCCACTCTCTATCACTCTCTGACACTCGCACACTATCTGACACTCTCTGACACTATTTCATACTCTCTGACACTCTCTGTCACTCTCTGACACTCTCTGACACTTTCAGACACTCTCTGCCACTCTTACACTGTGACACTCTCAGACACACTCTACCACACTCTATCACTCTCTCACACTGTCTGACACTCTCTGATACACTCTAACACTCTCAGACACTCTCTGACACTCTCTATCATTATCTGACACTCGCTGACACTCTCAGACAGTCTCAGACACTCTCTATCACTATCTGACAATCTCTGACACTCTCTGACACTCTCTGATACTCTCTGATACCTTCTAATACATTCTGACAGTCTCTATCTCTCTCTGACACTCTCTGACAATATCATACACACTCAGACACTCTCTGACACTCTCTATCACTCTCTGATACTCTCGGACACTTTCAGACACTCTCTGCCACTCTCTATCACTCTCTAACACTCTCAGACAGTCTCAGACACTCTCTGACACTCTCTGATAGTCTCTGAAACTCTCTGACACTCTCTGACAATCTCAGACACACTCAGACACTCTCTGACACTTTCAGACACTCTCTGCCACTCTCTATCACTCTCGATCACTCTCTGAAACTCTCTGCCACTCTCTGACACTCTCTATCACTCTCTGACATCTCTGACACTCTCTCTGACACTCACTCACACGCTCTGACACTCTCTGACACTCTCTGACCCTCCCTGACACTCTCTGAGACTCTTAGACACTCTCTATCACGCTCGGACACTCTCTGATCATCTCAGACACACTCAGACACTCTCTGACACTCTCGATCACTCTCTGACACTCTCTGACACTTTCAGACACTCTCTGAAACTCTCCATCACTCTCTATCACTCGCTGACACTTTCAGACACTCTCTGCCACTCTCTATCACTCTCTATCACTCTCTGACACTCTCTGACACTCTCTGATACTTTCAGACACTCTCTGCCACTCTCTATCACTCCCTGACACTCTCTTACACTCTCTGACACTCTCTCACACTCTCTGACACTCTCTGACACTCTTATCACTCTCTGACACTCTCTGAAACTCTCTGACACTCTCTGATACACTGTGACACTCTCAGACACACTCTACCACACTCTATCACTCTCTCACACTGTCTGACACTCTCTGATACACTCTAACACTCTCAAACACTCTCTGACACTCTCTATCACTATCTGACACTCGCTGACACTCTCAGACAGTCTCAGACACTCTCTATCACTATCTGACAATCTCTGACACTCTCTGACACTCTATGATACTCTCTAATACACTCTGACACTCTCTATCTCTCTCTGACACTCTCTGACAATATCATACACACTCAGACACTCTCTGACACTCTATCACTCTCTGACACTCTCGGACACTTTCAGACACTCTCTGCCACTCTCTATCACTCTCAGACAGTCTCAGACACTCTCTGACACTCTCTGATAGTCTCTGATACTCTCTGACACACTCTGACACTCTCTGACAATCTCAGACACACTCAGACACTCTCTGACTCTTTCAGACACGCTATGCCACTCTCTATCACTCTCTATCACTCTCTGAAACTCTCTGCCACTCTCTGACACGCTCTATCACTCTCTGACATCTCTGACACTCTCTCTGACACTCTCTCTGACACTCTCTCACACTCTCTGACACTCTCTGAAACTCTCTGACACTCTCTGACCCTCCCTGACACTCTGTGAGACTCTCTGACACTCTCTATCACGCTCTGACACTCTCTGATAATCTCAGACACACTCAGACACTCTCTGACACTCTCGATCACTCTCTGACACTCTCTGACACTTTCAGACACTCTCTGACACTCTCTATCACTCTCTATCACTCGCTGACACTTTCAGACACTCTCTGCCACTCTCTATCACTCTCTATCACTCTCTGACACTCTCTGACACTCTCTGTCACTCTCTGACACTCTCTGACACTTTCAGACACTCTCTGCCACTCTCTATCACTCCCTGACACTCTCTTACACTCTCTGACACTCTCACACTCTCTGACACTCTCTCACACTCTCTGACACACTCTGACCCTCCCTGAACATCTCTGACACTATCTGACACTCTCTGACACTCTCACACTCTCTGACATTCTCTCACACTCTCTGACCCTCTCTGACAATCTTCGACACTCTCTGACAAACTCTATCACTCTCTGACACTCTCTGACACACTCAGACACTCTCTATCACTCTCTGACACTTTCAGACACTCTCTGCCACTCTCTATCACTCGATATCACTCTCTGACACTTTCAGACACTCTCTATCACTTTCTGACACTCTCTGACACTCTCTGACACTCTCAGACACTCTCTGACACTTTCAGACACTCTCTGCCACTCTCTGCCACTCTCTGTCACTCTCTGACACTCTCTGATACTCTCTGACACTCGCACACTCTCTGACACTCTCTGACCCTCACTGACCCTCTGTGACAATCTCAGACACTCTCTGGCACACTCTATCACTCTCTGACACTCTCTGACAATCTCAGACACACTCAGACACTCTCTGACACTCTCTATCACACTCTGACACTCTCTGACACTTTCAGACTCTCTCTGCCACTCTCTATCACTCTCTGACACTGTCTGACATTCTCTCACACACTCTGACCCTCTCTGACAATTTTCGACACTCTCTGACAAACTCTTTCACTCTCTGACACTCTCTGACACACTCAGACACTCTCTATCACTCTCTGACACTTTCAGACACTCTCTGACACTCTCTGTCACTCTCTGACACTCTCTGACAATCTCAGACACACTCAGACACTCTCTGACACTCTCTATCACACTCTGACACTCTCTGACACTTTCAGACTCTCTCTGCCACTCTCTATCACTCTCTGACACTGTCTGACACACTCTGACACCCTTTGACCCTCTCTATCGCTCTCTGACCCTCTCTGACACTCTCAGACCCACTCAGACACTCGCTGACACTCGCTATCACTCTCTGATACTTTCAGACATTCTATGCCACTCTCTATTACTCTCTATCACTCGCTGACACTTTCAGACACTCTCTGCCACTCTCTATCACTCTCTGTCACTCTCTGACAAACTCTGACATTCTCACACTCTCTGACACTCTCACACTCTCTGCCACTCTCACACACTCGGACCCTCTCTGACACTCTCTATCACTCTCTGACACTCTCTGACACTCTTTATCGCTCTCTGACACTCTCTGACACTTTCAGACACTCTCTGCCACTCTCTATCACTCTCTATCACTCTCTGACACTCTCTGACACTCTATGGAACTCTATGACACTCTCTATCACTCTCTGACACTCTCTGACACTTTCAGACACTCTCAGACACACTCAGACACTCTCTACCACTCTATATCACTCTCTATCACTCTCTATCAATCTCTGACACTCTCTGACACTCTCTGCCACTCTCTATCACTCCCTGTCACTCTCTGACACTCTCTGACACTCTCTGACACTCTCACACTCTCTGACACTCTCTGACACTTTCTCACACTCTCTGACATTCTTACACTGTGACACTCTCAGACACACTCTACCACACTCTATCACTCTCTCACACAGTCTGACACTCTCTGATACACTCTAACACTCTCAGAAACTCTCTGACACTCTCTATCACTATCTGACACTCGCTGACACTCTCAGACAGTCTCAGACACTCTCTATCACTATCTGACAATCTCTGACACTCTCTGACACTCTCTGATACTCTCTGATACTCTCTAATACACTCTGACACTCTCTATCTCTCTCTGACACTCTCTGACAATATCATACACACTCAGACACTCTCTGACACTCTCTGACACTCTCTGACACTCTCGGACACTTTTAGACACTCTCTGCCACTCTCTATCAAACTCATTCACTCTCAGACATTCTCAGACACTCTCTGACACTCTCTGATAGTCTCTGATACTCTCTGACACTCTCTGACAATCTCAGACACACTCAGACACTCTCTGACTCTTTCAGACACTCTCTGCCACTCTCTATCACTCTCGATCACTCTCTGAAACTCTCTGCCACTCTCTGACACTCTCTATCACTCTCTGACATCTCTGACACTCTCTCTGACACTCTCTCACACTCTCTGACACTCTCTGACACTCTCTGACCCTCCCTGACACTCTCTGAGACTCTCTGACACTATCACGCTCTGACACTCTCTGATAATCACAGACACACGCAGACACTCTCTGACACTCTCGATCACTCTCTATCACTCGCTGACACTTTCAGACACTCTCTGCCACTCTCTATCACTCTCTATCACTCTCTGACACTCTCTTACACTCTCTGTAACTCTCTGACACTCTCTGACACTTTCAGACACTCTCTGCCACTCTCTATCACTCCCTGACACTCTCTTACACTCTCTGACACTCTCTCACACTCTCTGACACTCTCTGACACTCTTATCACTCTCTGACACTCTCTGACACTCTCTGATACACTGTGACACTCTCAGACACACTCTACCACACTCCATCACTCTCTCACACTGTCTGGCACTCTCTGATACACTCTAACACTCTCAGACACTCTCTGACACTCTCTAACACTATCTGACACTCGCTGACAATCTCAGACACTCTCAGACACTCTCTATCACTATCTGACAATCTCTGACACTCTCTGACACTCTCTGATACTCTCTGATACTCTCTAATACACTCTGACACTCTCTATCTCTCTCTGACACTCTCTGACAATATCATACACACTCAGACACTCTCCGACACTCTCTATCACTCTCTGACACTCTCGGACACTTTCAGACACTCTCTGCCACTCTCTAGCACTCTCTATCACTCTCAGACAGTCTCAGACAGTCTCAGACACTCTCTGATAGTCTCTGATACTCTCTGACACTCTCTGACACTCTCTGACAATCTCTGACAATCTCAGACACACTCAGACACTCTCTGACTCTTTCAGACACGCTCTGCCACTCTCTATCACTCTCTGAAACTCTCTGCCACTCTCTGACACGCTCTATCACTCTCTGACATCTCTGACACTCTCTCTGACACTCTCTCTGACACTCTCTCACACTCTCTCACACTCTCTGACACTCTCTGACACTCTCTGACCCTCCCTGACACTCTGTGAGACTCTCTGACACTCTCTATCACGCTCTGACACGCTCTGATAATCTCAGACACACTCAGACACTCTCTGACACTCTCGACCACTCTCTGACACTCTCTGACACTTTCAGACACTCTCTGACACTCTCTATCACTCTCTATCACTCGCTGACACTTTCAGACACTCTCTGCCACTCTCTATCACTCTCTATCACTCTCTGACACTCTCTGACACTCTCTGACACTCTCTGACACTCTCTGACACTTTCAGACACTCTCTGCCACTCTCTATCACTCCCTGACACTCTCTTACACTCTCTGACACTCTCACACTCTCTGACACTCTCTCACACTCTCTGACACTCTCTGACACACTCTGACCCTCCCTGACACTCTCTGACACTATCTGACACTCTCTGACACTCTCACACTCTCTGACACTCTCACACTCTCTGACACTCTCTCACACTCTCTGACATTCTCTCACACTCTCTGACCCTCTCTGACAATCTTCGACATCATCTGACAAACTCTATCACTCTCTGACACTCTCTGACACACTCAGACACTCTCTATCACTCTCTGACACTTTCAGCCACTCTCTGCCACTCTCTATCACTCGATATCACTCTCTGACACTTTCAGACACTCTCTATCACTCTCTGACACTCTCTGACACTCTCAGACACTCTCTGACACTCTCAGACACTCTCTGCCACTCTCTGACACTCTCTGATACTCTCTGACACTCGCACACTCTCTGACACTCTCTGACCCTCTCTGACCCTCTGTGACACTCTCTGACACTCTCTGGCACACTCTATCACTCTCTGACACTCTCTGACAATCTCAGACACACTCAGACACTCTCTGACACACTCAGACACTCTCTATCACTCTCTGACACTTTCAGACACTCTCTGACCCTCTCTATCACTCTCTGACACTCTCTGACAATCTCAGAGACACTCAGACACTCTCTGACACTCTCTATCACACTCTGACACTCTCTGACACTTTCAGACTCTCTCTGCCACTCTCTATCACTCTCTGACACTGTCTGACACACTCTGACACCCTTTGACCCTCTCTATCGCTCTCTGACCCTCTCTGACACTCTCAGACCCACTCAGATACTCGCTGACACTCGCTATCACTCTCTGACACTTTCAGACATTCTATGCCACTCTCTATTACTCTCTATCACTCTCTGACACTCTCTGACACTCTCTGACCCTCTCTATCACTCTCAGACACTCTCTGACACTTTCAGACACTCTCAGCCACTCTCTATCACTCTCTGACACTCTCTGACACTCGCACACTATCTGACACTCTCTGACACTCTTTCATACTCTCTGATACTCTCTGTCACTCTCTGACACTCTCTGACACTTTCAGACACTCTCTGCCACTCTTACACTGTGACACTCTCAGACACACTTTACCACACTCTATCACTCTCTCACACTGTCTGACACTCTCTGATACACTCTAATACTCTCAGACACTCTCTGACACTCTCTATCATTATCTGACACTCGCTGACGCTCTCAGACAGTCTCAGACACTCTCTATCACTATCTGACAATCTCTGACACTCTCTGACACTCTCTGATACTCTCTGATACTCTCTAATACACTCTGACACTCTCTATCTCTCTCTGACACTCTCTGACAATATCATACACACTCAGACACTCTCTGACACTCTATATCACTCTCTGATACTCTCGGACACTTTCAGACACTCTCTGCCACTCTCTATCACTCTCAGACAGTCTCAGACACTCTCTGACACTCTCTGATAGTCTCTGAAACTCTCTGACACTCTCTGACAATCTCAGACACACTCAGACACTCTCTGACACTTTCAGACACTCTCTGCCACTCTCTATCACTCTCGATCACTCTCTGAAACTGTCTGCCACTCTCTGACACTCTCTATCACTCTCTGACATCTCTGACACTCTCTCTGACACTCTCTCACACTCTCTGACACTCTCTGACACGCTCTAACCATCCCTGACACTCTCTGAGACTCTCAGACACTCTCTATCACGCTCGGACACTCTCTGATCATCTCAGACACACTCAGACACTCTCTGACACTCTCGATCACTCGCTGACACTCTCTGACACTTTCAGACACTCTCTGACACTCTCTATCACTCGCTGACACTTTCAGACACTCTCTGCCACTCTCTATCACTCTCTCACACTCTCTGACACTCTCTGACACTCTTATCACTCTCTGACACTCTCTGACACTCTCTGACACTCTCTGATACACTGTGACACTCTCAGACACACTCTACCACACTCTATCACTCTCTCACACTGTCTGACACTCTCTGATACACTCTAACACTCTCAGACACTCTCTGACACTCTCTATCACTATCTGACACTCGCTGACATTCTCAGACAGTCTCAGACACTCTCTATCACTATCTGACAATCTCTGACACTCTCTGACACTCTCTGACACTCTCTGATACTCTCTAATACACTCTGACACTCTCTATCTCTCTCTGACACTCTCTGACAATATCATACACACTCAGACACTCTCTGACACTCTCTATCACTCTCTGACACTCTCGGACACTTTCAGACACTCTCTGCCACTCTCTATCACTCTTTATCACTCTCAGACAGTCTCAGACACTCTCTGACACTCTCTGATAGTCTCTGATACTCTCTGACACTCTCTGACAATCTCTGACAATCTCAGACACACTCAGACACTCTCTGACTCTTTCAGACACGCTCTGCCACTCTCTATCACTCTCTATCACTCTCTGAAACTCTCTGCCACTCTCTGGCACGCTCTATCACTCTCTGACATCTCTGACACTCTCTCTGACACTCTCTCACACTCTCTGACACTCTCTGAAACTCTCTGACACTCTCTGACCCTCCCTGACACTCTGTGAGACTCTCTGACACTCTCTATCACGCTCTGACACTCTCTGATAATCTCAGACACACTCAGACACTCTCTGACACTCTCGATCACTCTCTGACACTCTCTGACACTTTCAGACACTCTCTGACACTCTCTATCACTCTCTATCACTCGCTGACACTTTCAGACACTCTCTGCCACTCTCTATCACTCGTATCACTCTCTGACACTCTCTGACACTCTCTGTCACTCTCTGACACTCTCTGACACTTTCAGACACTCTCTGCCACTCTCTATCACTCCCTGACACTCTCTTACACTCTCTGACACTCTCACACTCTCTGACACTCTCTCACACTCTCAGACACACTCTGACCCTCCCTGAACATCTCTGACACTATCTCACACTCTCTGACACTCTCACACTCTCTGACACTCTCACACTCTCTGACACTCTCTGACACTCTCTCACACTCTCTGACATTCTCTCACACTCTCTGACCCTCTATGACAATCTTCGACACTCTCTGACAAACTCTATCACTCTCTGACACTCTCTGACACACTCAGACACTCTCTATCACTCTCTGACACTTTCAGACACTCTCTGCCACTCTCTATCACTCGATATCACTCTCTGACACTTTCAGACACTCTCTATCACTCTCTGACACTCTCTGACACTCTCAGACACTCTCTGCCACTCTCTGCCACTCTCTGTCACTCTCTGACACTCTCTGATACTCTCTGACACTCGCACACTCTCTGACACTCTCTGACCCTCTCTGACCCTCTGTGACAATCTCAGACACTCTCTGGCACACTCTATCACTCTCTGACACTCTCTGACAATCTCAGACACACTCAGACACTCTCTGACACTCTCTATCACACTCTGACACTCTCTGACACTTTCAGACTCTCTCTGCCACTCTCTATCACTCTCTGACACTGTCTGACATTCTCTCACACACTCTGACCCTCTCTGACAATCTTCGACACTCTCTGACAAACTCTATCACTCTCTGACACTCTCTGACACACTCAGGCACTCTCTACCACTCTCTCACACTTTCAGACACTCTCTGACACTCTCTATCACTCTCTGACACTCTCTGACAATCTCAGACACACTCAGACACTCTCTGACACTCTCTATTACTCTCTATCACTCGCTGACACTTTCAGACACTCTCTGCCACTCTCTATCACTCTCTGTCACTCTCTGACAAACTCTGACATTCTCACACTCTCTGACACTCTCACACTCTCCGCCACTCTCACACACTCTGACACTCTCTATCACTCTCTGACACTCTCTGACACTCTCTATCACTCTCTGACACTCTCTGACAATCTCAGGCACACTCAGACACTCTCTGACACTCTCCATCGCTCTCTGACACTCTCTGACAATCTCTGACACTCTCTGCCACTCTCTATCACTCTCTATCACTCTCTGACACTCTCTGACACTCTATGACACTCTATGACACTCTCTATCACTCTCTATCACTCTGTGACACTCTCTGACACTTTCAGACACTCTCAGACACACTCAGACACTCTCTACCACTCTCTATCACTCTCTATCACTCTCTATCAATCTCTGACACTCTCTGACACTCTCTGCCACTCTCTATCACTCCCTGTCACTCTCTGACACTCTCTGACTCTCTCTGACACTCTCACACTCTCTGACACTCTCTGACACTTTCTCACACTCTCTGACATTCTCTCACACTCTCTGACCCTCTCTGACAATCTTCGACCTGCTCTGACAAACTCTATCACTCTCTGACACTCTCTGACACACTCAGACACTCACTATCACTCTCTGACACTTTCAGACACTCTCTGCCACTCTTACACTGTGACACTCTCAGACACACTCGACCACACTCTATCACTCTCTCACACTGTCTGACACTCTCTGATACACTCTAACACTCTCAGACACTCTCTGACACTCTCTATCACTATCTGACACTCGCTGACAATCTCAGACAGTCTCAGACACTCTCTATCACTATCTGACAATCTCTGACACTCTCTGACGCTCTCTGATACTCTCTGATACTCTCTAATACACTCTGACACTCTCTATCTCTCTCTGACACTCTCTGACAATATCATACACACTCAGACACTCTCTGACACTCTCTATCACTCTCTGCCACTCTCTTGCACTCTCTATCACTCTCAGACAGTCTCAGACACTCTCTGACACTCTCTGATAGTCTCTGATACTCTCTGACACTCTCTGACACTCTCTGACAATCTAAGACACACTCAGACACTCTCTGACTCTTTCAGACACTCTCTGCCACTCTCTATCACTCTCTGAAACTCTCTGCCACTCTCTGACACGCTCTATCACTCTCTGACATCTCTGACACTCTCTCTGACACTCTCTCACACTCTCTCACACTCTCTGACACTCTCTGACACTCTCTGACCCTCCCTGACACTCTGTGAGACTCTCTGACACTCTCTATCACGCTCTGACACTCTCTGATAATCTCAGACACACTCAGACACTCTCTGACACTCTCGATCACTCTCTGACACTCTCTGACACTTTCAGACACTCTCTGACACTCTCTATCACTCTCTATCACTCGCTGACACTTTCAGACACTCTCTGTCGCTCTCTGACACTCTCTGACACTCTCTATCACTCCCTGACACTCTCTTACACTCTCTGACACTCTCACACTCTCTGACACTCTCTCACACTCTCTGACACTCTCTGACACACTCTGACCCTCCCTGAACATCTCTGACACTATCTGACACTCTCTGACACTCTCACACTCTCTGACACTCTCACACTCTCTGACACTCTCTGACACTCTCTAACACTCTCTGACATTCTCTCACACTCTCTGACCCTCTCTGACAAACCTCGACACCATCTGACAAACTCCACCACTCTCTGACACTCTCTGACACACTCAGACACTCTCTATCACTCTCTGACACTTTCAGACACTCTCTGCCACTCTCTATCACTCGATATCACTCTCTGACACTTTCAGACACTCTATATCACTCTCTGACACTCTCTGACACTCTCTGACACTCTCAGACACTCTCTGACACTTTCAGACACTCTCTGCCACTCTCTGTCACTCTCCGACACTCTCTGACACTCTCTGACACTCGCACACTCTCTGACACTCTCTGACCCTCTCTGACCCTCTGTGACACTCTCAGACACTCTCTGGCACACTCTATCACTCTCTGACACTCTCTGACAATCTCAGACACACTCAGACACTCTCTGACACTCGCTATCACACTCTGACACTCTCTGACACTTTCAGACTCTCTCTGCCACTCTATATCACTCTCTGACACTGTCTGACATTTTCTCACACACTCTGACCATCTCTGACAATCTTCGACACTCTGTGACAAACTCTATCACTCTCTGACACTCTCTGACACACTCAGACACTCTCTATCACTCTCTGACACTTTCAGACACTCTCTGACACTCTCTATCACACTCTGACACTCTCTGACAATCTCAGACACACTCAGACACTCTCTGACACTCTCTATCACACTCTGACACTCTCTGACACTTTCAGACTCTCTCTGCCACTCTCTATCACTCTCTGGCACTTTCTGACACACTCAGACACCCTTTGACCCTCTCTATCGCTCTCTGACCCTCTCTGACACTCTCAGACCCACTCAGACACTCGCTGACACTCGCTATCACTCTCTGACACTTTCAGACATTCTATGCCACTCTCTATTACTCTCTATCACTCGCTGACACTTTCAGACACTCTCTGCCACTCTCTATCACTCTCTGTCACTCTCTGACACTCTCTGACAAACTCTGACATTCTCACACTCTCTGACACTCTCACACTCTCTGCCACTCTCACACACTCGGACCCTCTCTGACACTCTCTGACACTCTCTGACACTCTCTATCACTCTCTGACACTCTCTGACAATCTCAGACACACTCAGACACTCTCTGACACTCTCTATCGCTCTCTGACACTCTCTGACACTTTCAGACACTCTCTGCCACTCTCTATCACTCTCTATCACTCTCTGACACTCTCTGACACTCGATGACACTCTCTATCACTCTCTGACACTCTCTGACACTTTCAGACACTCTCAGACACACTCAGACACTCTCTACCACTCTCTATCACTCTCTATCACTCTCTATCACTCTCTATCACTCTCTGACACTCTCTGACACTCTCTGCCACTCTCTATCACTCCCTGTCACTTTCTGACACTCTCTGACACTCTCTGACACTTTCTCACACTCTCTGACATTCTCTCACACTCTCTGATTCTCTCTGACAATCTTCGACCTGCTCTGACAAACTCTATCACTCTCTGACACTCTCTGACACACTCAGACACTCTCTATCACTCTCTGACACTTTCAGACTCTCTCTGCCACTCTTACACTGTGACACTCTCAGACACACTCTACCACATTCTATCACTCTCTCACTCTGTCTGACTCTCTCTGATACACTCTAACACTCTCAGACACTCTCTGACACTCTCTATCACTATCTGACACTCGCTGACACTCTCAGACAGTCTCAGACACTCTCTATCACTATCTGACAATCTCTGACACTCTCTGACACTCTCTGATACTCTCTGATACTCTCTAATACACTCTGACACTCTCTATCTCTCTCTGACACTCTCTGACAATATCATACACACTCAGACACTCTCTGACACTCTCTATCACTCTCTGACACTCTCGGACACTTTCAGACACTCTCTGCCACTCTATATCACTCTCTATCACTCTCAGACAGTCTCAGACACTCTCTGACACTCTCTGATAGTCTCTGATACTCTCTGACACTCTCTGACAATCTCAGACACACTCAGACACTCTCTGACACTTTCAGACACTCTCTGCCACTCTCTATCACTCTCGATCACTCTCTGAAACTCTCTGCCACTCTCTGACACTCTCTATCACACTCTGACATCTCTGACACTCTCTCTGACACTCTCTCACACTCTCAGACACTCTCTGACCCTCCCTGACACTCTCTGAGACTCTCTGACACTCTCTATCACGCTCTGACACTCTCTGATAATCTCAGACACACTCAGACACTCTCTGACACTCTCGATCACTCTCTATCACTCGCTGACACTTTCAGACACTCGCTGCCACTCTCTATCACTCTCTATCACTCTCTGACACTCTCTGACACTCTCTGTCACTCTCTGACACTCTCTGACACTTTCAGACACTCTCTGCCACTCTCTATCACGCCCTGACATTCTCTAACACTCTCTGACACTCTCTCACACTCTCTGACACTCTCTGACACTCTCTGACACTCTTCTCACTCTCTGACACTCTCTGACACTCTCTGACACTCTCTGATACACTGTGACACTCTCAGACACTCTCTGACACTCTCGATCACTCTCTGACACTCTCTGACACTTTCAGACACTCTCTGACACTCTCTATCACTCTCTATCACTCGCTGACACTTTCAGACACTCTCTGTCGCTCTCTGACACTCTCTGACACTCTCTATCACTCCCTGACACTCTCTTACACTCTCTGACACTCTCACACTCTCTGACACTCTCTCACACTCTCTGACACTCTCTGACACACTCTGACCCTCCCTGAACATCTCTGACACTATCTGACACTCTCTGACACTCTCACACTCTCTGACACTCTCACACTCTCTGACACTCTCTGACACTCTCTAACACTCTCTGACATTCTCTCACACTCTCTGACCCTCTCTGACAAACCTCGACACCATCTGACAAACTCCACCACTCTCTGACACTCTCTGACACACTCAGACACTCTCTATCACTCTCTGACACTTTCAGACACTCTCTGCCACTCTCTATCACTCGATATCACTCTCTGACACTTTCAGACACTCTATATCACTCTCTGACACTCTCTGACACTCTCTGACACTCTCAGACACTCTCTGACACTTTCAGACACTCTCTGCCACTCTCTGTCACTCTCCGACACTCTCTGACACTCTCTGACACTCGCACACTCTCTGACACTCTCTGACCCTCTCTGACCCTCTGTGACACTCTCAGACACTCTCTGGCACACTCTATCACTCTCTGACACTCTCTGACAATCTCAGACACACTCAGACACTCTCTGACACTCGCTATCACACTCTGACACTCTCTGACACTTTCAGACTCTCTCTGCCACTCTATATCACTCTCTGACACTGTCTGACATTTTCTCACACACTCTGACCATCTCTGACAATCTTCGACACTCTGTGACAAACTCTATCACTCTCTGACACTCTCTGACACACTCAGACACTCTCTATCACTCTCTGACACTTTCAGACACTCTCTGACACTCTCTATCACACTCTGACACTCTCTGACAATCTCAGACACACTCAGACACTCTCTGACACTCTCTATCACACTCTGACACTCTCTGACACTTTCAGACTCTCTCTGCCACTCTCTATCACTCTCTGGCACTTTCTGACACACTCAGACACCCTTTGACCCTCTCTATCGCTCTCTGACCCTCTCTGACACTCTCAGACCCACTCAGACACTCGCTGACACTCGCTATCACTCTCTGACACTTTCAGACATTCTATGCCACTCTCTATTACTCTCTATCACTCGCTGACACTTTCAGACACTCTCTGCCACTCTCTATCACTCTCTGTCACTCTCTGACACTCTCTGACAAACTCTGACATTCTCACACTCTCTGACACTCTCACACTCTCTGCCACTCTCACACACTCGGACCCTCTCTGACACTCTCTGACACTCTCTGACACTCTCTATCACTCTCTGACACTCTCTGACAATCTCAGACACACTCAGACACTCTCTGACACTCTCTATCGCTCTCTGACACTCTCTGACACTTTCAGACACTCTCTGCCACTCTCTATCACTCTCTATCACTCTCTGACACTCTCTGACACTCGATGACACTCTCTATCACTCTCTGACACTCTCTGACACTTTCAGACACTCTCAGACACACTCAGACACTCTCTACCACTCTCTATCACTCTCTATCACTCTCTATCACTCTCTATCACTCTCTGACACTCTCTGACACTCTCTGCCACTCTCTATCACTCCCTGTCACTTTCTGACACTCTCTGACACTCTCTGACACTTTCTCACACTCTCTGACATTCTCTCACACTCTCTGATTCTCTCTGACAATCTTCGACCTGCTCTGACAAACTCTATCACTCTCTGACACTCTCTGACACACTCAGACACTCTCTATCACTCTCTGACACTTTCAGACTCTCTCTGCCACTCTTACACTGTGACACTCTCAGACACACTCTACCACATTCTATCACTCTCTCACTCTGTCTGACTCTCTCTGATACACTCTAACACTCTCAGACACTCTCTGACACTCTCTATCACTATCTGACACTCGCTGACACTCTCAGACAGTCTCAGACACTCTCTATCACTATCTGACAATCTCTGACACTCTCTGACACTCTCTGATACTCTCTGATACTCTCTAATACACTCTGACACTCTCTATCTCTCTCTGACACTCTCTGACAATATCATACACACTCAGACACTCTCTGACACTCTCTATCACTCTCTGACACTCTCGGACACTTTCAGACACTCTCTGCCACTCTATATCACTCTCTATCACTCTCAGACAGTCTCAGACACTCTCTGACACTCTCTGATAGTCTCTGATACTCTCTGACACTCTCTGACAATCTCAGACACACTCAGACACTCTCTGACACTTTCAGACACTCTCTGCCACTCTCTATCACTCTCGATCACTCTCTGAAACTCTCTGCCACTCTCTGACACTCTCTATCACACTCTGACATCTCTGACACTCTCTCTGACACTCTCTCACACTCTCAGACACTCTCTGACCCTCCCTGACACTCTCTGAGACTCTCTGACACTCTCTATCACGCTCTGACACTCTCTGATAATCTCAGACACACTCAGACACTCTCTGACACTCTCGATCACTCTCTATCACTCGCTGACACTTTCAGACACTCGCTGCCACTCTCTATCACTCTCTATCACTCTCTGACACTCTCTGACACTCTCTGTCACTCTCTGACACTCTCTGACACTTTCAGACACTCTCTGCCACTCTCTATCACGCCCTGACATTCTCTAACACTCTCTGACACTCTCTCACACTCTCTGACACTCTCTGACACTCTCTGACACTCTTCTCACTCTCTGACACTCTCTGACACTCTCTGACACTCTCTGATACACTGTGACACTCTCAGACACACTCTACCACACTCTATCACTCTCTCACACTGTCTGACACTCTCTGATACTTTCAGACTCTCTCTGCCACTCTCTATCACTCTCTGACACTTTCTGACACACTCTGACACCCTTTGACCCTCACTATCGCTCTCTGACCCTCTCTGACACTCTCAGACCCACTCAGACACTCGCTGACACTCGCTATCACTCTCTGACACTTTCAGACATTCTATGCCACTCTCTATTACTCTCTATCACTCGCTGACACTTTCAGACACTCTCTGCCACTCTCTATCACTCTCTGTCACTCTCTGACAAACTCTGACATTCTCACACTCTCTGACACTCTCACACTCTCTGCCACTCTCACACACTCGGACCCTCTCTGACACTCTCTATCACTCTCTGACACTCTCTGACACTCTCTATCACTCTCTGACACTCTCTGACAATCTCAGACACACTCAGACACTCTCTGACACTCTCTATCGCTCTCTGACACTCTCTGACACTTTCAGACACTCTCTGCCACTCACTATCACTCTCTATCACTCTATGACACTCTCTGACACTCGATGACACTCTCTATCACTCTCTGACACTCTCTGACACTTTCAGACACTCTCAGACACACTCAGACACTCTCTACCACTCTCTATCACTCTCTATCACTCTCTATCACTCTCTATCACTCTCTGACACTCTCTGACACTCTCTGCCACTCTCTATCACTCCCTGTCACTCTCTGACACTCTCTGACACTCTCTGACACTTTCTCACACTCTCTGACATTCTCTCACACTCTCTGATTCTCTCTGACAATCTCTATCACTCTCTGACACACTCTGACCCTCCCTGAACATCTCTGACACTATCTGACACTCTCTGACACTCTCACACTCTCTGACACTCTCACACTCTCTGACACTCTCTGACACTCTCTAACACTCTCTGACATTCTCTCACACTCTCTGACCCTCTCTGACAATCTTCGACACCATCTGACAAACTCCATCACTCTCTGACACTCTCTGACACACTCAGACACTCTCTATCACTCTCTGACACTTTCAGACACTCTCTGCCACTCTCTATCACTCGATATCACTCTCTGACACTTTCAGACACTCTATATCACTCTCTGACACTCTCTGACACTCTCTGACACTCTCAGACACTCTCTGACACTTTCAGACACTCTCTGCCACTCTCTGTCACTCTCTGACACTCTCTGACACTCGCACACTCTCTGACACTCTCTGACCCTCTCTGACCCTCTGTGACACTCTCAGACACTCTCTGGCACACTCTATCACTCTCTGACACTCTCTGACAATCTCAGACACACTCAGACACTCTCTGACACTCGCTATCACACTCTGACACTCTCTGACACTTTCAGACTCTCTCTGCCACTCTATATCACTCTCTGACACTGTCTGACATTTTCTCACACACTCTGACCCTCTCTGACAATCTTCGACACTCTCTGACAAACTCTATCACTCTTTGACACTCTCTGACACACTCAGACACTCTCTATCACTCTCTGACACTTTCAGACACTCTCTGACACTCTCTACAACACTCTGACACTCTCTGACAATCTCAGACACACTCAGACACTCTCTGACACTCTCTATCACACTCTGACACTCTCTGACACTTTCAGACTCTCTCTGCCACTCTTTATCACTCTCTGACACTTTCTGACACACTCAGACACCCTTTGACCCTCTCTATCGCTCTCTGACCCTCTCTGACACTCTCAGACCCACTCAGACACTCGCTGACACTCGCTATCACTCTCTGACACTTTCAGACATTCTATGCCACTCTCTATTACTCTCTATCACTCGCTGACACTTTCAGACACTCTCTGCCACTCTCTATCACTCTCTGTCACTCTCTGACACTCTCTGACAAACTCTGACATTCTCACACTCTCTGACACTCTCACACTCTCTGCCACTCTCACACACTCGGACCCTCTCTGACACTCTCTATCACTCTCTGACACTCTCTGACACTCTCTATCACACTCTGACACTCTCTGACAATCTCAGACACACTCAGACACTCTCTGACACTCTCTATCGCTCTCTGACACTCTCTGACACTTTCAGACACTCTCTGCCACTCTCTATCACTCTCTATCACTCTCTGACACTCTCTGACACTCGATGACACTCTCTATCACTCTCTGACACTCTCTGACACTTTCAGACACTCTCAGACACACTCAGACACTCTCTACCACTCTCTATCACTCTCTATCACTCTCTATCACTCTCTATCACTCTCTGACACTCTCTGACACTCTCTGCCACTCTCTATCACTCCCTGTCACTTTCTGACACTCTCTGACACTCTCTGACACTTTCTCACACTCTCTGACATTCTCTCACACTCTCTGATTCTCTCTGACAATCTTCGACCTGCTCTGACAAACTCTATCACTCTCTGACACTCTCTGACACACTCAGCCACTCTCTATCACTCTCTGACACTTTCAGACACTCTCTGCCACTCTTACACTGTGACACTCTCAGACACACTCTACCACATTCTATCACTCTCTCACTCTGTCTGACTCTCTCTGATACACTCTAACACTCTCAGACACTCTCTGACACTCTCTATCACTATCTGACACTCGCTGACACTCTCAGACAGTCTCAGACACTATCACTATCTGACAATCTCTGACACTCTCTGACACTCTCTGATACTCTCTGATACTCTCTAATACACTCTGACACTCTCTATCTCTCTCTGACACTCTCTGACAATATCATACACACTCAGACACTCTCTGACACTCTCTATCACTCTCTGACACTCTCGGACACTTTCAGACACTCTCTGCCACTCTATATCACTCTCTATCACTCTCAGACAGTCTCAGACACTCTCTGACACTCTCTGATAGTCTCTGATACTCTCTGACACTCTCTGACAATCTCAGACACACTCAGACACTCTCTGACACTTTCAGACACTCTCTGCCACTCTCTATCACTCTCGATCACTCTCTGAAACTCTCTGCCACTCTCTGACACTCTCTATCACACTCTGACATCTCTGACACTCTCTCTGACACTCTCTCACACTCTCAGACACTCTCTGACACTCTCTGACCCTCCCTGACACTCTCTGAGACTCTCTGACACTCTCTATCACGCTCTGACACTCTCTGATAATCTCAGACACACTCAGACACTCTCTGACACTCTCGATCACTCTCTATCACTCGCTGACACTTTCAGACACTCTCTGCCACTCTCTATCACTCTCTATCACTCTCTGACACTCTCTGACACTCTCTGTCACTCTCTGTCACTCTCTGACACTCTCTGACACTTTCAGACACTCTCTGCCACTCTCTATCACGCCCTGACATTCTCTAACACTCTCTGACACTCTCTCACACTCTCTGACACTCTCTGACACTCTCTGACACTCTCTGACACTCTCTGATACACTGTGACACTCTCAGACACACTCTACCACACTCTATCACTCTCTCACACTGTCTGACACTCTCTGATACTTTCAGACTCTCTCTGCCACTCTCTATCACTCTCTGACACTTTCTGACACACTCTGACACCCTTTGACCCTCACTATCGCTCTCTGACCCTCTCTGACACTCTCAGACCCACTCAGACACTCGCTGACACTCGCTATCACTCTCTGACACTTTCAGACATTCTATGCCACTCTCTATTACTCTCTATCACTCGCTGACACTTTCAGACACTCTCTGCCACTCTCTATCACTCTCTGTCACTCTCTGACAAACTCTGACATTCTCACACTCTCTGACACTCTCACACTCTCTGCCACTCTCACACACTCGGACCCTCTCTGACACTACTATCACTCTCTGACACTCTCTGACACTCTCTATCACTCTCTGACACTCTCTGACAATCTCAGACACACTCAGACACTCTCTGACACTCTCTATCGCTCTCTGACACTCTCTGACACTTTTAGACACTCTCTGCCACTCTCTATCACTCTCTATCACTCTATGACACTCTCTGACACTCGATGACACTCTCTATCACTCTCTGACACTCTCTGACACTTTCAGACACTCTCAGACACACTCAGACACTCTCTACCACTCTCTATCACTCTCTATCACTCTCTATCACTCTCTATCACTCTCTGACACTCTCTGACACTCTCTGCCACTCTCTATCACTCCCTGTCACTTTCTGACACTCTCTGACACTCTCTGACACTTTCTCACACTCTCTGACATTCTCTCACACTCTCTGATTCTCTCTGACAATCTTCGACCTGCTCTGACAAACTCTATCACTCTCTGACACTCTCTGACACACTCAGCCACTCTCTATCACTCTCTGACACTTTCAGACACTCTCTGCCACTCTTACACTGTGACACTCTCAGACACACTCTACCACATTCTATCACTCTCTCACTCTGTCTGACTCTCTCTGATACACTCTAACACTCTCAGACACTCTCTGACACTCTCTATCACTATCTGACACTCGCTGACACTCTCAGACAGTCTCAGACACTCTCTATCACTATCTGACAATCTCTGACACTCTCTGACACTCTCTGATACTCTCTGATACTCTCTAATACACTCTGACACTCTCTATCTCTCTCTGACACTCTCTGACAATATCATACACACTCAGACACTCTCTGACACTCTCTATCACTCTCTGACACTCTCGGACACTTTCAGACACTCTCTGCCACTCTATATCACTCTCTATCACTCTCAGACAGTCTCAGACACTCTCTGACACTCTCTGATAGTCTCTGATACTCTCTGACACTCTCTGACAATCTCAGACACACTCAGACACTCTCTGACACTTTCAGACACTCTCTGCCACTCTCTATCACTCTCGATCACTCTCTGAAACTCTCTGCCACTCTCTGACACTCTCTATCACACTCTGACATCTCTGACACTCTCTCTGACACTCTCTCACACTCTCAGACACTCTCTGACACTCTCTGACCCTCCCTGACACTCTCTGATAATCTCAGACACACTCAGACACTCTCTGACACTCTCGATCACTCTCTATCACTCGCTGACACTTTCAGACACTCTCTGCCACTCTCTATCACTCTCTATCACTCTCTGACACTCTCTGACACTCTCTGTCACTCTCTGTCACTCTCTGACACTCTCTGACACTTTCAGACACTCTCTGCCACTCTCTATCACGCCCTGACATTCTCTAACACTCTCTGACACTCTCTCACACTCTCTGACACTCTCTGACACTCTCTGACACTCTCTGACACTCTCTGATACACTGTGACACTCTCAGACACACTCTACCACACTCTATCACTCTCTCACACTGTCTGACACTCTCTGATACTTTCAGACTCTCTCTGCCACTCTCTATCACTCTCTGACACTTTCTGACACACTCTGACACCCTTTGACCCTCACTATCGCTCTCTGACCCTCTCTGACACTCTCAGACCCACTCAGACACTCGCTAACACTCGCTATCACTCTCTGACACTTTCAGACATTCTATGCCACTCTCTATTACTCTCTATCACTCGCTGACACTTTCAGACACTCTCTGCCACTCTCTATCACTCTCTGTCACTCTCTGACAAACTCTGACATTCTCACACTCTCTGACACTCTCACACTCTCTGCCACTCTCACACACTCGGACCCTCTCTGACACTACTATCACTCTCTGACACTCTCTGACACTCTCTATCACTCTCTGACACTCTCTGACAATCTCAGACACACTCAGACACTCTCTGACACTCTCAATCGCTCTCTGACACTCTCTGACACTTTCAGACACTCTCTGCCACTCTCTATCACTCTCTATCACTCTATGACACTCTCTGACACTCGATGACACTCTCTATCACTCTCTGACACTCTCTGACACTTTCAGACACTCTCAGACACACTCAGACACTCTCTACCACTCTCTATCACTCTCTATCACTCTCTATCACTCTCTATCACTCTCTGACACTCTCTGACACTCTCTGCCACTCTCTATCACTCCCTGTCACTCACTGACACTCTCAGACACTCTCTGACACTTTCTCACACTCTCTGACATTCTCTCACACTCTCTGATTCTCTCTGACAATCTTCGACCTGCTCTGACAAACTCTATCACTCTCTGACACTCTCTGACACACTCAGACACTCTCTATCACTCTCTGACACTTTCAGACACTCTCTGCCACTCTTACACTGTGACACTCTCAGACACACTCTACCACATTCTATCACTCTCTCACTCTGTCTGACACTCTCTGATACACTCTAACACTCTCAGACACTCTCTGACACTCTCTATCACTCTCTGACACTCTCTGACACACTCAGACACTCTCTATCACTCTCTGACACTTTCAGACACTCTCTGCCACTCTTACACTGTGACACTCTCAGACACACTCTACCACATTCTATCACTCTCTCACTCTGTCTGACACTCTCTGATACACTCTAACACTCTCAGACACTCTCTGACACTCTCTATCACTCTCTGACCCTCCCTGACACTCTCTGAGACTCTCTGACACTCTCTATCACGCTCTGACACTCTCTGATAATCTCAGACACACTCAGACACTCTCTGACACTCTCGATCACTCTCTATCACTCGCTGACACTTTCAGAAACTCTCTGTCACTCTCTGACACTCTCTGACACTTTCAGACACTCTCTGCCACTCTCTATCACGCCCTGACATTCTCTAACACTCTCTGACACTCTCTCACACTCTCTGACACTCTCTGACACTCTCTGACACTCTTATCACTCTCTGACACTCTCTGACACTCTCTGATACACTGTGACACTCTCAGACACACTCTACCACACTCTATCACTCTCTCACACTGTCTGACACTCTCTGATACACTCTAACACTCTCAGACACTCTCTGACACTCTCTATCACTATCTGACAATCGCTGACACTCTCAGACAGTCTCAGACACTCTCTATCACTATCTGACAATCTCTGACACTCTCTGACACTCTCTGATACTCTCTGATACTCTCTAATACACTCTGACACTCTCTATCTCTCTCTGACACTCTCTGACAATATCATACACACTCAGACACTCTCTGACACTCTCTATCACTCTCTGACACTCTCGGACACTTTCAGACACTCTCTGCCACTCTCTATCACTCTCTATCACTCTCATACAGTCTCAGACTCTCTCTGACACTCTCTGATAGTCTCTGATACTCTCTGACAATCTCTGACACTCTCTGACAATCTCAGACACACTCAGACACTCTCTGACTCTTTCAGACACACTCTGCCACTCTCTATCACTCTCTATCACTCTCTGAAACTCTCTCTGACACTCTCTCTGTCACTCTCTCACACTCTCTGACACTCTCTGACACTCTCTGACACTCTCTGACCCTCCCTGACACTCTGCGAGACTCTCTGACACTCTCTATCACGCTCTGACACTCTCTGATAATCTCAGACACACTCAGACACTCTCTGACACTCTCGATCACTCTCTGACACTCTCTGACACTTTCAGACACTCTCTGACACTCTCTATCACTCTCTATCACTCGCTGACACTTTCAGACACACTCTATCACTCTCTGACACTCTCTGACACTCTCTGACACTCTCTGACACTCTCTGACACTCTCAGACACTCTCTGACACTTTCAGACACTCTCTGCCTCTCTCTGTCTCTCTCTGACACTCTCTGATACTCTCTGACACTCGCACACTCTCTGACACTCTTTCACACTCTCTGACCCTCTCTGACCGTCTGTGACACTCTCAGATACTCTCTGGCACACTCTATCACTCTCTGACACTCTCTATCACTGTCAATCATTCTCAATCACTCTCAATCACTCTCTGACACTCTCTGACACTCTCTGACCCTCTCTATCACTCTCAGAAACTCTCTGACACTTTCAGACACTCTCTGCCACTCTCTATCACTCTCTGACACTCTCTGACACTCTCTGACACTCGCACACTATCTGACACTCTCTGACACTCTTTCACACTCTCTGACACTCCCTGACCCTCTCTGACCCTCTCTGACACTCTCAGACAGTCTCTGGCACACTCGATCACTCTCTGACACTCTCTATCACTCTCTGTCACTCTCTGACACTCTCAGATACACTCTGGCACTCTCAGACAATCTCTGCCACTCTCTATCACTCTCTGACACTCTCTGATACACTCTAACACTCTCAGACACTCTCTGACACTCTCTATCACTCACTGACACTCTCTGTCACTCTCTGACACTCTCCGACACTTTCAGACACTCTCTGCCACTCTCTATCACTCCCTGACACTCTCTTACACTCTCTGACACTCTCACACTCTCTGACACTCTCTCACACTCTCTGACACTCTCTGACACACTCTGACCCTCCCTGACACTCTCGGACACTATCTGACACTCTCTGACACTCTCACACTCTCTGACACTCTCACACTCTCTGACACTCTCTGACACTCTCTCACACTCTCTGACATTCTCTCACACTCTCTGACCCTCTCTGACAATCTTCGACACTCTCTGACAAACTCTATCACTCTCTGACACTCTCTGACACACTCAGACACTCTCTATCACTCTCTGACACTTTCAGACACTCTCTGCCACTCTCTATCGCTCGATATCACTCTCTGACACTTTCAGACACTCTCTATCACTCTCTATCACTCTCTATCACTCTCTGACACTCTCTGACACTCTCTGACACTTTCTCACACTCTCTGACATTCTCTCACACTCTCTGATTCTCTCTGACAATCTTCGACCTGCTCTGACAAACTCTATCACTCTCTGACACTCTCTGACACACTCAGACACTCTCTATCACTCTCTGACACTTTCAGACACTCTCTGCCACTCTTACACTGTGACACTCTCAGACACACTCTACCACATTCTATCACTCTCTCACTCTGTCTGACACTCTCTGATACACTCTAACACTCTCAGACACTCTCTGACACTCTCTATCACTCTCTGACACTCTCTGACACACTCAGACACTCTCTATCACTCTCTGACACTTTCAGACACTCTCTGCCACTCTTACACTGTGACACTCTCAGACACACTCTACCACATTCTATCACTCTCTCACTCTGTCTGACACTCTCTGATACACTCTAACACTCTCAGACACTCTCTGACACTCTCTATCACTCTCTGACCCTCCCTGACACTCTCTGAGACTCTCTGACACTCTCTATCACGCTCTGACACTCTCTGATAATCTCAGACACACTCAGACACTCTCTGACACTCTCGATCACTCTCTATCACTCGCTGACACTTTCAGAAACTCTCTGTCACTCTCTGACACTCTCTGACACTTTCAGACACTCTCTGCCACTCTCTATCACGCCCTGACATTCTCTAACACTCTCTGACACTCTCTCACACTCTCTGACACTCTCTGACACTCTTATCACTCTCTGACACTCTCTGACACTCTCTGATACACTGTGACACTCTCAGACACACTCTACCACACTCTATCACTCTCTCACACTGTCTGACACTCTCTGATACACTCTAACACTCTCAGACACTCTCTGACACTCTCTATCACTATCTGACAATCGCTGACACTCTCAGACAGTCTCAGACACTCTCTATCACTATCTGACAATCTCTGACACTCTCTGACACTCTCTGATACTCTCTGATACTCTCTAATACACTCTGACACTCTCTATCTCTCTCTGACACTCTCTGACAATATCATACACACTCAGACACTCTCTGACACTCTCTATCACTCTCTGACACTCTCGGACACTTTCAGACACTCTCTGCCACTCTCTATCACTCTCTATCACTCTCATACAGTCTCAGACACTCTCTGACACTCTCTGATAGTCTCTGATACTCTCTGACACTCTCTGACACTCTCTGACAATCTCAGACACACTCAGACACTCTCTGACTCTTTCAGACACTCTCTGCCACTCTCTATCACTCTCTATCACTCTCTGAAACTCTCTCTGACACTCTCTCTGACACTCTCTCACACTCTCTGACACTCTCTGACACTCTCTGACACTCTCTGACCCTCCCTGACACTCTGCGAGACTCTCTGACACTCTCTATCATGCTCTGACACTCTCTGATAATCTCAGACACACTCAGACACTCTCTGACACTCTCGATCACTCTCTGACACTCTCTGACACTTTCAGACACTCTCTGACACTCTCTATCACTCTCTATCACTCGCTGACACTTTCAGACACACTCTATCACTCTCGGACACTCTCTGACACTCTCTGACACTCTCTGACACTCTCTGACACTCTCAGACACTCTCTGACACTTTCAGACACTCTCTGCCTCTCTCTGTCTCTCTCTGACACTCTCTGATACTCTCTGACACTCGCACACTCTCTGACACTCTCTGACACTCTTTCACACTCTCTGACCCTCTCTGACCGTCTGTGACACTCTCAGACACTCTCTGGCACACTCTATCACTCTCTGACACTCTCTATCACTGTCAATCATTCTCAATCACTCTCAATCACTCTCTGACACTCTCTGACACTCTCTGACCCTCTCTATCACTCTCAGACACTCTCTGACACTTTCAGACACTCTCTGCCACTCTCTATCACTCTCTAACACTCTCTGACACTCTCTGACACTCGCACACTATCTGACACTCTCTGACACTCTTTCACACTCTCTGACACTCCCTGACCCTCTCTGACCCTCTCTGACACTCTCAGACAGTCTCTGGCACACTCGATCACTCTCTGACACTCTCTATCACTCTCTGTCACTCTCTGACACTCTCAGATACACTCTGGCACTCTCAGACAATCTCTGCCACTCTCTATCACTCTCTGACACTCTCTGATACACTCTAACACTCTCAGACACTCTCTGACACTCTCTATGACTCACTGACACTCTCTGTCACTCTCTGACAATCTCCGACACTTTCAGACACTCTCTGCCACTCTCTATCACTCCCTGACACTCTCTTACACTCTCTGACACTCTCACACTCTCTGACACTCTCTCACACTCTCTGACACTCTCTGACACACTCTGACCCTCCCTGACACTCTCTGACACTATCTGAAACTCTCTGACACTCTCACACTCTCTGACACTCTCACACTCTCTGACACTCTCTGACACTCTCTCACACTCTCTGACATTCTCTCACACTCTCTGACCCTCTCTGACAATCTTCGACACTCTCTGACAAACTCTATCACTCTCTGACACTCTCTGACACACTCAGACACTCTCTATCACTCTCTGACACTTTCAGAAACTCTCTGCCACTCTCTATCACTCGATATCACTCTCTGACACTTTCAGACACTCTCTATCACTCTCTATCACTCTCTATCACTCTCTGACACTCTCTGACACTCTCTGCCACTCTCTATCACTCCCTGTCACTTTCTGACACTCTCAGACACTCTCTGACACTTTCTCACACTCTCTGACATTCTCTCACACTCTCTGATTCTCTCTGACAATCTTCGACCTGCTCTGACAAACTCTATCACTCTCTGACACTCTCTGACACACTCAGACACTCTCTATCACTCTCTGACACTTTCAGACACTCTCTGCCACTCTTACACTGTGACACTCTCAGACACACTCTACCACATTCTATCACTCTCTCACTCTGTCTGACACTCTCTGATACACTCTAACACTCTCAGACACTCTCTGACACTCTCTATCACTATCTGACACTCGCTGACACTCTCAGACAGTCTCAGACACTCTCTATCACTATCTGACAATCTCTGACACTCTCTGACACTCTCTGATACTCTCTGATACTCTCTAATACACTCTGACACTCTCTATCTCTCTCTGACACTCTCTGACAATATCATACACACTCAGACACTCTCTGACACTCTCTATCACTCTCTGACACTCTCGGACACTTTCAGACACTCTCTGCCACTCTATATCACTCTCTATCACTCTCAGACAGTCTCAGGCACTCTCTGGCACTCTCTGATAGTCTCTGATACTCTCTGACACTCTCTGACAATCTCAGACACACTCAGACACTCTCTGACACTTTCAGACACTCTCTGCCACTCTCTATCACTCTCGATCACTCTCTGAAACTCTCTGCCACTCTCTGACACTCTCTATCACACTCTGACATCTCTGACACTCTCTCTGACACTCTCTATCTCTCTCTGACACTCTCTGACAATATCATACACACTCAGACACTCTCTGACACTCTCTATCACTCTCTGACACTCTCGGACACTTTCAGACACTCTCTGCCACTCTATATCACTCTCTATCACTCTCAGACAGTCTCAGACACTCTCTGGCACTCTCTGATAGTCTCTGATACTCTCTGACACTCTCTGACAATCTCAGACACACTCAGACACTCTCTGACACTTTCAGACACTCTCTGCCACTCTCTATCACTCTCGATCACTCTCTGAGACTCTCTGACACTCTCTATCACGCTCTGACACTCTCTGATAATCTCAGACACACTCAGACACTCTCTGACACTCTCGATCACTCTCTATCACTCGCTGACACTTTCAGACACTCTCTGCCACTCTCTATCACTCTCTATCACTCTCTGACACTCTCTGACACTCTCTGTCACTCTCTGACACTCTCTGACACTTTCAGACACTCTCTGCCACTCTCTATCACGCCCTGACATTCTCTAACACTCTCTGACACTCTCTCACACTCTCTGACACTCTCTGACACTCTCTGACACTCTTATCACTCTCTGACACTCTCTGACACTCTCTGACACTCTCTGATACACTGTGACACTCTCAGACACACTCTACCACACTCTATCACTCTCTCACACTGTCTGACACTCTCTGATACTTTCAGACACTCTCTGCCACTCTCTATCACTCTCTGACACTTTCTGACACACTCTGACACCCTTTGACCCTCTCTATCGCTCTCTGACCCTCTCTGACACTCTCAGACCCACTCAGACACTCGCTGACACTCGCTATCACTCTCTGACACTTTCAGACATTCTATGCCACTCTCTATTACTCTCTATCACTCGCTGACACTTTCAGACACTCTCTGCCACTCTCTATCACTCTCTGTCACTCTCTGACAAACTCTGACATTCTCACACTCTCTGACACTCTCACACTCTCTGCCACTCTCACACACTCGGACCGTCTCTGACACTCTCTATCACTCTCTGACACTCTCTGACACTCTCTATCACTCTCTGACACTCTCTGACAATCTCAGACACACTCAGACACTCTCTGACACTCTCTATCGCTCTCTGACACTCTCTGACACTTTCAGACACTCTCTGCCACTCTCTATCACTCTCTATCACTCTCTGACACTCTCTGACACTCGATGACACTCTCTATCACTCTCTGACACTCTCTGACACTTTCAGACACTCTCAGACACACTCAGACACTCTCTACCACTCTCTACCACTCTCTATCACTCTCTATCACTCTCTATCACTCTCTGACACTCTCTGCCACTCTCTGCCACTCTCTATCACTCCCTGTCACTCTCTGACACTCTCTGACACTCTCTGACACTTTCTCACACTCTCTGACATTCTCTCACACTCTCTGATTCTCTCTGACAATCTTCGACCTGCTCTGACAAACTCTATCACTCTCTATCACTCTCTGACACTTTCAGACACTCTCTGCCACTCTTACACTGTGACACTCTCAGACACACTCTACCACATTCTATCACTCTCTCACTCTGTCTGACACTCTCTGATACACTCAAACACTCTCAGACACTCTCTGACACTCTCTATCACTATCTGACACTCGCTGACACTCTCAGACAGTCTCAGACACTCTCTATCACTATCTGACAATCTCTGACACTCTCTGACACTCTCTGATACTCTCTAATACACTCTGACACTCTCTATCTCTCTCTGACACTCTCTGACAATATCATACACACTCAGACACTCTCTGACACTCTCTATCACTCTCTGACACTCTCGGACACTTTCAGACACTCTCTGCCACTCTATATCACTCTCTATCACTCTCAGACAGTCTCAGACACTCACTGACACTCTCTGATAGTCTCTGATACTCTCTGACACTCTCTGACAATCTCAGACACACTCAGACACTCTCTGACACTTTCAGACACTCTCTGCCACTCTCTATCACTCTCGATCACTCTCTGAAACTCTCTGCCACTCTCTGACACTCTCTATCACACTCTGACAACTCTGACACTCTCTCTGACACTCTCTCACACTCTCAGACACTTTCTGACACTCTCTGACCCTCCCTGACACTCTCTGAGACTCTCTGACACTCTCTATCACGCTCTGACACTCTCTGATAATCTCAGACACACTCAGACACTCTCTGACACTCTCGATCACTCTCTATCACTCGCTGACACTTTCAGACACTCTCTGTCACTCTCTGACACTCTCTGACACTTTCAGACACTCTCTGCCACTCTCTATCACGCCCTGACATTCTCTAACACTCTCTGACACTCTCTCACACTCTCTGACACTCTCTGACACTCTCTGACACTCTTATCACTCTCTGATACTCTCTATCACTATCTGACAATCGCTGACACTCTCAGACAGTCTCAGACACTCTCTATCACTATCTGACAATCTCTGACACTCTCTGACACTCTCTGATACTCTCTGATACTCTCTAATACACTCTGACACTCTCTATCTCTCTCTGACACTCTCTGACAATATCATACACACTCAGACACTCTCTGACACTCTCTATCACTCTCTGACACTCTCGGACACTTTCAGACACTCTCTGCCACTCTCTATCACTCTCTATCACTCTCAGACAGTCTCAGACACTCTCTGACACTCTCTGATAGTCTCTGATACTCTCTGACACTCTCTGACACTCTCTGACAATCTCAGACACACTCAGACACTCTCTGACTCTTTCAGACACTCTCTGCCACTCTCTATCACTCTCTATCACTCTCTGAAACTCTCTGCCACTCTCTGACACGCTCTATCACTCTCTGACATCTCTGACACTCTCTCTGACACTCTCTCTGACACTCTCTCACACTCTCTGACACTCTCTGACACTCTCTGACACTCTCTGACCCTCCCTGACACTCTGCGAGACTCTCTGACACTCTCTATCACGCTCTGACACTCTCTGATAATCTCAGACACACTCAGACACTCTCTGACACTCTCGATCACTCTCTACCACTCTCTATCACTCTCTATCACTCTCTATCACACTCTGACATCTCTGACACTCTCTCTGACACTCTCTCACACTCTCAGACACTTTCTGACACTCTCTGACCCTCCCTGACACTCTCTGAGACTCTCTGACACTCTCTATCACGCTCTGACACTCTCTGATAATCTCAGACACACTCAGACACTCTCTGACACTCTCGATCACTCTCTATCACTCGCTGACACTTTCAGACACTCTCTGTCACTCTCTGACACTCTCTGACACTTTCAGACACTCTCTGCCACTCTCTATCACGCCCTGACATTCTCTAACACTCTCTGACACTCTCTCACACTCTCTGACACTCTCTGACACTCTCTGACACTCTTATCACTCTCTGACACTCTCTATCACTATCTGACAATCGCTGACACTCTCAGACAGTCTCAGACACTCTCTATCACTATCTGACAATCTCTGACACTCTCTGACACTCTCTGATACTCTCTGATACTCTCTAATACACTCTGACACTCTCTATCTCTCTCTGACACTCTCTGACAATATCATACACACTCAGACACTCTCTGACACTCTCTATCACTCTCTGACACTCTCGGACACTTTCAGACACTCTCTGCCACTCTCTATCACTCTCTATCACTCTCAGACAGTCTCAGACACTCTCTGACACTCTCTGATAGTCTCTGATACTCTCTGACACTCTCTGACACTCTCTGACAATCTCAGACACACTCAGACACTCTCTGACTCTTTCAGACACTCTCTGCCACTCTCTATCACTCTCTATCACTCTCTGAAACTCTCTGCCACTCTCTGACACGCTCTATCACTCTCTGACATCTCTGACACTCTCTCTGACACTCTCTCTGACACTCTCTCACACTCTCTGACACTCTCTGACACTCTCTGACACTCTCTGACCCTCCCTGACACTCTGCGAGACTCTCTGACACTCTCTATCACGCTCTGACACTCTCTGATAATCTCAGACACACTCAGACACTCTCTGACACTCTCGATCACTCTCTGACACTCTCTGACACTTTCAGACACTCTCTGACACTCTCTGACACTCTCTGACACTCTCTGACACTCTCAGACACTCTCTGACACTTTCAGACACTCTCTGCCTCTCTCTGTCACTCTCTGACACTCTCTGATACTCTCTGACACTCGCACACTCTCTGACACTCTCTGACACTCTTTCACACTCTCTGACCCTCTCTGACCCTCTGTGACACTCTCAGACACTCTCTGGCACACTCTATCACTCTCTGACACTCTCTATCACTGTCAATCATTCTCAATCACTCTCAATCACTCTCTGACACTCTCTGACACTCTCTGACCCTCTCTATCACTCTCAGACTCTCTCTGACACTTTCAGACACTCTCTGCCACTCTCTATCACTCTCTGACACTCTCTGACACTCTCTGACACTCGCACACTATCTGACACTCTCTGACACTCTTTCACACTCTCTGACACTCCCTGACCCTCTCTGACCCTCTCTGACACTCTCAGTCAGTCTCTGGCACACTCGATCACTCTCTGACACTCTCTATCACTCTCTGTCACGCTCTGACACTCTCAGATACACTCTGGCACTCTCAGACAATCTCTGCCACTCTATATCACTCTCTGACACTCTCTGATACACTCTAACACTCTCAGACACTCTCTGACACTCTCTATCACTCACTGACACTCTCTGTCACTCTCTGACACTCTCCGACACTTTCAGACACTCTCTGCCACTCTCTATCACTCCCTGACACTCTCTTACACTCTCTGACACTCTCACACTCTCTGACACTCTCTCACACTCTCTGACACTCTCTGACACACTCTGACCCTCCCTGACACTCTCTGACACTATCTGACACTCTCTGACACTCTCACACTCTCTGACACTCTCACACTCTCTGACACTCTCTGACACTCTCTCACACTCTCTGACATTCTCTCACACTCTCTGACCCTCTCTGACAATCTTCGACACTCTCTGACAAACTCTATCACTCTCTGACACTCTCTGACACACTCAGACACTCTCTATCACTCTCTGACACTTTCAGACACTCTCTGCCACTCTCTATCACTCGATATCACTCTCTGACACTTTCAGACACTCTCTATCACTCTCTGACACTCTCTGACACTCTCTGACACTCCCAGACACTCTCTGACACTTTCAGACACTCTCTGCCACTCTCTGTCACTCTCTGACACTCTCTGATACTCTCTGACACTCGCACACTCTCTGACACTCTCTGACCCTCTGTGACACTCTCAGACACTCTCTGGCACACTCTATCACTCTCTGACACTCTCTATCACTCTCTGTCACTCTCTGACACTCTCTGATACACGCTGGCACTCTCACACTCTCTGCCACTCTCTATCACTCTCTGACACTCTCTGATACACTCTAACACTATCAGACACTCTCTGACACTCTCTATCACTCTCTGACACTCTCTGACACTCTCTAATACTTTCTGATACTCTCTGATACACACTGACACTCTCTGACACTCTCTATAACTCTCTGACACTCTCTGACAATCTCAGACGCACTCAGACACTCTCTGACACTCTCTATCACTCTCTGACACTCCTGACACTCTCAGACATTCTCAGACACTCTCTATCACTATCTGACAATCTCTGACACTCTCTGACACTCTCTATCACTCACTGACACTCTCGGACACTTTCAGACACTCTCTACCACTCTCTATCACTCTCTATCACTCTCTGACACTCTCTGACACTCTCTGATACACTCTGGCACTCTCAGACACTCTTTTACACTCTCCCTCACTCTCTGACACTCTCTGATACACTCTGACACTGTCAGACACACTCTGACACACTCAGTCACTCTCTACCACACTCTATCACTCTCTCACACTGTCTGACATTCTCTGATACACTCTAACACTCTCAGACATTCTCTGACACTCTCTATCACAATCTGACACTCGCTGACACTCTCAGACAGTCTCAGTCACTCTCTATCACTATCTGACAATCTCTGACACTCTCTGGCACTCTCTGATACTCTCTGATACTCTCTATTACACTCTGACACTCTCTGACATTCTCATACACACTCAGACACTCTCTGACAGTCTCTATCTCTCTCTGACACTCTCTGACACTTTCAGACACTCTCAGACACACTCAGACACTCTCTACCACTCTCTATCACTCTCTATCACTCTCTATCACTCTCTGACACTCTCTGACACTCTCTATCACTCACTGACACTCTCGGACACTTTCAGACACTCTCTACCACTCTCTATCACTCTCTATCACTCTCTATCACTCTCTGACACTCTCTGACACTCTCTGATACACTCTGGCACTCTCAGACACTCTTTTACACTCTCCCTCACTCTCTGACACTCTCTGATACACTCTGACACTGTCAGACACACTCTGACACACTCAGTCACTCTCTACCACACTCTATCACTCTCTCACACTGTCTGACATTCTCTGATACACTCTAACACTCTCAGACATTCTCTGACACTCTCTATCACAATCTGACAATCTCTGATACACTCTGGCACTCTCTGACACTATCTTATACTCTCCATCTCTCTCTGACACTCTCTGATACACTCTGACACTCTCAGACACACTCTGACACACTCAGACACTCTCTATCACTCTCTATCACTCTCTGACACTCTCCGACTCTCTCTGACACTCTCTGATACACTCTGATACACTCTGGCACTCTCAGACACTCTCTTATACTCTCTATCACTCTCTGAAGCTATCTGACAATCTCAGACACACTCAGACACTCTCTGACACTCCCTGACAGTCTCTGACACTTTCAGACACTCTCTGCCACTCTCTATCACTCCCTGTCACACTCTGACACTCTCTGACACTCTCACACTCTTGGACACTCTCTGACACTCTCACACACTCTCTGACACTCTCACTCTCTCTGACACTCCCTCACACTCTCTCACACTCTCAGACACTCTCACACTCTCCGACACTCTCTCACACTCTCTGACACTCTCTGACACTCTCTGACACTCTTATCATTCTCTGACACTCTCTGACACTCTCTGACACTCTCTGATACACTGTGACACTCTCAGACACACTCTACCACACTCTATCACTCTCTCACACTGTCTGACACTCTCTGATACACTCTAACACTCTCAGACACTCTCTGACACTCTCTATCACTATCTGACACTCGCTGACACTCTCAGACAGTCTCAGACACACTCTGTCACTATCTGACAATATTTGACACTCTCTGACACTCTCTGATACTCTCTGATACTCTCTAATACACTCTGACACTCTCTATCTCTCTCTGACACTCTCTGACAATATCATACACACTCAGACACTCTCTGACACTCTCTATCACTCTCTGACACTCTCGGACACTTTCAGACACTCTCTGCCACTCTCTATCACTCTCTATCACTCTCAGACAGTCTCAGACACTCTCTGACACTCTCTGATAGTCTCTGATACTCTCTGACACTCTCTGACACTCTCTGACAATCTCAGACACACTCAGACACTCTCTGACTCTTTCAGACACTCTCTGCCACTCTCTATCACTCTCTATCACTCTCTGAAACTCTCTGCCACTCTCTGACACGCTCTATCACTCTCTGACATCTCTGACACTCTCTCTGACACTCTCTCTGACACTCTCTCACACTCTCTGACACTCTCTGACACTCTCTGACCCTCCCTGACACTCTGCGAGACTCTCTGACACTCTCTATCACGCTCTGACACTCTCTGATAATCTCAGACACACTCAGACACTCTCTGACACTCTCGATCACTCTCTACCACTCTCTATCACTCTCTATCACTCTCTATCACACTCTGACATCTCTGACACTCTCTCTGACACTCTCTCACACTCTCAGACACTTTCTGACACTCTCTGACCCTCCCTGACACTCTCTGAGACTCTCTGACACTCTCTATCACGCTCTGACACTCTCTGATAATCTCAGACACACTCAGACACTCTCTGACACTCTCGATCACTCTCTATCACTCGCTGACACTTTCAGACACTCTCTGTCACTCTCTGACACTCTCTGACACTTTCAGACACTCTCTGCCACTCTCTATCACGCCCTGACATTCTCTAACACTCTCTGACACTCTCTCACACTCTCTGACACTCTCTGACACTCTCTGACACTCTTATCACTCTCTGACACTCTCTATCACTATCTGACAATCGCTGACACTCTCAGACAGTCTCAGACACTCTCTATCACTATCTGACAATCTCTGACACTCTCTGACACTCTCTGATACTCTCTGATACTCTCTAATACACTCTGACACTCTCTATCTCTCTCTGACAATATCATACACACTCAGACACTCTCTGACACTCTCTATCACTCTCTGACACTCTCGGACACTTTCAGACACTCTCTGCCACTCTCTATCACTCTCTATCACTCTCAGACAGTCTCAGACACTCTCTGACACTCTCTGATAGTCTCTGATACTCTCTGACACTCTCTGACACTCTCTGACAATCTCAGACACACTCAGACACTCTCTGACTCTTTCAGACACTCTCTGCCACTCTCTATCACTCTCTATCACTCTCTGAAACTCTCTGCCACTCTCTGACACGCTCTATCACTCTCTGACATCTCTGACACTCTCTCTGACACTCTCTCTGACACTCTCTCACACTCTCTGACACTCTCTGACACTCTCTGACACTCTCTGACCCTCCCTGACACTCTGCGAGACTCTCTGACACTCTCTATCACGCTCTGACACTCTCTGATAATCTCAGACACACTCAGACACTCTCTGACACTCTCGATCACTCTCTGACACTCTCTGACACTTTCAGACACTCTCTGACACTCTCTATCACTCTCTATCACTCGCTGACACTTTCAGACACTCTCTATCACTCTCTGACACTCTCTGACACTCTCTGACACTCTCTGACACTCTCAGACACTCTCTGACACTTTCAGACACTCTCTGCCTCTCTCTGTCACTCTCTGACACTCTCTGATACTCTCTGACACTCGCACACTCTCTGACACTCTCTGACACTCTTTCACACTCTCTGACCCTCTCTGACCCTCTGTGACACTCTCAGACACTCTCTGGCACACTCTATCACTCTCTGACACTCTCTATCACTGTCAATCATTCTCAATCACTCTCAATCACTCTCTGACACTCTCTGACACTCTCTGACCCTCTCTATCACTCTCAGACTCTCTCTGACACTTTCAGACACTCTCTGCCACTCTCTATCACTCTCTGACACTCTCTGACACTCTCTGACACTCGCACACTATCTGACACTCTCTGACACTCTTTCACACTCTCTGACACTCCCTGACCCTCTCTGACCCTCTCTGACACTCTCAGTCAGTCTCTGGCACACTCGATCACTCTCTGACACTCTCTATCACTCTCTGTCACGCTCTGACACTCTGAGATACACTCTGGCACTCTCAGACAATCTCTGCCACTCTCTATCACTCTCTGACACTCTCTGATACACTCTAACACTCTCAGACACTCTCTGACACTCTCTATCACTCACTGACACTCTCTGTCACTCTCTGACACTCTCCGACACTTTCAGACACTCTCTGCCACTCTCTATCACTCCCTGACACTCTCTTACACTCTCTGACACTCTCACACTCTCTGACACTCTCTGACACTCTCTGACACTCTCTGACACACTCTGACCCTCCCTGACACTCTCTGACACTATCTGACACTCTCTGACACTCTCACACTCTCTGACACTCTCACACTCTCTGACACTCTCTGACACTCTCTCACACTCTCTGACATTCTCTCACACTCTCTGACCCTCTCTGACAATCTTCGACACTCTCTGACAAACTCTATCACTCTCTGACACTCTCTGACACACTCAGACACTCTCTATCACTCTCTGACACTTTCAGACACTCTCTGCCACTCTCTATCACTCGATATCACTCTCTGACACTTTCAGACACTCTCTATCACTCTCTGACACTCTCTGACACTCTCTGACACTCCCAGACACTCTCTGACACTTTCAGACACTCTCTGCCACTCTCTGTCACTCTCTGACACTCTCTGATACTCTCTGACACTCGCACACTCTCTGACACTCTCTGACCCTCTGTGACACTCTCAGACACTCTCTGGCACACTCTATCACTCTCTGACACTCTCTATCACTGTCAATCACTGTCAATCACTCTCAATCACTCTCTGACACTCTCTGACACTCTCTGACACTCTCTATCACTCTCAGACACTCTCTGACACTTTCAGACACACTCTGCCACTCTCTATCACTCTCTGACACTCTCTGACACTCGCACACTCTCTGACACTCTCTGACACTTTTTCACACTGTCTGACACTCTCTGACCCTCTCTGACACTCTCAGACACTCTCAGACAGTCTCTGGCACACTCTATCACTCTCTGACACTCTCTATCACTCTCTGTCACTCTCTGACACTCTCTGATACACGCTGGCACTCTCACACTCTCTGCCACTCTCTATCACTCTCTGACACTCTCTGATACACTCTAACACTATCAGACACTCTCTGACACTCTCTATCACTCTCTGACACTCTCTGACACTCTCTAATACTTTCTGATACTCTCTGATACACACTGACACTCTCTGACACTCTCTATAACTCTCTGACACTCTCTGACAATCTCAGACACACTCAGACACTCTCTGACACTCTCTATCACTCTCTGACACTCCTGACACTCTCAGACATTCTCAGACACTCTCTATCACTATCTGACAATCTCTGACACTCTCTGACACTCTCTATCACTCACTGACACTCTCGGACACTTTCAGACACTCTCTACCACTCTCTATCACTCTCTATCACTCTCTGACACTCTCTGATACACTCTGGCACTCTCAGACACTCTTTTACACTCTTATCACTCTCTGACACTCTCTGATACACTCTGACACTGTCAGACACACTCTGACACACTCAGTCACTCTCTACCACACTCTATCACTCTCTCACACTGTCTGACATTCTCTGATACACTCTAACACTCTCAGACATTCTCTGACACTCTCTATCACAATCTGACACTCGCTGACACTCTCAGACAGTCTCAGTCACTCTCTATCACTATCTGACAATCTCTGACACTCTCTGGCACTCTCTGATACTCTCTGATACTCTCTATTACACTCTGACACTCTCTGACATTCTCATACACACTCAGACACTCTCTGACAGTCTCTATCACTCTCTGACACTCTCTGACACTTTCAGACACTCTCAGACACACTCAGACACTCTCTACCACTCTCTATCACTCTCTATCACTCTCTATCACTCTCTGACACTCTCTGACACTCTCTATCACTCACTGACACTCTCGGACACTTTCAGACACTCTCTACCACTCTCTATCACTCTCTATCACTCTCTGACACTCTCTGACACTCTCTGATACACTCTGGCACTCTCAGACACTCTTTTACACTCTCCCTCACTCTCTGACACTCTCTGATGCACTCTGACACTGTCAGACACACTCTGACACACTCAGTCACTCTCTACCACACTCTATCACTCTCTCACACTGTCTGACATTCTCTGATACACTCTAACACTCTCAGACATTCTCTGACACTCTCTATCACAATCTGACAATCTCTGATACACTCTGGCACTCTCTGACACTATCTTATACTCTCCATCTCTCTCTGACACTCTCTGATACACTCTGACACTCTCAGACACACTCTGACACACTCAGACACTCTCTATCACTCTCTATCACTCTCTGACACTCTCCGACTCTCTCTGACACTCTCTGATACACTCTGATACACTCTGGCACTCTCAGACACTCTCTTATACTCTCTATCACTCTCTGAAGCTCTCTGACAATCTCAGACACACTCAGACACTCTCTGACACTCCCTGACAGTCTCTGACACTTTCAGACACTCTCTGCCACTCTCTATCACTCCCTGTCACTCTCTGACACTCTCTGACACTCTCACACTCTTGGACACTCTCTGACACTCTCACACACTCTCTGACACTCTCTGACCCACTCTGACACTCTCTGTCACGGTCTGACACTATCTGACACTCTCACACTCTCTGACACTCTCACTCTCTCTGACACTCCCTCACACTCTCTCACACTCTCAGACACTCTCTCACACTCTCCGACACTCTCTCACACTCTCTGACACTCTCTGACACTCTCTGACACTCTTATCATTCTCTGACACTCTCTGACACTCTCTGACACTCTCTGATACACTGTGACACTCTCAGACACACTCTACCACACTCTATCACTCTCTCACACTGTCTGACACTCTCTGATACACTCTAACACTCTCAGACACTCTCTGACACTCTCTATCACTATCTGACACTCGCTGACACTCTCAGACAGTCTCAGACACACTCTGTCACTATCTGACAATCTTTGACACTCTCTGACACTCTCTGATACTCTCTGATATGCTCTAATACACTCTGACACTCTCTATCTCTCTCTGACACTCTCTGACAATATCATACACACTCAGACACTCTCTGACACTCTCTATCACTCTCTGACACTCTCGGACACTTTCAGACACTCTCTGCCACTCACTATCACTCTCTATCACTCTCAGACAGTCTCAGACACTCTCTGACACTCTCTGATAGTCTCTGATACTCTCTGACACTCTCTGACAATCTCAGACACACTCAGACACTCTCTGACTCTTTCAGACACTCTCTGCCACTCTCTATCACTCTCTATCACTCTCTGAAACTCTCTGCCACTCTCTGACACTGTCTATCACTCTCTATCACTCGCTGACACTTTCAGACACACTCTATCACTCTCTGACACTCTCTATCACTCGCTGACACTTTCAGACACACTCTATCACTCTCTGACACTCTCTGACACTCTCTGACACTCTCTGACACTCTCTGTCACTCTCTGACACTTTCAGACACTCTCTGCCACTCTCTATCACTCCCTGACACTCTCTTACACTCTCTGACACTGTCACACTCTCTGACACTCTCTGACACTCCCAGACACTCTCTGACACTTTCAGACATTCTCTGCCACTCTCTGTCACTCTCTGACACTCTCTGATACTCTCTGACACTCGCACACTCTCTGACACTCTCTGACCCTCTGTGACACTCTCAGACACTCTCTGGCACACTCTATCACTCTCTGACACTCTCTATCACTGTCAATCACTGTCAATCACTCTCAATCACTCTCTGACACTCTCTGACACTCACTGACAGTCTCTATCACTCTCAGACACTCTCTGACACTTTCAGACACTCTCTGCCACTCTCCATCACTCTCTGACACTCTCTGACACTTGCACACTCTCTGACACTCTCTGACACTCTTTCACACTCTCTGACACTCTCTGACCCTCTCTGACACTCTCAGACACTCTCAGACTGTCTCTGGCACACTCTATCACTCTCTGACACTCTCTATCACTCTCTGTCACTCTCTGACACTCTCTGATACACGCTGGCACTCTCACACTCTCTGCCACTCTCTATCACTCTCTGACACTCTCTGATACACTCTAACACTCTCAGACACTCTCTGACACTCTATCACTCTCTGACACTCTCTGACACGCTCTGATACTCTCTGATACACTCTGACACTCTCTGACACTCTCTATAACTCTCTGACACTCGCTGACACTCTCAGACATTCTCAGACACTCTCTATCACTATCTGACAATCGCTGACACTCTCTGATACTCTCTGATACTCTCTAATACACTCTGACACTCTCTATCTCTCTCTGACACTGTCTGACAATATCATACACGTTCTGACATTCTCTGACACTCTCTATCACTCTCTGACACTCTCGGACACTTTCAGACACTCTCTGCCACTCTCTATCACTCTCTATCACTCTCAGACAGTCTCAGACACTCTCTGACACTCTCTGATAGTCTCTGATACTCTCTGACACTCTCTGACACTCTCTGACACTCTCTATCACTCTCTGACATCTCTGACACTCTCTCTGACACTCTCTCTGACACTCTCTCACACTCTCTGACACTCTCTGACACTCTCTGACCCTCCCTGACACTCTGTGAGACTCTCTGACACTCTCTATCACGCTCTGACACTCTCTGATAATCTCAGACACACTCAGACACTCTCTGACACTCTCGATCACTCTCTGACACTCTCTGACACTTTCAGACACTCTCTGCCACTCTCTATCACTCTCTATCACTCGCTGACACTTTCAGACACTCTCTGCCACTCTCTATCACTCTCTATCACTCTCTGACACTCTCTGACACTCTTATCATTCTCTGACACTCTCTGACACTCTCTGACACTCTCTGATACACTGTGACACTCTCAGACACACTCTACCACACTCTATCACTCTCTCACACTGTCTGACACTCTCTGATACACTCTTACACTCTCAGACACTCTCTGACACTCTCTATCACTATCTGACACTCGCTGACACTCTCAGACAGTCTCAGACACTCTCTGTCACTATCTGACAATCTTTGACTCTCTATGACACTCTCTGATACTCTCTGATATTCTCTAATACACTCTGACACTCTATATCTCTCTCTGACACTCTCTGACAATATCATACACACTCAGACACTCTCTGACACTCTCTATCACTCTCTGACACTCTCGGACACTTTCAGACACTCTCTGCCACTCACTATCACTCTCTATCACTCTCAGACAGTCTCAGACACTCTCTGACACTCTCTGATAGTCTCTGATACTCTCTGACACTCTCTGACAATCTCAGACACACTCAGACACTCTCTGACTCTTTCAGACACTCTCTGCCACTCTCTATCACTCTCTATCACTCTCTGAAACTCTCTGCCACTCTCTGACACTCTCTATCACTCTCTGACATCTCTGACACTCTCTCTGACACTCTCTCTGACATTCTCTCACACTCTCTGACAGTCTCTGACACTCTCTGACCCTCCCTGACACTCTGTGAGACTCTCTGACACTCTCTATCACGCTCTGACACTCTCTGATAATCTCTGACACTTTCAGACACTCTCTGCCACTCTCCATCACTCTCTGACACTCTCTGACACTCGCACACTCTCTGACACTCTCAGACACTCTCAGACAGTCTCTGGCACACTCTATCACTCTCTGACACTCTCTATCACTCTCTGTCACTCTCTGACACTCTCTGATACACGCTGGCACTCTCACACTCTCTGCCACTCTCTATCACTCTCTGACACTCTCTGATACACTCTAACACTCTCAGACACTCTCTGACACTCTCTATCACTCTCTGACACTCTCTGACACTCTCTGACACGCTCTGATACTTTCTGATACTCTCTGATACACTCTGACACTCTCTGACACTCCCTATAACTCTCTGACACTCGCTGACACTCTCAGACATTCTCAGACACTCTCTATCACTATCTGACAATCTCTGACACTCTCTGATACTCTCTGATACTCTCTAATACACTCTGACACTCTCTATCACTCTCTGACACTCTCTGACACGCTCTGATACTTTCTGATACTCTCTGATACACTCTGACACTCTCTGACACTCTCTATCACTATCTGACACTCGCTGACACTCTCAGACAGTCTCAGACACTCTCTATCACTATCTGACAATCTCTGACACTCTCTGACACTCTGATACTCTCTGATACTCTCTAATACACTCTGCCACTCTCTATCTCTCTCTGACACTCTCTGACAATATCATACACACTCAGACACTCTCTGACACTCTCTATCACTCTCTGACACTCTCGGACACTTTCAGACACTCTCTGCCACTCTCTATCACTCTCTATCACTCTCAGACAGTCTCAGACACTCTCTGACACTCTCTGATAGTCTCTGATACTCTCTGACACTCTCTGACAATCTCAGACACACTCAGACACACTCTGACACTTTCAGACACTCTCTGCCACTCTCTATCACTCTCTATCACTCTCTGAAACTCTCTGCCACTCTCTGACACTCTCTATCACTCTCTGACATCTCTGACACTCTCTATGACACTCTCTCACACTCTCTGTCACTCTCTGACACTCTCTGACCCTCCCTGACACTCTCTGAGACTCTCTGACACTCTCTATCACGCTCTGACACTCTCTGACAATCTCAGACACACTCAGACAATCTCTGACACTCTCGATCACTCTCTGACACTCTCTGACACTTTCAGAAACTCTCTGACACTCTCTATCACTCTCTATCTCTCGCTGACACTTTCAGACACTCTCTGCCACTCTCTATCACTCTCGATCACTCTCTGACACTCCCTGACACTCTCTATCACTCTCTGACACTCTCTGACACTTTCAGACACTCACTGCCACTCTCTATCACTCTCTGACACTCTCTGACACTCTCTGACACTCTTATCACTCTCTGACACTCTCTGACACTCTCTGACACACTCTGACCCTCTCTGACACTCTCTGACACTATCTGACACTCTCTGACACTCTCACACTCTCTGACACTCTCACACTCTCTGACATTCTCTGACACTCTCTCACACTCTCTGACACCCTCTCACACTCTCTGACACTCTCTGACCCTCTCTGACAATCTTTGACACTCTCTCACAAACTCTATCACTCTCTGACACTCTCTGACACACTCAGACACTCTCTATCACTCTCTGACACTTTCAGACACACTCTGCCACTCTCTATCACTCTATATCACTCTCTGACACTTTCAGACACTCTCTATCACTTTCCATCACTCTCTGACACACTCAGACACTCTCTACCACACTCTGTCAGTCACTGACACTGTCTGATACACTCTAACACTGTCAGACACTCTCTGACACTCTCTGACACTCTGTGACATTTTCAGACACTCTCTGCCACTCTCTATCACTCTCTGACACACTCTGACACTCTCTGACCCTCTCTATCACTCTCTGAAACTCTCTGACAATCTCAGACACACTCAGACACTCTCTGACACTCTCTGACACTCCCTGACACTCTCTGACACTTTCAGACACTCTCTGCCACTCTCTATCACTCCCTATCACTCTCTGAAACTCTCTGACACTCTCACACTCTTGGACACTCTCTGACACTCTCACACACTCTCTGACACTCTCTGACCCACTCTGACACTCTCTGTCACGGTCTGACACTATCTGACACTCTCACACTCGCTGACACTCTCACTCTCTCTGACACTCTCTCACACTCTCAGACACTCTCTCACACTCTCTGACACTCTCTGACACTCTCTGACCCTCTCTGACACTCTCTGATACTCTTATCACTCTCTGACACTCTCTGACACTCTCTGACACTCTTATCACTCTCTGACACTCTCTGATACACTGTGACACTCTCAGACACACTCTGACACACTCAGACACTCTCTGCCACACTCGATCACTCTCTCACACTGTCTGACACTCTCTGATACACTCCAACACTCTCTGACACTCTCACACTCTCTGACACTCTCTGACACTCTCTCAAACTCTCTGACATTCCCTCACACTCTCTGACCCTCTCTGACAATCTTTGACACTCTCTGACAAGCTCTATCACTCTCTGACACTCTCTGACACACTCAGACAATCTCTATCACTCTCTGACACTTTCAGACACTCTCTGCCACTCTCTATCACTCAATATCACTCTCTGACAATCTCAGACACACTCAGACACTCTCTGACACTCTCTATCACTCTCTGACACTCGCTGACACTCTCAGACATTCTCAGACACTCTCTATCACTATCTGACAATCTCTGACACTCTCTGACACTCTCTGATACTCTCTGACACTCTCTAATACACTCTGACACTCTCTATCTCTCTCTGACACTCTCAGACAATATCATACACGTTCTGACACTCTCTGACACTCTCTATCACTCTCTGACACTCTCGGACACTCTCTGACACTCTTATCACTCTCTGACACTCTCTGACACACTCTGACCCTCTCTGACACTATCTGACACTCTTACACTCTCTGACACTCTCACACTCTCTGACATTCTCTGACACTCTTTCACACTTTCTGACACCCTCTCACACTCTCTGACACTCTCTGACCCTCTCTGACAATCTTTGACACTCTCTCACAAACTCTATCACTCTCTGACACTCTCTGACACACTCAGACACTCTCTATCACTCTCTGACACTTTCAGACACACTCTGCCACTCTCTATCACTCTATATCACTCTCTGACACTTTCAGACACTCTGTATCACTTTCCATCACTCTCTGACACACTCAGACACTCTCTACCACACTCTGTCACTCACTGACACTCTCTGATACACTCTAACGCTATCAGACACTCTCTGACACTCTCTGACACTCTGTGACATTTGCAGACACTCTGCCACTCTCTATCACTCTCTGACACTCTCTGACACTCTCTGACCCTCTCTATCACTCTCTGAAACTCTCTGACAATCTCAGACACACTCAGACACTCTCTGACACTCCCTGACACTCTCTGACACTTTCAGACACTCTCTGCCACTCTCTATCACTCCCTATCACTCTCCGACACTCTCTGACACTCTCACACTCTTGGACTCTCTCTGACACACTCACACACTCTCTGACACTCTCTGACCCACTCTGACACTCTCTGTCACGGTCTGACACTATCTGACACTCTCACACTCGCTGACACTCTCACTCTCTCTGACACTCTCTCACACTCTCAGACACTCTCTCACACTCTCTGACACTCTCTGACACTCTCTGACCCTCTCTGACACTCTCTGACACTCTCTGATACTCTTATCACTCTCTGACACTCTCTGACACGCTCTGACACTCTTATCACTCTCTGACACTCTCTGATACACTGTGACACTCTCAGACACACTCTGACACACTCAGACACTCTCTGCCACACTCGATCACTCTCTCACACTGTCTGACACTCTCTGATACACTCCAACACTCTCTGACACTCTCACACTCTCTGACACTCTCTGACACTCTCTCACACTCTCTGACATTCTCTCACACTCTCTGACCCTCTCTGACAATCTTCGACACTCTCTGACAAGCTATATCACTCTCTGACACTCTCTGACACACTCAGACAATCTCTATCACTCTCTGACACTTTCAGACACTCTCTGCCACTCTCTATCACTCGATATCACTCTCTGACACTTTCAGACACTCTATATCACTCTCTGACACTCTCTGACACTCTCTGACACTCTCAGACACTCTCTGACACTTTCAGACACTCTCTGCCACTCTCTGTCACTCTCTGACACTCTCTGATACTCTCTGACACTCGCACGCTCTCTGACACTCTCTGAAACTCTTTCACACTCTCTGTCACTCTCTGACCCTCTCTGACCCTCTGTGACACTCTCAGACACTCTCTGGCACACTCTATCACTCTCTGACACTCTCTATCACTGTCAATCATTCTCAATCACTCTCAATCACTCTCTGACACTCTCTGACACTCTCTGACACTCTCTATCACTCTCAGACACTCTCTGACACTTTCAGACACTATCTGCCACTCTCTATCACTCTCTCAAACTCTCTGACACTCGCACACTCTCTGACACTCTCTGACACTCTTTCACAATTTCTGAAACTCTCTGACCCTCTCTGACTCTCTCTGACACTCTCAGACAGTCTCTGGCACAGTCTATCACTCTCTGACACTCTCTATCACTCTCTATCACTCTCTGACACTCCCTGACACTCTCTGTCACTCTCTGACACTCTCTGACACTTTCAGACACTCTCTGCCACTCTCTATCACTCCCTGACACTCTCTTACAATCTCTGACACTCTCACACTCTCTGACAGTCTCTCACACTCTCTGACACTCTCTGACACACTCTGACCCTCCCTGACACTCTCTGACACTGTCTGACACTCTCTGACACTCTCACACTCTCTGACACTCTCACACTCTCTGACATTCTCTCACACTCTCTGACCCTCTCTGACAATCTTCGACACTCTCTGACAAACTCTATCACTCTCTGACCCTCTCTGTCACACTCAGACACTCTCTATCACTCTCTGACACTTTCAGACACTCTCTGCCACTCTCTATCACTCGATATCACTCTCTGACACTTTCAGACACTCTCTATCACTCTCTGACACTCTCTGACACTCTCTGACACTCCCAGACACTCTCTGACACTTTCAGACACTCTCTGCCACTCTCTGTCACTCTCTGACACTCTCTGATACTCTCTGACACTCGCACACTCTCTGACACTCTCTGACCCTCTCTGACCCTCTGTGACACTCTCAGACACTCTCTGGCACACTCTATCACTCTCTGACACTCTCTATCACTGTCAATCTTTCTCAATCACTCTCAATCACTCTCTGACACTCTTTCACATTCTCTGACACTCTCTGACACACTCAGACACTCTCTATCACTCTATATCACTCTCTGACACTTTCAGAAACTCTCTATCACTTTCTATCACTCTCTGACACACTCAGACACTCTCTACCACACTCTGTCACTCACTGACACTCTCTGATACACTCTAACACTGTCAGACACTCTCTGACACTCTCTGACACTGACATTTTCAGACACTCTCTGCCACTCTCTATCACTCTCTGACACTCTCTGACACTCTCTGACCCTCTCTATCACTCTCTGAAACTCTCTGACAATCTCAGACACACTCAGACACTCTCTGACACTCCCTGACACTCTCTGACACTTTGAGACACTCTCTGCCACTCTCTATCACTCCCTATCACTCTCTGACACTCTCTGACACTCTCACACTCTTGGACACTCTCTGACACTCTCACACACTCTCTGACACTCTCTGACCCACTCTGACACTCTCTGTCACGGTCTGACACTATCTGACACTCTCACACTCGCTGACACTCTCACTCTCTCTGACACTCTCTGACACTTTCAGACACTCTCTGCCACTCTCTATCACTCCCTGACACTCTCTTACAATCTCTGACACTCTCACACTCTCTGACACTCTCTCACACTCTCTGACACTCTCTGACACACTCTGACCCTCCCTGACACTCTCTGACACTGTCTGACACTCTCTGACACTCTCACACTCTCTGACACTCTCACACTCTCTGACATTCTCTCACACTCTCTGACCCTCTCTGACAATCTTCGACACTCTCTGACAAACTCTATCACTCTCTGACCCTCTCTGTCACACTCAGACACTCTCTATCACTCTCTGACACTTTCAGACACTCTCTGCCACTCTCTATCACTCGATATCACTCTCTGACACTTTCAGACACTCTCTATCACTCTCTGACACTCTCTGACACTCTCTGACACTCTCGGACACTCTCTGACACTCCCAGACACTCTCTGACACTTTCAGACACTCTCTGCCACTCTCTGTCACTCTCTGACACTCTCTGATACTCTCTGACACTCGCACACTCTCTGACACTCTCTGACCCTCTCTGACCCTCTGTGACACTCTCAGACACTCTCTGGCACACTCTATCACTCTCTGACACTCTCTATCACTGTCAATCTTTCTCAATCACTCTCAATCACTCTCTGACACTCTTTCACACTCTCTGACACTCTCTGACACACTCAGACACTCTCTATCACTCTATATCACTCTCTGACACTTTCAGAAACTCTCTATCACTTTCTATCACTCTCTGACACACTCAGACACTCTCTACCACACTCTGTCACTCACTGACACTCTCTGATACACTCTAACACTGTCAGACACTCTCTGACACTCTCTGACACTGACATTTTCAGACACTCTCTGCCACTCTCTATCACTCTCTGACACTCTCTGACACTCTCTGACCCTCTCTATCACTCTCTGAAACTCTCTGACAATCTCAGACACACTCAGACACTCTCTGACACTCCCTGACACTCTCTGACACTTTGAGACACTCTCTGCCACTCTCTATCACTCCCTATCACTCTCTGACACTCTCTGACACTCTCACACTCTTGGACACTCTCTGACACTCTCACACACTCTCTGACACTCTCTGACCCACTCTGACACTCTCTGTCACGGTCTGACACTATCTGACACTCTCACACTCGCTGACACTCTCACTCTCTCTGACACTCTCTGACACACTCTCACACTCTCAGACACTCTCTCACACTCTCTGACACTCTCTCACACTCTCTGACACTCTCTGACACTCTTATCACTCTCTGACACTCTCTGACACTCTTATCACTCTCTGACACTCTCTGATACACTGTGACACTCTCAGACACACTCTGACATACTCAGACGCACTCTGCCACACTCGATCACTCTCTCACACTGTCTGACACTCTCTGATACACTCCAACACTCTCTGACACTCTCACACTCTCTGACACTCTCTGACACTCTCTCACACTCTCTGACATTCTCTCACACTCTCTGACCCTCTCTGACAATCTTCGACACTCTCTGACAAGCTCTATCATTCTCTGATTCTCTCTGACACACTCAGACAATCTCTATCACTCTCTGACACTTTCAGACACTCTCTGCCACTCTCTATCACTCGATATCACTCTCTGACACTTTCAGACACTCTCTATCACTCTCTGACACTCTCTGACACTCTCTGACACTCTCTGACACTTTCAGACACTCTCTGCCACTCTCTGTCACTCTCTGACACTCTCTGATACTCTCTGACACTCGCACACTCTCTGACACTCTCTGACACTCTTTCACACTCTCTGTCACTCTCTGACCCTCTCTGACCCTCTGTGACACTCTCAGTCACTGTCTGGCACACTCTATCACTCTCTGACACTCTCTATCACTGTCAATCATTCTCAATCATTCTCAATCACTCTCAATCACTCTCTGACACTCTCTGACACTCTCTATCACTCTCAGACACTCTCTGACACTTTCAGACACTCTCTGCCACTCTCGATCACTCTCTGACACTCTCTGACACTCTCTGACACTCGCACACTCTCTGACACTCTCCGACACTCTTTCACACTCTCTGAAACTCTCTGACCCTCTCTGACCCTCTCTGACACTCTCAGACAGTCTCTGGCACAGTCTATCACTCTCTGACACTCTCTATCACTCTCTGTCACTCTCTGACACTCTCTGATACACGCTGGCACTCTCAGACACTCTCTGCCACTCTCTATCACTCTCTGACACTCTCTGATACACTCTAACACTCTAAGACACTCTCTGACACTCTCTATCACTCACTGAATCAATCTGATACTCTCAGACAGTCTCAGACACTCTCTATCACTCTCTGACACTCTCTGACACTCTCTCACACTCTCAGACACTCTCTCACACTCTCTGACACTCTCTGACACTCTCTGACCCTCTCTGACACTCTCTGACACTCTCTGACACTCTTATCACTCTCTGACACTCTCTGACATTCTTATCACTCTCTGACACTCTCTGATACACTGTGACACTCTCAGACACACTCTGACACACTCAGACACACTCTGCCACACTCGATCACTCTCTCACACTGTCTGACACTCTCTGATACACTCCAACACTCTCTGACACTCTCACACTCTCTGACACTCTCTGACATTCTCTCACACTCTCTGACCCTCTCTGACAATCTTCGACACTCTCTGACAAGCTCTATCACTCTCTGACACTCTCTGACACACTCAGACAATCTCTATCACTCTCTGACACTTTCAGACACTCTCTGCCACTCTCTATCACTCAATATCACTCTCTGACACTTTCAGACACTCTCTATCACTCTCTGACACTCTCTGACACTCTCAGACACTCTCTGATACTTTCAGACACTCTCTGCCACTCTCTGTCACTCTCTGACACTCTCTGATACTCTCTGACAATCGCACTCTCTCTGACACTCTCTGACACCCTTTCACACTCTCTGTCACTCTCTGACCCTCTCTGACGCTCTGTGACACTCTCAGACACTGTCTGGCACACTCTATCACTCTCTGACACTCTCTATCACTGTCAATCATTCTCAATCACTCTCAATCACTCTCTGACACTCTCAGAAACTCTCTGACACTCTCTATCACTCTCTATCACTCGCTGACACTTTCAGACACTCTCTGCCACTCTCTATCACTCTCGATCACTCTCTGACACTCCCTGACACTCTCTATCACTCTCTGACACTCTCTGACACTTTCAGACACTCACTGCCACTCTCTATCACTCTCTGACAGTCTCTGACACTCTCTGACACTCTTATCACTCTCTGACACTCTCTGACACTCTCTGACACACTCTGACCCTCTCTGACACTCTCTGACACTATCTGACACTCTCTGACACTCTCACACTCTCTGACACTCTCACACTCTCTGACATTCTCTGACACTCTCTCACACTCTCTGACACCCTCTCACACTCTCTGACACTCTCTGACCCTCTCTGACAATCTTTGACACTCTCTCACAAACTCTATCACTCTCTGACACTCTCTCACACACTCAGACACTCTCTATCACTCTCTAACACTTTCAGACACACTCTGCCACTCTCTATCACTCGATGTCACTCTCTGACACTTTCAGACACTCTCTATCACTTTCTATCACTCTCTGACACACTCAGACACTCTCTACCACACTCTGTCACTCACTGACACTCTCTGATACACTCTAACACTGTCAGACACTCTCTGACACTCTCTGACACTCTCTGACATTTTCAGACACTCTCTGCCACTCTCTATCACTCTCTGACACTCTCTGACACTCTCTGACCCTCTCTATCACTCTCTGAAACTCTCTGACAATCTCAGACACACTCAGACACTCTCTGACACTCCCTGACACTCTCTGACACTTTCAGACACTCTCTGCCACTCTCTATCACTCCCTATCACTCTCTGACACTCTCTGACACTCTCACACTCTTGGACACTCTCTGACACTCTCACACACTCTCTGACACTCTCTGACCCACTCTGACACTCTCTGTCACGGTCTGACACTATCTGACACTCTCACACTCGCTGCAATCTCACTCTCTCTGACACTCTCTGACACTCTCTCACACTCTCAGACACTCTCTCACACTCTCTGACACTCTCTCACACTCTCTGACACTCTCTCACACTATCTGACAATCTCTGACACTCTCTGACACTCTTATCACTCTCTGACACTCTCTGACACTCTTATCACTCTCTGTCACTCTCTGATACACTGTGACACTCTCAGACACACTCTGACATACTCAGACACACTCTGCCACACTCGATCACTCTCTCACACTGTCTGACACTCTCTGATACACTCCAACACTCTCTGACACTCTCACACTCTCTGACACTCTCTGACACTCTCTCACACTCTCTCACACTCTCTGACATTCTCTCACACTCTCTGACCCTCTCTGACAATCTTCGACACTCTCTGACAAGCTCTATCACTCTCTGACACTCTCTGACACACTCAGACAATCTCTATCACTCTCTGACACTTTCAGACACTCTCTGCCACTCTTTATCACTCGATATCACTCTCTGACTATCTCAGACACACTCAGACACTCTCTGACACTCTCTATCACTCTCTGACACTCGCTGACACTCTCAGACATTCTCAGACACACTCTATCACTATCTGACAATCTCTGACACTCTCTGACACTCTCTGATACTATCTGATACTCTCTAATACACTCTGACACTCTCTATCTCTCTCTGACACTCTCTGACAATATCATACACGTTCTGACACTCTCTGACACTCTCTATCACTCTCTGACACTCTCGGACACTTTCAGACTCTCTCTGCCACTCTCTATCACTCTCTATCACTCTCAGACAGTCTCAGACACTCTCTGACACTCTCTGATAGTCTCTGATACTCTCTGACACTCTCTGACAATCTCAGACACACTCAGACACTCTCTGACACTTTCAGACACTCTCTGCCACTCTCTATCACTCTCTGAAACTCTCTGCCACTCTCTGACACTCTCTATCACTCTCTGACATCTCTGACACTCTCTCTGACACTCTCTCACACTCTCTGTCACTCTCTGACACTCTCTGACCCTCCCTGACACTCTCTGAGACTCTCTGACCCTCTCTATCACGCTCTGACACTCTCTGACAATCTCAGACACACTCAGACAATCTCTGACACTCTCGATCACTCTCTGACACTCTCTGACACTTTCAGAAACTCTCTGACACTCTCTATCACTCTCTATCACTCGCTGACACTTTCAGACACTCTCTGCCACTCTCTATCACTCTCGATCACTCTCTGACACTCCCTGACACTCTCTATCACTCTCTGACACTCTCTGACACTTTCAGACACTCACTGCCACTCTCTATCACTCTCTGACACTCTCTGACACTCTCTGACACTCTCTGACACTCTTATCACTCTCTGACACTCTCTGACACACTCTGACCCTCTCTGACACTCTCTGACACTATCTGACACTCTCTGACACTCTCACACTCTCTGACACTCTCACACTCTCTGACATTCTCTGACACTCTCTCACACTCTCTGACACCCTCTCACACTCTCTGACACTCTCTGACCCTCTCTGACAATCTTTGACACTCTCTCACAAACTCTATCACTCTCTGACACTCTCTGACACACTCAGACACTCGCTATCACTCTCTGACACTTTCAGACACACTCTGCCACTCTCTATCACTCTATATCACTCTCTGACACTTTCAGACACTCTCTATCACTTTCCATCACTCTCTGACACACTCAGACACTCTCTACCACACTCTGTCACTCACTGACAATCTCTGATACACTCTAACACTGTCAGACACTCTCTGACACTCTCTGACACTCTCTGACATTTTCAGACACTCTCTGCCACTCTCTATCACTCTCTGACACTCTCTGACCCTCTCTATCACTCTCTGAAACTCTCTGACAATCTCAGACACACTCAGACACTCTCTGACACTCTCTGACACTCCCTGACACTCTCTGACACTTTCAGACACTCTCTGCCACTCTCTATCACTCACTATCACTCTCTGACACTCTCTGACACTCTCACACTCTTGGACACTCTCTGACACTCTCACACTCTTGGACACTCTCTGACACTCTCACACACTCTCTGACACTCTCTGACCCACTCTGACACTCTCTGTCACGGTCTGACACTATCTGACACTCTCACACTCGCTGCAATCTCACTCTCTCTGACACTCTCAGACACTCTCTCACACTCTCTGACACTCTCTCACACTCTCTGACACTCTCTCACACTATCTGACAATCTCTGACACTCTCTGACACTCTTATCACTCTCTGACACTCTCTGACACTCTTATCACTCTCTGTCACTCTCTGATACACTGTGACACTCTCAGACACACTCTGACTTACTCAGACACACTCTGCCACACTCGATCACTCTCTCACACTGTCTGACACTCTCTGATACACTCCAACACTCTCTGACACTCTCACACTCCCTGACACTCTCTGACACTCTCTCACACTCTCTGACATTCTCTCACACTCTCTGACCCTCTCTGACAATCTTCGACACTCTCTGACAAGCTCTATCACTCTCTGACACTCTCTGACACTTTCAGACACTCTCTGCCACTCTTTATCACTCGATATCACTCTCTGACAATCTCAGACACACTCAGACACTCTCTGACACTCTCTATCACTCTCTGACACTCGCTGACACTCTCAGACATTCTCAGACACACTCTATCACTATCTGACAATCTCTGACACTCTCTGACACTCTCTGATACTATCTGATACTCTCTAATACACTCTGACACTCTCTATCTCTCTCTGACACTCTCTGACAATATCATACACGTTCTGACACTCTCTGACACTCTCTATCACTCTCTGACACTCTCGGACACTTTCAGACTCTCTCTGCCACTCTCTATCACTCTCTATCACTCTCAGACAGTCTCAGACACTCTCTGACACTCTCTGATAGTCTCTGATACTCTCTGACACTCTCTGACAATCTCAGACACACTCAGACACTCTCTGACACTTTCAGACACTCTCTGCCACTCTCTATCACTCTCTGAAACTCTCTGCCACTCTCTGAAACTCTCTATCACTCTCTGACATCTCTGACACTCTCTCTGACACTCTCTCACACTCTCTGTCACTCTCTGACACTCTCTGACCCTCCCTGACACTCTCTGAGACTCTCTGACATTCTCTATCACGCTCTGACACTCTCTGACAATCTCAGACACACTCAGACAATCTCTGACACTCTCGATCACTCTCTGACACTCTCTGACACTTTCAGAAACTCTCTGACACTCTCTATCACTCTCTATTACTCGCTGACACTTTCAGACACTCTCTGCCACTCTCTATCACTCTCGATCACTCTCTGACACTCCCTGACACTCTCTATCACTCTCTGACACTCTCTGACACTTTCAGACACTCACTGCCACTCTCTATCACTCTCTGACACTCTCTGACACTCTCTGACACTCTCTGACACTCTTATCACTCTCTGACACTCTCTGACACACTCTGACCCTCTCTGACACTCTCTGACACTCTCACACTCTCTGACACTCTCACACTCTCTGACATTCTCTGACACTCTCTCACACTCTCTGACACCCTCTCACACTCTCTGACACTCTCTGACCCTCTCTGACAATCTTTGACACTCTCTCACAAACTCTATCACTCTCTGACACTCTCTGACACACTCAGACACTCGCTATCACTCTCTGACACTTTCAGACACACTCTGCCACTCTCTATCACTCTATATCACTCTCTGACACTTTCAGACACTCTCTATCACTTTCCATCACTCTCTGACACACTCAGACACTCTCTACCACACTCTGTCACTCACTGACAATCTCTGATACACTCTAACACTGTCAGACACTCTCTGACACTCTCTGACACTCTCTGACATTTTCAGACACTCTCTGCCACTCTCTATCACTCTCTGACACTCTCTGACACTCTCTGACCCTCTCTATCACTCTCTGAAACTCTCTGACAATCTCAGACACACTCAGACACTCTCTGACACTCTCTGACACTCCCTGACACTCTCTGACACTTTCAGACACTCTCTGCCACTCTCTATCACTCCCTATCACTCTCTGACACTCTCTGACACTCTCACACTCTTGGACACTCTCTGACACTCTCACACACTCTCTGACACTCTCTGACCCACTCTGACACTCTCTGTCACGGTCTGACACTATCTGACACTCTCACACTCGCTGACACTCTCACTCTCTCTGACAGTCTCTCACACTCTCAGACACTCTCTCACACTCTCTGACACTCTCTGACACTCTCTGACCCTCTCTGACACTCTCTGACACTCTCTGATACTCTTATCACTCTCTGACACTCTCTGACACTCTCTGACACTCTTATCACTCTCTGACACTCTCTGATACACTGTGACACTCTCAGACACACTCTGACACACTCAGACACTCTCTGCCACACTCCATCACTCTCTCACACTGTCTGACACTCTCTGATACACTCCAACACTCTCTGACACTCTCACACTCTCTGACACTCTCTGACATTCTCTCACACTCTCTGACATTCTCTCACACTCTCTGACCCACTCTGACAATCTTCGACACTCTCTGACAAGCTCTATCACTCTCTGACACTCTCTGACACACTCAGACAATCTCTATCACTCTCTGACACTTTCAGACACTCTCTGCCACTCTCTATCACTCGATATCACTCTCTGACACTTTCAGACACTCTATATCACTCTCTGACACTCTCTGACACTCTCTGACACTCTCTATCCCTCTCTGACACTCTCTATCACTGTCAATCATTCTCAATCACTCTCAATCACTCTCTGACACTCTCTGACACTCTCTGACACTCTCTATCACTCGCAGACACTCTCTGACACTTTCAGACACTCTCTGCCACTCTCTATCACTCTCTGACACTCTCTGACACTCGCACTCTCTCTGACACTCTCTGACACTCTTTCACAATCTCTGAAACTCTCTGACCCTCTCTGACTCTCTCTGACACTCTCTGACACTCTCTGACACTCTCTGACACTCCCTGACACTCTCTGTCACTCTCTGACACTCTCTGACACTTTCAGACACTCTCTGCCACTTTCTATCACTCCCTGACACTCTCTTACACTCTCTGACACTCTCACACTCTCTGACACTCTCTCACACTCTCTGACACTCTCTGACACACTCTGACCCTCCCTGACACTCTCTGACACTGTCTGACACTCTCTGACACTCTCACACTCTCTGACACTCTCACACTCTCTGACACTCTCTGACACTCTCTGACACTCTCTCACACTCTCTGACATTCTCTCACACTCTCTGACCCTCTCTGACAATCTTCGACACTCTCTGACAATCTCTATCACTCTCTGACACTCTCTGACACACTCAGACACTCTCTATCACTCTCTGACACTTTCGGACACTCTCTGCCACTCTCTATCACTCGATATCACTCTCTGACACTTTCAGACACTCTCTATCACTCTCTGACACTCTCTGACACTCTCTCACACTCTCTGACACTCTCTCACACTCTCTGACACTCTCTGACACTCTCTGACACTCTTATCACTCTCTGACACTCTCTGACACTCTTATCACTCTCTGACACTCTCCGATACACTGTGACACTCTAAGACACACTCTGACATACTCAGACACACTCTGCCACACTCGATCACTCTCTCACACTGTCTGACACTCTCTGATACACTCCATCACTCTCTGACACTCTCACACTCTCTGACACTCTCTGACACTCTTATCACTCTCTGACACTCTCTGATACACTGTGACACTCTCAGACACACTCTGACATACTCAGACACACTCTGCCACACTCGATCACTCTCTCACACTGTCTGACACTCTCTGATACACTCCAACACTCTCTGACACTCTCACACTCTCTGACACTCTCTGACACTCTCTCACACTCTCTGACATTCTCTCACACTCTCTGACCCTCTCTGACAATCTTCGACACTCTCTGACAAGCTCTATCATTCTCTGATTCTCTCTGACACACTCTGACACTCTCTGACACTCTCTCACACTCTCAGACACTCTCTCACACTCTCTGACACTCTCTGACACTCTCTGACCCTCTCTGACACTCTCTGACACTCTCTGACACTCTTATCACTCTCTGACACTCTCTGACACTCTTATCACTCTCTGACACTCTCTGATACACTGTGACACTCTCAGACACACTCTGACACACTCAGACACACTCTGCCACACTCGATCACTCTCTCACACTGTCTGACACTCTCTGATACACTCCAACACTCTCTGACACTCTCACACTCTCTGACACTCTCTGACACTCTCTCACACTCTCTGACATTCTCTCACACTCTCTGACCCTCTCTGACAATCTTCAACACTCTCTGACAAGCTCTATCACTCTCTGACACTCTCTGACACACTCAGACAATCTCTATCACTCTCTGACACTTTCAGACACTCTCTGCCACTCTCTATCACTCGATATCACTCTCTGACACTTTCAGACACTCTCTATCACTCTCTGACACTCTCTGACACTCTCTGACACTCTCAGACACTCTCTGATACTTTCAGACACTCTCTGCCACTCTCTGTCACTCTCTGACACTCTCTGATACTCTCTGACACTCGCACACTCTCTGAAACTCTCTGACACCCTTTCACACTCTCTGTCACTCTCTGACCCTCTCTGACCCTCTGTGACACTCTCAGACACTGTCTGGCACACTCTATCACTCTCTGACACTCTCTATCACTGTCAATCATTCTCAATCACTCTCAATCACTCTCTGACACTCTCAGAAACTCTCTGACACTCTCTATCACTCTCTATCACTCGCTGACACTTTCAGACACTCTCTGCCACTCTCTATCACTCTCGATCACTCTCTGACACTCCCTGCACTCTCTATCACTCTCTGACACTCTCTGACACTTTCAGACACTCACTGCCACTCTCTATCACTCTCTGACAGTCTCTGACACTCTCTGACACTCTTATCACTCTCTGACACTCTCTGACACTCTCTGACACACTCTGACCCTCTCTGACACTCTCTGACACTATCTGACACTCTCTGACACTCTCACACTCTCTGACACTCTCACACTCTCTGACATTCTCTGACACTCTCTCACACTCTCTGACACCCTCTCACACTCTCTGACACTCTCTGACCCTCTCTGACAATCTTTGACACTCTCTCACAAACTCTATCACTCTCTGACACTCTCTCACACACTCAGACACTCTCTATCACTCTCTAACACTTTCAGACACACTCTGCCACTCTCTATCACTCTATATCACTCTCTGACACTTTCAGACACTCTCTATCACTTTCTATCACTCTCTGACACACTCAGACACTCTCTACCACACTCTGTCACTCACTGACACTCTCTGATACACTCTAACACTGTCAGACACTCTCTGACACTCTCTGACACTCTCTGACATTTTCAGACACTCTCTGCCACTCTCTATCACTCTCTGACACTCTCTGACACTCTCTGACCCTCTCTATCACTCTCTGAAACTCTCTGACAATCTCAGACACACTCAGACACTCTCTGACACTCCCTGACACTCTCTGACACTTTCAGACACTCTCTGCCACTCTCTATCACTCCCTATCACTCTCTGACACTCTCTGACACTCTCACACTCTTGGACACTCTCTGACACTCTCACACACTCTCTGACACTCTCTGACCCACTCTGACACTCTCTGTCATGGTCTGACACTATCTGACACTCTCACACTCGCTGCAATCTCACTCTCTCTGACACTCTCTCACACTCTCTCACACTCTCAGACACTCTCTCACACTCTCTGACACTCTCTCACACTCTCTGACACTCTCTCACACTATCTGACAATCTCTGACACTCTCTGACACTCTTATCACTCTCTGACACTCTCTGACACTCTTATCACTCTCTGTCACTCTCTGATACACTGTGACACTCTCAGACACACTCTGCCACACTCGATCACCTTCTCACACTGTCTGACACTCTCTGATACACTCCAACACTCTCTGACACTCTCACACTCTCTGACACTCTCTCACACTCTCTGACATTCTCTCACACTCTCTGACCCTCTCTGACAATCTTCGACACTCTCTGACAAGCTCTGTCACTCTCTGACACTCTCTGACACACTCAGACAATCTCTATCACTCTCTGACACTTTCAGACACTCTCTGCCACTCTTTATCACTCGATATCACTCTCTGACAATCTCAGACACACTCAGACACTCTCTGACACTCTCTATCACTCTCTGACACTCGCTGACACTCTCAGACATTCTCAGACACACTCTATCACTATCTGACAATCTCTGACACTCTCTGACACTCTCTGATACTATCTGATACTCTCTAATACACTCTGACACTCTCTATCTCTCTCTGACACTCTCTGACAATATCATACACGTTCTGACACTCTCTGACACTCTCTATCACTCTCTGACACTCTCGGAAACTTTCAGACTCTCTCTGCCACTCTCTATCACTCTCTATCACTCTCAGACAGTCTCAGACACTCTCTGACACTCTCTGATAGTCTCTGATACTCTCTGACACTCTCTGACAATCTCAGACACACTCAGACACTCTCTGACACTTTCAGACACTCTCTGCCACTCTCTATCACTCTCTGAAACTCTCTGCCACTCTCTGACACTCTCTATCACTCTCTGACATCTCTGACACTCTCTCTGACACTCTCTCACACTCTCTGTCACTCTCTGACACTCTCTGACCCTCCCTGACACTCTCTGAGACTCTCTGACACTCTCTATCACGCTCTGACACTCTCTGACAATCTCAGACACACTCAGACAATCTCTGACACTCTCGATCACTCTCTGACACTCTCTGACACTTTCAGAAACTCTCTGACACTCTCTATCACTCGCTGACACTTTCAGACACTCTCTGCCACTCTCTATCACTCTCGATCACTCTCTGACACTCCCTGACACTCTCTATCACTCTCTGACACTCTCTGACACTTTCAGACACTCACTGCCACTCTCTATCACTCTCTGACACTCTCTGACACTCTCTGACACTCTTATCACTCTCTGACACTCTCTGACACACTCTGACCCTCTCTGACACTCTCTGACACTATCTGACACTCTCTGACACTCTCACACTCTCTGACACTCTCACACTCTCTGACATTCTCTGACACTCTCTCACACTCTCTGACACCCTCTCACACTCTCTGACACTCTCTGACCCTCTCTGACAATCTTTGACACTCTCTCACAAACTCTATCACTCTCTGACACTCTCTGACACACTCAGACACTCGCTATCACTCTCTGACACTTTCAGACACACTCTGCCACTCTCTATCACTCTATATCACTCTCTGACACTTTCAGACACTCTCTATCACTTTCCATCACTCTCTGACACACTCAGACACTCTCTACCACACTATGTCACTCACTGACAATCTCTGATACACTCTAACACTGTCAGACACTCTCTGACAATCTCTGACACTCTCTGACATTTTCAGACACTCTCTGCCACTCTCTATCACTCTCTGACACTCTCTGACACTCTCTGACCCTCTCTATCACTCTCTGAAACTCTCTGACAATCTCAGACACACTCAGACACTCTCTGACACTCTCTGACACTCCCTGACACTCTCTGACACTTTCAGACACTCTCTGCCACTCTCTATCACTCCCTATCACTCTCTGACACTCTCTGACACTCTCACACTCTTGGACACTCTCTGACACTCTCACACACTCTCTGACACTCTCTGACCCACTCTGACACTCTCTGTCACGGTCTGACACTATCTGACACTCTCACACTCGCTGACACTCTCACTCTCTCTGACAGTCTCTCACACTCTCAGACACTCTCTCACACTCTCTGACACTCTCTGACACTCTCTGACACTCTCTGACACTCTCTGACACTCTCTGATACTCTTATCACTCTCTGACACTCTCTGACACTCTCTGACACTCTTATCACTCTCTGACACTCTCTGATACACTGTGACACTCTCAGACACACTCTGACACACTCAGACACTCTCTGCCACACTCCATCACTCTCTCACACTGTCTGACACTCTCTGATACACTCCAACTCTCTCTGACACTCTCAAACTCTCTGACACTCTCTGACATTCTCTCACACTCTCTGACATTCTCTCACACTCTCTGACCCACTCTGACAATCTTCGACACTCTCTGACAAGCTCTATCACTCTCTGACACTCTCTGACACACTCAGACAATCTCTATCACTCTCTGACACTTTCAGACACTCTCTGCCACTCTCTATCACTCGATATCACTCTCTGACACTTTCAGACACTCTATATCACTCTCTGACACTCTCTGACACTCTCTGACACTCTCTATCACTCTCTGACACTCTCTATCACTGTCAATCATTCTCAATCACTCTCAATCACTCTCTGACACTCTCTGACACTCTCTGACACTCTCTATCACTCACAGACACTCTCTGACACTTTCAGACACTCTCTGCCACTCTCTATCACTCTCTGACACTCTCTGACACTCGCACTCTCTCTGACACTCTCTGACACTCTTTCACAATCTCTGAAACTCTCTGACCCTCTCTGACTCTCTCTGACACTCTCAGACAGTCTCTGGCACAGTCTATCACTCTCTGACACTCTCTATCACTCTCTATCACTCTCTGACACTCCCTGACACTCTCTGTCACTCTCTGACACTCTCTGACACTTTCAGACACTCTCTGCCACTTTCTATCACTCCCTGACACTCTCTTACACTCTCTGACACTCTCACACTCTCTGACACTCTCTCACACTCTCTGACACTCTCTGACACACGCTGACCCTCCCTGACACTCTCTGACACTGTCTGACACTCTCTGACACTCTCACACTCTCTGACACTCTCACACTCTCTGACACTCTCTGACACTCTCTGACACTCTCTCACACTCTCTGACATTCTCTCACACTCTCTGACCCTCTCTGACAATCTTCGACACTCTCTGACAAACTCTATCACTCTCTGACACTCTCTGACACTCTCTGACACACTCAGACACTCTCTATCACTCTCTGACACTTTCAGACACTCTCTGCCACTCTCTATCACTCGATATCACTCTCTGACACTCTCTGACACTCTCTATCACTCTCTGACACTCTCTGACACTCCCAGACACTCTCTGACACTTTCAGACACTCTCTGCCACTCTCTGTCACTCTCTGACACTCTCTGATTATCTCTGACACTCGCACACTCTCTGACACTCTCTGACCCTCTCTGACCCTCTGTGACACTCTCAGACACTCTCTGGCACACTCTATCACTCTCTGACACTCTCTATCACTGTCAATCATTCTCAATCACTCTCAATCACTCTCTGACACACTCTGACACTCTCTGACACTCTCTATCGCTCTCTGACACTCTCTGACACTCGCACACTCTCTGACACTCTCTGACACTCTTTCACACTCTCTGACACTCTCTGACCCTCTCTGACACTCTCAGGCACTCTCAGACAGTCTCTGGCACACTCTATCACTCTCTGACACTCTCTATCACTCTCTGTCACTCTCTGACACTCTCTGATACACGCTGGCACTCTCACACTCTCTGCCACTCTCTATCACTCTCTGACACTCTCTGATACACTCTAACACTCTCAGACACTCTCTGACACTCTCTATCACTCTCTGACACTCTCTGACACTCTCTGATACTTTCTGATACTCTCTGATACACTCTGACACTCTCTGACACTCTCTATAACTCTCTGACACTCTCTGACAATCTCAGACACACTCAGACACTCTCTGACACTCTCTATCACTCTCTGACACTCGCTGACACTCTCAGACATTCTCAGACTGTCTCTATCACTATCTGACAATCTCTGACACTCTCTGACGCTCTCTGATACTCTCTGATACTCTCTAATACACTCTGACACTCTCTATCTCTCTCTGACACTCTCTGACAATATCATACACGTTCTGACACTCTCTGACACTCTCTATCACTCTCTGACACTCTCGGACACTTTCAGACACTCTCTGCCACTCTCTATCACTCTCTATCACTCTCAGACAGTCTCAGACACTCTCTGACACTCTCTGATAGTCTCTGATACTCTCTGACACTCTCTGACAATCTCAGACACACTCAGACACTCTCTGACACTTTCAGACACTCACTGCCACTCTCTATCACTCTCTATCACTCTCTGAAACTCTCTGCCACTCTCTGACACTCTCTATCACTCTCTGACATCTCTGACACTCTCTCTGGCACTCTCTGACACTCTCTGTCACTCTCTGACACTCTCTGACCCTCCCTGACACTCTCTGAGACTCTCTGACACTCTCTATCACGCTCTGACACTCTCTGACAATCTCAGACACACTCAGACAATCTCTGACACTCTCGATCACTCTCTGACACTCTCTGACACTTTCAGAAACTCTCTGACACTCTCTATCACTCTCTATCACTCGCTGACACTTTCAGACACTCTCTGCCACTCTCTATCACTCTGGATCACTCTCTGACACTCCCTGGCACTCTCTATCACTCTCTGACACTCTCTGACACTTTCAGACACTCACTGCCACTCTCTATCACTCTCTGACACTCTCTGACACTCTCTGACACTCTCTGACACTCTTATCACTCTCTGACACTCTCTGACACTCTCTGAGACTCTCTGACACACTCTGACCCTCTCTGACACTCTCTGACACTATCTGACACTCTCTGACACTCTCACACTCTCTGACACTCTCACACTCTCTGACATTCTCTGACACTCTCTCACACTCTCTGACACCCTCTCACACTCTCTGACACTCTCTGACTCTCTCTGACAATCTTTGACACTCTCTCACAAACTCTATCACTCTCTGACACTCTCTGACACACTCAGACACTCTCTATCACTCTCTGACACTTTCAGACACACTCTGCCACTCTCTATCACTCTATATCACTCTCTGACACTTTCAGACACTCTCTATCACTTTCCATCACTCTCTGACACACTCAGACACTCTCTACCACACTCTGTCACTCACTGACACTCTCTGATACACTCTAACACTGTCAGACACTCTCTGACACTCCCTGACACTCTCTGACATTTTCAGACACTCTCTGCCACTCTCTATCACTCTCTGACACTCTCTGACACTCTCTGACCCTCTCTATCACTCTCTGAAACTCTCTGACAATCTCAGACACACTCAGACACTCTCTGACACTCTCTGCCACTCTCTATCACTCCCTATCACTCTCTGACACTCTCTGACACTCTCACACTCTTGGACACTCTCTGACACTTTAACACACTCTCTGACACTCTCTGACCCACTCTGACACTCTCTGTCACGGTCTGACACTATCTGACACTCTCACACTCTCAGACACTCTCTGACACTCTCTGACCCTCTCTGACACTCTCTGACACTCTCTGACACTCTTATCACTCTCTGACACTCTCTGACACTCTGATCACTCTCTGACACTCTCTGATACACTGTGACACTCTCAGACGCATTCTGACATACTCAGACACACTCTGCCACACTCGATCACTCTCTCACACTGTCTGACACTCTCTGATACACTCCAACACTCTCTGACACTCTCACACTCTCTGTCACTCTCTGACACTCTCTGATACTCTCTGACACTCGCACACTCTCTGACACTCTCTGACACTCTTTCACACTCTCTGTCACTCTCTGACCCTCTCTGACCCTCTGTGACACTCTCAGACACTGTCTGGCACACTCTATCACTCTCTGACACTCTCTATCACTGTCAATCATTCTCAATCACTCTCAATATCTCTCTGACACTCTCTGACACTCTCTGACACTCTCTGACACTCTCTGACACTCTCTGACACTCTCTATCACTCTCAGACACTCTCTGACACTTTCAGACACTCTCTGCCACTCTCTATCACTCTCTGACACTCTCTGACACTCTCTGACACTCGCACACTCTCTGACACTCTCTGACACTCTTTCACACTCTCTGAAACTCTCTGACCCTCTCTGACCCTCTCTGACACTCTCAGACAGTCTCTGGCACAGTCTATCGCTATCTGACACTCTCTATCACTCTCTGTCACTCTCTGACACTCTCTGATACACGCTGAAACTCTCAGACACTCTCTGCCACTCTCTATCACTCTCTGACACTCTCTGATACACTCTAACACTCTAAGACACTCTCTGACACTCTCTATCACTCACTGAATCAATCTGATACTCTCAGACAGTCTCAGACACTCTCTGTCACTCTCTGACACTCTCTCACACTCTCAGACACTCTCTCACACTCTCTGACACTCTCTGACACTCTCTGACCCTCTCTGACCCTCTCTGACACTCTCTGACACTCTCTGACACTCTTATCACTCTCTGACACTCTCTGACACTCTTATCACTCTCTGACACTCTCTGATACACTGTGACGCTCTCAGACACACTGTGACAGACTCAGACACACTCTGCCACACTCGATCACTCTCTCACACTGTCTGACACTCTCTGATACACTCCAACACTCTCTGACACTCTCACACTCTCTGACACTCTCTGACACTCTCTCACACTCTCAGACACTCTCTCACACTCTCTGACACTCTCTGACACTCTCTGACCCTCTCTGACACTCTCTGGCACTCTTATCACTCTCTGACACTCTCTGACACTCTTATCACTCTCTGATACACTGTGACACTCTCAGACACACTCTGACACACTCAGACACACTCTGCCACACTCGATCACTCTCTCACACTGTCTGACACTCTCTGATACACTCCAACACTCTCTGACACTCTGACACTCTCTGACACTCTCTGACACTCTCTCACACTCTCTGACATTCTCTCACACTCTCTGACCCACTCTGACAATCTTCGACACTCTCTGACAAGCTCTATCACTCTCTGACACTCTCTGACACACTCAGACAATCTCTATCACTCTCTGACACTTTCAGACACTCTCTGCCACTCTCTATCACTCGATATCACTCTCTGACACTTTCAGACACTCTCTATCACTCTCTGACACTCTCTGACACTCTCTGACACTCTCAGACACTCTCTGACACTTTCAGACACTCTCTGCCACTCTCTGTCACTCTCTGACACTCTCTGATACTCTCTGACACTCGCACACTCTCTGACACTCTCTGACACTCTTTCACACTCTCTGTCACTCTCTGACCCTCTCTGACCCTCTGTGACACTCTCAGACACTGTCTGGCACACTCTATCAATCTCTGACACTCTCTATCACTGTCAATCATTCACAATCACTCTCAATCACTCTCTGACACTCTCAGAAACTCTCTGACACTCTCTATCACTCTCTATCACTCGCTAACACTTTCAGACACTCTCTGCCACTCTCTATCACTCTCGATCACTCTCTGACACTCCCTGACACTCTCTATCACTCTCTGACACTCTCTGACACTTTCAGACACTCACTGCCACTCTCTATCACTCTCTGACACTCTCTGACACTCTCTGACACTCTCTGACACTCTTATCACTCTCTGACACTCTCTGACACACTCTGACACACTCTGACCCTCTCTGACACTCTCTGACACTCTCTGACACTCTCACACACTCTGACACTCTCACACTCTCTGACACTCTCTGACCCTCTCTGACAATCTTTGACACTCTCACAAACTGTATCACTCTCTGACACTCTCTGACACACTCAGACACTCTCTATCACTCTCTGACACTTTCAGACACACTCTGCCACTCTCTATCACTCTATATCACTCTCTGACACTTTCAGACACTCTCTATCACTTTCTATCACTCTCTGACACACTCAGACACTCTCTACCACACTCTGTCACTCACTGACACTCTCTGATACACTCTAACACTGTCAGACACTCTCTGCCACTCTCTATCACTCTCTGACACTCTCTGACACTCTCTGACCCTCTCTATCACTCTCTGAAACTCTCTGACAATCTCAGACACACTCAGACACTCTCTGACACTCCCTGACACTTTCAGACACTCTCTGCCACTCTCTATCACTCCCTATCACTCTCTGACACTCTCTGACACTCTCACACTCTTGGACACTCTCTGACACTCTCTGACCCACTCTGACACTCTCTGTCACGGTCTGACACTATCTGACACTCTCACACTCGCTGACACTCTCACTCTCTCTGACACTCTCTGACACTCTCTCACACTCTCAGACACTCTCTCACTCTCTCTGACACTCTCTCACACTCTCTGACACTCTCTGACACTCTCTGACACTCTTATCACTCTCTGACACTCTCTGACACTCTTATCACTCTCTGACACTCTCTGATACACTGTGAAACTCTCAGACACACTCTGACATACTCAGACACACTCTGCCGCACTCGATCACTCTCTCACACTGTCTGACACTCTCTGATACACTCCAACACTCTCTGACACTCTCACACTCTCTGACACTCTCTGACACTCTCTCACACTCTCTGACATTCTCTCACACTCTCTGACCCTCTCTGACAATCTTCGACACTCTCTGACAAGCTCTATCACTCTCTGACACTCTCTGACACACTCTGATACACTCCAACACTCTCTGACACTCTCACACTCTCTGACACTCTCTGACACTCTCTCACACTCTCTGACATTCTCTCACACTCTCTGACCCTCTCTGACAATCTTCGACACTCTCTGACAAGCTCTATCACTCTCTGACACTCTCTGACACACTCAGACAATCTATATCACTCTCTGACACTTTCAGACACTCTCTGCCACTCTCTATCACTCGATATCACTCTCTGACACTTTCAGACACTCTCTATCACTCTCTGACACTCTCTGACACTCTCTGACACTCTCAGACACTCTCTGACACTTTCAGACACTCTCTGCCACTCTCTGTCACTCTCTGACACTCACTGATACTCTCTGACACTCGCACACTCTCTGTCACTCTCTGACACTCTTTCTCACTCTCTTTCACTCTCTGACCCTCTCTGACCCTCTGTGACACTCTCAGACACTGTCTGGCACACTCTATCACTCTCTGACACTCTCGATAACTGTCAATCATTCTCAATCACTCTCAATCACTCTCTGACACTCTCTGACACTCTCTGACACTCTCTATCACTCTCAGACACTCTCTGACACTTTCAGGCACTCTCTGCCACTCTCTATCACTCTCTGACACTCTCTGACACTCGCACACTCTCTGACACTCTTTGACACTCTTTCACACTCTCTGAAACTCTCTGACCCTCTCTGACTCTCTCTGACACTCTCAGACAGTCTCTGGCACAGTCTATCACTCTCTGACACTCTCTATCACTCTCTGTCACTCTCTGACACTCTCTGATACACGCTGGCACTCTCAGACACTCTCTGCCACTCTCTATCACTCTCTGACACTCTCTGATACACTCTAACACTCTCAGACACCCTCTGACACTCTCTATCACTCACTGAATCAATCTGATACTCTCAGACAGTCTCAGACACTCTCTATCACTCTCTGACACTCTCTGACACTCTCTCACACTCTCAGACACTCTCTCACACTCTCTGACACTCTCTGACACTCTCTGACCCTCTCTGACACTCTCTGACACTCTCTGACACTCTTATCACTCTCTGACACTCTCTGACACTCTTATCACTCTCTGATACACTGTGACACTCTCAGACACACTCTGACACACTCAGACACACTCTGCCACACTCGATCACTCTCTCACACTGACTGACACTCTCTGATACACTCCAACACTCTCTGACACTCTGACACTCTCTGACATTCTCTCACACTCTCTGACCCTCTCTGACAATCTTCGACACTCTCTGACAAGCTCTATCACTGTCTGACACACTCAGACAATCTCTATCACTCTCTGACACTTTCAGACACTCTCTGCCACTCTCTATCACTCGATATCACTCTCTGACACTTTCAGACACTCTCTATCACTCTCTGACACTCTCTGACACTCTCTGACACTCTCAGACACTCTCTGACACATTCAGACACTCTCTGCCACTCTCTGTCACTCTCTGACACTCTCTGATACTCTCTGACACTCTCTGATACACGCTGGCACTCTCAGACACTCTCTGCCACTCTCTATCACTCTCTGACACTCTCTGATACACTCTAACACTCTCAGACACTCTCTGACACTCTCTATCACTCACTGAATCAATCTGATACTCTCAGACAGTCTCAGACACTCTCTATCACTCTCTGACACTCTCTGACACTCTCTCACACTCTCAGACACTCTCTCACACTCTCTGACACTCTCTGACACTCTCTGACCCTCTCTGACACTCTCTGACACTCTCTGACACTCTTATCACTCTCTGACACTCTCTGACACTCTTATCACTCTCTGATACACTGTGACACTCTCAGACACACTCTGACACACTCAGACACACTCTGCCACACTCGATCACTCTCTCACACTGACTGACACTCTCTGATACACTCCAACACTCTCTGACACTCTGACACTCTCTGACATTCTCTCACACTCTCTGACCCTCTCTGACAATCTTCGACACTCTCTGACAAGCTCTATCACTGTCTGACACACTCAGACAATCTCTATCACTCTCTGACACTTTCAGACACTCTCTGCCACTCTCTATCACTCGATATCACTCTCTGACACTTTCAGACACTCTCTATCACTCTCTGACACTCTCTGACACTCTCTGACACTCTCAGACACTCTCTGACACATTCAGACACTCTCTGCCACTCTCTGTCACTCTCTGACACTCTCTGATACTCTCTGACACTCTCTGATACACGCTGGCACTCTCAGACACTCTCTGCCACTCTCTATCACTCTCTGACACTCTCTGATACACTCTAACACTCTCAGACACTCTCTGACACTCTCTATCACTCACTGAATCAATCTGATACTCTCAGACAGTCTCAGACACTCTCTATCACTCTCTGACACTCTCTGACACTCTCTCACACTCTCAGACACTCTCTCACACTCTCTGACACTGTCTGACACCCTCTGACCCTCTCTGACACTCTCTGACACTCTCTGATACTCTTATCACTCTCTGATACTCTCTGAATCTCTTATCACTCTCTGATACACTGTGACACTCTCAGACACACTCTGACACACTCAGACACACTCTGCCACACTCGATCACTCTCTCACACTGTCTGACACTCTCTGATACACTCCAGCACTCTCTGACACTCTGACACTCTCTGACACTCTCTCACACTCTCTCACACTCTCTGACATTCTCTCATACTCTCTGACCCTCTCTGACAATCTTCGACACTCTCTGACAAGCTCTATCACTCTCTGACACTCTCTGACACACTCAGACAATCTCTATCACTCTCTGACACTTTCAGACACTCTCTGCCACTCTCTATCACTCGATATCACTCTCTGACACTTTCAGACACTCTCTATCACTCTCTGACACTCTCTGACACTCTTTGACACTCTCAGACACTCTCTGACACTTTCAGACACTCTCTGCCACTCTCTGTCACTCTCTGACACTCTCTGACACTCGCACACTCTCTGACACTCTCTGACACTCTTTCACACTCTCTGTCACTCTCTGACCCTCTCTGACCCTCTGTGACACTCTCAGACACTGTCTGGCACACGCTATCACTCTCTGACACTCTCTATCACTGTCAATCATTCTCAATCACTCTCAATCACTCTCTGACACTCTCTGACACTCTCTGACACTCTCTATCACTCTCAGACACTCTCTGACACTTTCAGACACTCTCTGCCACTCTCTATCACTCTCTGACACTCTCTGACACTCTCTGACACTCGCACACTCTCTGACACTCTCTGACACTCTTTCACACTCCCTGAAACTCTCTGACCCTCTCTGACCCTCTCTGACACTCTCAGACAGTCTCTGGCACAGTCTATCACTCTCTGACACTCTCTATCACTCTCTGTCACTCTCTGACACTCTCTGATACACGCTGGCACTCTCAGACACTCTCTGCCACTCTCTATCACTCTCTGACACTCTCTGATACACTCTAACACTCTCAGACACACTCTGACACTCTCTATCACTCACTGAATCAATCTGATACTCTCAGACAGTCTCAGACACTCTCTATCACTCTCTGACACTCTCTGTCACTCTCTGATACTTTCTGATACTCTCTGATACACTCTGACACTCTCTGACACTCTCTATAACTCTCTGACACTCTCTGACAATCTCAGACACACTCAGACACTCTCTGACACTCTCTGACACTCGCTGACACTCTCAGACATTCTCAGACACTCTCTATCACTATCTGACAATCACTGACACTCTCTGACACTCTCTGATACTCTCTGATACTCTCTAATACACTCTGACACTCTCTATCTCTCTCTGACAGTCTCTGACACTCTCTCTGACACTCTCTCACACTCTCTGTCACTCTCTGACACTCTGTGACCCTCCCTGACACTCTCTGACAATATCATACACGTTCAGACACTCTCTGACACTCTCTATCACTCTCTGACACTCTCGGACACTTTCAGACACTCTCTGCCACTCTCTATATCTCTCTATCTCTCTCAGACAGTCTCAGACACTCTCTGACACTCTCTGATAGTCTCTGATACTCTCTGACACTCTCGGACAATCTCAGACACACTCAGACACTCTCTGACACTTTCAGACACTCTCTGCCACTCTACATCACTCTCTATCACTCTCTGAAACTCTATGCCACTCTCTGACACTCTCTATCACTCTCTGACATCTCTGACACTCTCTCTGACACTCTCTCACACTCTCTGTCACTCTCTGACACTCTGTGACCCTCCCTGACACTCTCTGACACTCTGTATCATGCTCTGACACTCTCTGACAATCTCAGACACACTCAGACAATCTCTGACACTCTCGATCACTCTCTGACACTCTCTGACACTTTCAGAAACTCTCTGACACTCTCTATCACTCTCTATCACTCGCTGACACTTTCAGACACTCTCTGCCACTCTCTGACACTCTCTGACACTTTCAGACACTCTCTGACACTCTCTATCACTCTCTGACACTCTCTGACACTCTCTGACACTCTCACACTCTCTGACACTCTCTCACACTCTCTGGCACTCTCTCACACACTCTGACCCTCTCTGACACTCTCTGACACTATCTGGCACACTCTGACACACTCACACTCCCTGACACTCTCACACTCTCTGACACTCTCTGACACTTTCTCACACTCTCTGACATTCTCTCACACTCTCTGACCCTCTCTGACAATCCTCGACACGCTCTGACAAACTCTATCACTCTCTGACACTCTCTGACACACTCAGACACTCTATCACTCTCTGACACTTTCAGACACTGTCTGCCACTCTCTGTCACTCTCTGACACTCTCTGATACTCTCTGACACTCGCACACTCTCTGTCACTCTCTGACACTCTTTCACACTCTCTGACACTCCCTGACCCTCTCTGACCCTCTCTTACACTCTCAGACAGTCTCTGGCACACTCTATCACTCTCTGACACTCTCTATCAGTCTCTGTCACTCTCTGACACTCTCTGATACACTCTGGCACTCTCAGACACTCTCTGCCACTCTCTATCACTCTCTGACACTCTCTGATACACTCTAACACTCTCAGACACTCTCTGACACTCTCTATCTCTCACTGACTTAATCTGACACACTCAGACAGTCTCAGACACTCTCTATCACTCTCTGACACTCTCTGACACTCTCTGATACTCTCTGATACACTCTGACACTCTCTGACACTCTCTATAACTCTCTGACACTCTCTGACAATCTCAGACACTCTCTGACACTCTCTTACACTCTCTGACACTCGCTGACACTCTCAGACATTCTCAGACACTCTCTATCACTATCTGACAATCACTGTCACTCTCTGACACTCTCTGATACTCTCTGATACTCTCTAATACACTCTGACCCTCTCTGACACTCTCTGACACTCTCTGACACTGTTATCACTCTCTGACACTCTCTGACACTCTGATCACTCTCTGACACTCTCTGATACACTGTGACACTCTCTGACGCATTCTGACATACTCAGACACACTCTGCCACACTCGATCACTCTCTCACACTGTCTGACACTCTCTGATACACTCCAACACTCTCTGACACTCTCACACTCTCTGTCACTCTCTGACACTCTCTGATACTCTCTGACACTCGCACACTCTCTGACACTCTCTGACACTCTTTCACACTCTCTGTCACTGTCTGACCCTCTCTGACCCTCTGTGACACTCTCAGACACTGTCTGGCACACTCTATCACTCTCTGACACTCTCTATCACTGTCAATCATTCTCAATCACTCTCAATATCTCTCTGACACTCTCTGACACTCTCTGACACTCTCTATCACTCTCAGACACTCTCTGACACTTTCAGGCACTCTCTGCCACTCTCTATCACTCTCTGACACTCTCTGACACTCTCTGACACTCGCACACTCTCTGACACTCTCTGACACTCTTTCACACTCTCTGAAACTCTCTGACCCTCTCTGACCCTCTCTGACACTCTCAGACAGTCTCTGGCACAGTCTATCGCTATCTGACACTCTCTATCACTCTCTGTCACTCTCTGACACTCTCTGATACACGCTGAAACTCTCAGACACTCTCTGCCACTCTCTATCACTCTCTGACACTCTCTGATACACTCTAACACTCTAAGACACTCTCTGACACTCTCTATCACTCACTGAATCAATCTGATACTCTCAGACAGTCTCAGACACTCTCTGTCACTCTCTGACACTCTCTCACACTCTCAGACACTCTCTCACACTCTCTGACACTCTCTGACACTCTCTGACCCTCTCTGACCCTCTCTGACACTCTCTGACACTCTCTGACACTCTTATCACTCTCTGACACTCTCTGACACTCTTATCACTCTCTGACACTCTCTGATACACTGTGACGCTCTCAGACACACTGTGACAGACTCAGACACACTCTGCCACACTCGATCACTCTCTCACACTGTCTGACACTCTCTGATACACTCCAACACTCTCTGACACTCTCACACTCTCTGACACTCTCTGACACTCTCTCACACTCTCAGACACTCTCTCACACTCTCTGACACTCTCTGACACTCTCTGACCCTCTCTGACACTCTCTGGCACTCTTATCACTCTCTGACACTCTCTGACACTCTTATCACTCTCTGATACACTGTGACACTCTCAGACACACTCTGACACACTCAGACACACTCTGCCACACTCGATCACTCTCTCACACTGTCTGACACTCTCTGATACACTCCAACACTCTCTGACACTCTGACACTCTCTGACACTCTCTGACACTCTCTCACACTCTCTGACATTCTCTCACACTCTCTGACCCACTCTGACAATCTTCGACACTCTCTGACAAGCTCTATCACTCTCTGACACTCTCTGACACACTCAGACAATCTCTATCACTCTCTGACACTTTCAGACACTCTCTGCCACTCTCTATCACTCGATATCACTCTCTGACACTTTCAGACACTCTCTATCACTCTCTGACACTCTCTGACCCTCTCTGACACTCTCAGACACTCTCTGACACTTTCAGACACTCTCTGCCACTCTCTGTCACTCTCTGACACTCTCTGATACTCTCTGACACTCGCACACTCTCTGACACTCTCTGACACTCTTTCACACTCTCTGTCACTCTCTGACCCTCTCTGACCCTCTGTGACACTCTCAGACACTGTCTGGCACACTCTATCACTCTCTGACACTCTCTATCACTGTCAATCATTCACAATCACTCTCAATCACTCTCTGACACTCTCAGAAACTCTCTGACACTCTCTATCACTCTCTATCACTCGCTAACACTTTCAGACACTCTCTGCCACTCTCTATCACTCTCGATCACTCTCTGACACTCCCTGACACTCTCTATCACTCTCTGACACTCTCTGACACTTTCAGACACTCACTGCCACTCTCTATCACTCTCTGACACTCTCTGACAATCTCTGACACTCTCTGACACTCTTATCACTCTCTGACACTCTCTGACACACTCTGACACACTCTGACCCTCTCTGACACTCTCTGACACTCTCTGACACTCTCTGACACTCTCACACACTCTGACACTCTCACACTCTCTGACACTCTCTGACCCTCTCTGACAATCTTTGACACTCTCACAAACTGTATCACTCTCTGACACTCTCTGACACACTCAGACACTCTCTATCACTCTCTGACACTTTCAGACACACTCTGCCACTCTCTATCACTCTATATCACTCTCTGACACTTTCAGACACTCTCTATCACTTTCTATCACTCTCTGACACACTCAGACACTCTCTACCACACTCTGTCACTCACTGACACTCTCTGATACACTCTAACACTGTCAGACACTCTCTGCCACTCTCTATCACTCTCTGACACTCTCTGACCCTCTCTATCACTCTCTGAAACTCTCTGACAATCTCAGACACACTCAGACACTCTCTGACACTCCCTGACACTTTCAGACACTCTCTGCCACTCTCTATCACTCCCTATCACTCTCTGACACTCTCTGACACTCTCACACTCTTGGACACTCTCTGACACTCTCTGACCCACTCTGACACTCTCTGTCACGGTCTGACACTATCTGACACTCTCACACTCGCTGACACTCTCACTCTCTCTGACACTCTCTGACACTCTCTCACACTCTCAGACACTCTCTCACTCTCTCTGACACTCTCTCACACTCTCTGACACTCTCTGACACTCTCTGACACTCTCTGACACTCTTATCACTCTCTGACACTCTCTGACACTCTTATCACTCTCTGACACTCTCTGATACACTGTGAAACTCTCAGACACACTCTGACATACTCAGACACACTCTGCCGCACTCGATCACTCTCTCACACTGTCTGACACTCTCTGATACACTCCAACACTCTCTGACACTCTCACACTCTCTGACACTCTCTGACACTCTCTCACACTCTCTGACATTCTCTCACACTCTCTGACCCTCTCTGACAATCTTCGACACTCTCTGACAAGCTCTATCACTCTCTGACACTCTCTGACACACTCTGATACACTCCAACACTCTCTGACACTCTCACACTCTCTGACACTCTCTGACACTCTCTCACACTCTCTGACATTCTCTCACACTCTCTGACCCTCTCTGACAATCTTCGACACTCTCTGACAAGCTCTATCACTCTCTGACACTCTCTGACACACTCAGACAATCTATATCACTCTCTGACACTTTCAGACACTCTCTGCCACTCTCTATCACTCGATATCACTCTCTGACACTTTCAGACACTCTCTATCACTCTCTGACACTCTCTGACACTCTCTGACACTCTCAGACACTCTCTGACACTTTCAGACACTCTCTGCCAATCTCTGTCTCTCTCTGACACTCACTGATACTCTCTGACACTCGCACACTCTCTGTCACTCTCTGACACTCTTTCTCACTCTCTGTCACTCTCTGACCCTCTCTGACCCTCTGTGACACTCTCAGACACTGTCTGGCACACTCTATCACTCTCTGACACTCTCGATAACTGTCAATCATTCTCAATCACTCTCAATCACTCTCTGACACTCTCTGACACTCTCTGACACTCTCTATCACTCTCAGACACTCTCTGACACTTTCAGGCACTCTCTGCCACTCTCTATCACTCTCTGACACTCTCTGACACTCGCACACTCTCTGACACTCTCTGACACTCTTTCACACTCTCTGAAACTCTCTGACCCTCTCTGACTCTCTCTGACACTCTCAGACAGTCTCTGGCACAGTCTATCACTCTCTGACACTCTCTATCACTCTCTGTCACTCTCTGACACTCTCTGATACACGCTGGCACTCTCAGACACTCTCTGCCACTCTCTATCACTCTCTGACACTCTCTGATACACTCTAACACTCTCAGACACCCTCTGACACTCTCTATCACTCACTGAATCAATCTGATACTCTCAGACAGTCTCAGACACTCTCTATCACTCTCTGACACTCTCTGACACTCTCTCACACTCTCAGACACTCTCTCACACTCTCTGACACTCTCTGACACTCTCTGACCCTCTCTGACACTCTCTGACACTCTCTGACACTCTTATCACTCTCTGACACTCTCTGACACTCTTATCACTCTCTGATACACTGTGACACTCTCAGACACACTCTGACACACTCAGACACACTCTGCCACACTCGATCACTCTCTCACACTGACTGACACTCTCTGATACACTCCAACACTCTCTGACACTCTGACACTCTCTGACATTCTCTCACACTCTCTGACCCTCTCTGACAATCTTCGACACTCTCTGACAAGCTCTATCACTGTCTGACACACTCAGACAATCTCTATCACTCTCTGACACTTTCAGACACTCTCTGCCACTCTCTATCACTCGATATCACTCTCTGACACTTTCAGACACTCTCTATCACTCTCTGACACTCTCTGACACTCTCTGACACTCTCAGACACTCTCTGACACATTCAGACACTCTCTGCCACTCTCTGTCACTCTCTGACACTCTCTGATACTCTCTGACACTCTCTGATACACGCTGGCACTCTCAGACACTCTCTGCCACTCTCTATCACTCTCTGACACTCTCTGATACACTCTAACACTCTCAGACACTCTCTGACACTCTCTATCACTCACTGAATCAATCTGATACTCTCAGACAGTCTCAGACACTCTCTATCACTCTCTGACACTCTCTGACACTCTCTCACACTCTCAGACACTCTCTCACACTCTCTGACACTGTCTGACACCCTCTGACCCTCTCTGACACTCTCTGACAGTCTCTGATACTCTTATCACTCTCTGACACTCTCTGAATCTCTTATCACTCTCTGATACACTGTGACACTCTCAGACACACTCTGACACACTCAGACACACTCTGCCACACTCGATCACTCTCTCACACTGTCTGACACTCTCTGATACACTCCAGCACTCTCTGACACTCTGACACTCTCTGACACTCTCTGACACTCTCTCACACTCTCTGACATTCTCTCATACTCTCTGACCCTCTCTGACAATCTTCGACACTCTCTGACAAGCTCTATCACTCTCTGACACTCTCTGACACACTCAGACAATCTCTATCACTCTCTGACACTTTCAGACACTCTCTGCCACTCTCTATCACTCGATATCACTCTCTGACACTTTCAGACACTCTCTATCACTCTCTGACACTCTCTGACACTCTTTGACACTCTCAGACACTCTCTGACACTTTCAGACACTCTCTGCCACTCTCTGTCACTCTCTGACACTCTCTGACACTCGCACACTCTCTGACACTCTCTGACACTCTTTCACACTCTCTGTCACTCTCTGACCCTCTCTGACCCTCTGTGACACTCTCAGACACTGTCTGGCACACTCTATCACTCTCTGACACTCTCTATCACTGTCAATCATTCTCAATCACTCTCAATCACTCTCTGACACTCTCTGACACTCTCTGACACTCTCTATCACTCTCAGACACTCTCTGACACTTTCAGACACTCTCTGCCACTCTCTATCACTCTCTGACACTCTCTGACACTCTCTGACACTCGCACACTCTCTGACACTCTCTGACACTCTTTCACACTCCCTGAAACTCTCTGACCCTCTCTGACCCTCTCTGACACTCTCAGACAGTCTCTGGCACAGTCTATCACTCTCTGACACTCTCTATCACTCTCTGTCACTCTCTGACACTCTCTGATACACGCTGGCACTCTCAGACACTCTCTGCCACTCTCTATCACTCTCTGACACTCTCTGATACACTCTAACACTCTCAGACACACTCTGACACTCTCTATCACTCACTGAATCAATCTGATACTCTCAGACAGTCTCAGACACTCTCTATCACTCTCTGACACTCTCTGTCACTCTCTGATACTTTCTGATACTCTCTGATACACTCTGACACTCTCTGACACTCTCTATAACTCTCTGACACTCTCTGACAATCTCAGACACACTCAGACACTCTCGGACACTTTCAGACACTCTCTGCCACTCTCTATCACTCTCTATCACTCTCAGACAGTCTCAGACACTCTCTGACACTCTCTGATAGTCTCTGATACTCTCTGACACTCTCTGACAATCTCAGACACACTCAGACACTCTCTGACACTTTCAGACACTCTCTGCCACTCTACATCACTCTCTATCACTCTCTGAAACTCTCTGCCGCTCTCTGACACTCTCTATCACTCTCTGACATCTCTGACACTCTCTCTGACACTCTCTCACACTCTCTGTCACTCTCTGACACTCTGTGACCCTCCCTGACACTCTCTGACAATATCATACACGTTCAGACACTCTCTGACACTCTCTATCACTCTCTGACACTCTCGGACACTTTCAGACACTCTCTGCCACTCTCTATATCTCTCTATCTCTCTCAGACAGTCTCAGACACCCTCTGACACTCTCTGATAGTCTCTGATACTCTCTGACACTCTCTGACAATCTCAGACACACTCAGACACTCTCTGACACTTTCAGACACTCTCTGCCACTCTACATCACTCTCTATCACTCTCTGAAACTCTATGCCACTCTCTGACACTCTCTATCACTCTCTGACATCTCTGACACTCTCTCTGACACTCTCTCACACTCTCTGTCACTCTCTGACACTCTGTGACCCTCCCTGACACTCTCTGACACTCTGTATCATGCTCTGACACTCTCTGACAATCTCAGACACACTCAGACAATCTCTGACACTCTCGATCACTCTCTGACACTCTCTGACACTTTCAGAAACTCTCTGACACTCTCTATCACTCTCTATCACTCGCTGACACTTTCAGACACTCTCTGCCACTCTCTGACACTCTCTGACACTTTCAGACACTCTCTGACACTCTCTATCACTCTCTGACACTCTCTGACACTCTCTGACACTCTCACACTCTCTGACACTCTCTCACACTCTCTGGCACTCTCTCACACACTCTGACCCTCTCTGACACTCTCTGACACTATCTGGCACACTCTGACACACTCACACTCCCTGACACTCTCACACTCTCTGACACTCTCTGACACTTTCTCACACTCTCTGACATTCTCTCACACTCTCTGACCCTCTCTGACAATCCTCGACACGCTCTGACAAACTCTATCACTCTCTGACACTCTCTGACACACTCAGACACTCTATCACTCTCTGACACTTTCAGACACTGTCTGCCACTCTCTGTCACTCTCTGACACTCTCTGATACTCTCTGACACTCGCACACTCTCTGTCACTCTCTGACACTCTTTCACACTCTCTGACACTCCCTGACCCTCTCTGACCCTCTCTTACACTCTCAGACAGTCTCTGGCACACTCTATCACTCTCTGACACTCTCTATCATTCTCTGTCACTCTCTGACACTCTCTGATACACTCTGGCACTCTCAGACACTCTCTGCCACTCTCTATCACTCTCTGACACTCTCTGATACACTCTAACACTCTCAGACACTCTCTGACACTCTCTATCTCTCACTGACTTAATCTGACACACTCAGACAGTCTCAGACACTCTCTATCACTCTCTGACACTCTCTGACACTCTCTGATACTCTCTGATACACTCTGACACTCTCTGACACTCTCTATAACTCTCTGACACTCTCTGACAATCTCAGACACACTCAGACACTCTCTGACACTCTCTGACACTCGCTGACACTCTCAGACATTCTCAGACACTCTCTATCACTATCTGACAATCACTGACACTCTCTGACACTCTCTGATACTCTCTGATACTCTCTAATACACTCTGACACTCTCTATCTCTCTCTGACAGTCTCTGACAATATCATACACGTTCAGACACTCTCTGACACTCTCTATCACTCTCTGACACTCTCGGACACTTTCAGACACTCTCTGCCACTCTCTATCACTCTCTATCACTCTCAGACAGTCTCAGACACTCTCTGACACTCTCTGATAGTCTCTGATACTCTCTGACACTCTCTGACAATCTCAGACACACTCAGACACTCTCTGACACTTTCAGACACTCTCTGCCACTCTACATCACTCTCTATCACTCTCTGAAACTCTCTGCCGCTCTCTGACACTCTCTATCACTCTCTGACATCTCTGACACTCTCTCTGACACTCTCTCACACTCTCTGTCACTCTCTGACACTCTGTGACCCTCCCTGACACTCTCTGACAATATCATACACGTTCAGACACTCTCTGACACTCTCTATCACTCTCTGACACTCTCGGACACTTTCAGACACTCTCTGCCACTCTCTATATCTCTCTATCTCTCTCAGACAGTCTCAGACACTCTCTGACACTCTCTGATAGTCTCTGATACTCTCTGACACTCTCTGACAATCTCAGACACACTCAGACACTCTCTGACACTTTCAGACACTCTCTGCCACTCTACATCACTCTCTATCACTCTCTGAAACTCTATGCCACTCTCTGACACTCTCTATCACTCTCTGACATCTCTGACACTCTCTCTGACACTCTCTCACACTCTCTGTCACTCTCTGACACTCTGTGACCCTCCCTGACACTCTCTGACACTCTCTATCATGCTCTGACACTCTCTGACAATCTCAGACACACTCAGACAATCTCTGACACTCTCGATCACTCTCTGACACTCTCTGACACTTTCAGAAACTCTCTGACACTCTCTATCACTCTCTATCACTCGCTGACACTTTCAGACACTCTCTGCCACTCTCTGACACTCTCTGACACTTTCAGACACTCTCTGACACTCTCTATCACTCTCTGACACTCTCTGACACTCTCTGACACTCTCACACTCTCTGACACTCTCTCACACTCTCTAGCACTCTCTCACACACTCTGACCCTCTCTGACACTCTCTGACACTATCTGGCACACTCTGACACACTCACACTCCCTGACACTCTCACACTCTCTGACACTCTCTGACACTTTCTCACACTCTCTGACATTCTCTCACACTCTCTGACCCTCTCTGACAATCCTCGACACGCTCTGACAAACTCTATCACTCTCTGACACTCTCTGACACACTCAGACACTCTATCACTCTCTGACACTTTCAGACACTCTCTGCCACTCTCTGTCACTCTCTGACACTCTCTGATACTCTCTGACACTCGCACACTCTCTGTCACTCTCTGACACTCTTTCACACTCTCTGACACTCCCTGACCCTCTCTGACCCTCTCTTACACTCTCAGACAGTCTCTGGCACACTCTATCACTCTCTGACACTCTCTATCATTCTCTGTCACTCTCTGACACTCTCTGATACACTCTGGCACTCTCAGACACTCTCTGCCACTCTCTATCACTCTCTGACACTCTCTGATACACTCTAACACTCTCAGACACTCTCTGACACTCTCTATCTCTCACTGACTTAATCTGACACACTCAGACAGTCTCAGACACTCTCTATCACTCTCTGACACTCTCTGACACTCTCTGATACTCTCTGATACACTCTGACACTCTCTGACACTCTCTCTCACTCTCTGACACTCTCTGACAATCTCAGACACACTCAGACACTCTCTGACACTCTCTATCACACTCTGACACTCTCTGACACTTTCAGACTCTCTCTACCACTCTCTATCACTCTCTGTCACTATCTGACACACTCTGACACCCTTTAACCCTCTCTATCGCTCTCTGACCCTCTCTGACACTCACAGACCCACTCAGACACTCGCTGACACTCGCTATCACTCTCTGACATTCTCTGACACTTTCAGACATTCTATGCCACTCTCTATTACTCTCTGTCACTCGCTGACACTTTCAGACACTCTCTATCACTCTCTGACACTCTCTGACACTCTCTCACACTCTCAGACACTCTCTCACACTCTCTGACACTCTCTGACACTCTCTGACCCTCTCTGACACTCTCTGGCACTCTTATCACTCTCTGACACTCTCTGACACTCTTATCACTCTCTGATACACTGTGACACTCTCAGACACACTCTGACACACTCAGACACACTCTGCCACACTCGATCACTCTCTCACACTGTCTGACACTCTCTGATACACTCCATAACTCTCTGACACTCTGACACTCTCTGACACTCTCTGACACTCTCTCACACTCTCTGACATTCTCTCACACTCTCTGACCCACTCTGACAATCTTCGACACTCTCTGACAAGCTCTATCACTCTCTGACACTCTCTGACACACTCAGACAATCTCTATCACTCTCAGACACTTTCAGACACTCTCTGCCACTCTCTATCACTCGATATCACTCTCTGACACTTTCAGACACTCTCTATCACTCTCTGACACTCTCTGACACTCACTGACACTCTCAGACACTCTCTGACACTTTCAGACACTCTCTGCCACTCTCTGTCACTCTCTGACACTCTCTGATACTCTCTGACACTCGCACACTCTCTGACACTCTCTGACACTCTTTCACACTCTCTGTCACTCTCTGACCCTCTCTGACCCTCTGTGACACTCTCAGACACTGTCTGGCACACTCTATCACTCTCTGACACTCTCTATCACTGTCAATATTTCTCAATCACTCTCAATCACTCTCTGACACTCTCTGACACTCTCTGACACTCTCTATCACTCTCAGACACTCTCTGACACTTTGAGACACTCTCTGCCACTCTCTATCACTCTCTGACACTCTCTGACACTCTCTGACACTCGCACACTCTCTGACACTCTCTGACACTCTTTCACACTCTCTGAAACTCTCTGACCCTCTCTGACCCTCTCTGACACTCTCAGACAGTCTCTGGCACAGTCTATCACTCTCTGACACTCTCTATCACTCTCTGTCACTCTCTGACAATCTCTGATACACGCTGGCACTCTCAGACACTCTCTGCCACTCTCTATCACTCTCTGACACTCTCTGATACACTCTAACACTCTCAGACACTCTCTGACACTCTCTATCACTCTCTGACACTCGCTGACACTCTCAGACATTCTCAGACACTCTCTATCACTATCTGACAATCTCTGACACTCTCTGACTCTCTCTGATACTCTCTGATACTCTCTAATACACTCTGACACTCTCTATCTCTCTCTGACACTCTCTGACAATATCATACACGTTCAGACACTCTCTGACACTCTCTATCACTCTCTGAAACTCTCGGACACTTTCAGACACTCTCTGCCACTCTCTATCACTCTCTATCACTCTCAGACAGTCTCAGACACTCTCTGACACTCTCTGATAGTCTCTGATACTCTCTGACACTCTCTGACAATCTCAGACGCACTCAGACACTCTCTGACACTTTCAGACACTCTCTGCCACTCTACATCACTCTCTATCACTCTCTGAAACTCTCTGCCACACTCTGACACTCTCTATCACTCTCTGACATCTCTGACACTCTCTCTGACACTCTCTCACACTCTCTGTCACTCTCTGACACTCTGTGACCCTCCCTGACACTCTCTGACAATATCATACACGTTCAGACACTCTCTGACACTCTCTATCACTCTCTGACACTCTCGGACACTTTCAGACACTCTCTGCCACTCTCTATATCTCTCTATCACTCTCAGACAGTCTCAGACACTCTCTGACACTCTCTGATAGTCTCTGATACTCTCTGACACTCTCTGACAATCTCAGAAACACTCAGACACTCTCTGAAACTTTCAGACACTCTCTGCCACTCTACATCACTCTCTATCACTCTCTGAAACTCTCTGCCACTCTCTGACACTCTCTATCACTCTCTGACATCTCTGACACTCTCTCTGACACTCTCTCACACTCTCTGTCACTCTCTGACACTCTGTGACCGTCCCTGACACTCTCTGACACTCTCTCTCACTCTCTGACACTCTCGGACACTTTCAGACACTCTCTGCCACTCTCTATCACTCTCTATCACTCTCAGACAGTCTCAGACACTCTCTGACACTCTCTGATAGTCTCTGATACTCTCTGACACTCTCTGACAATCTCAGACACACTCAGACACTCTCTGACACTTTCAGACACTCTCTGCCACTCTACATCACTCTCTATCACTCTCTGAAACTCTCTGCCACTCTATGACACTCTCTATCACTCTCTGACATCTCTGACACTCTCTCTGAAACTCTCTCACACTCTCTGTCACTCTCTGACACTCTGTGACCCTCCCTGACACTCTCTGACACTCTCTATCATGCTCTGACACTCTCTGACAATCTCAGACACACTCAGACAATCTCTGACACTCTCGATCACTCTCTGACACTCTCTGACACTTTCAGAAACTCTCTGACACTCTCTATCACTCTCTATCACTCGCTGACACTTTCAGACACTCTCTGCCACTCTCTGACACTCTCTGACACTTTCAGACACTCTCTGCCACTCTCTATCACTCTCTGACACTCTCTGACACTCTCACACTCTCTGACACTCTCTCACACTCTCTGATACTCTCTCACAAACTCTGACCCTCTCTGACACTCTCTGACACTATCTGGCACACTCTGACACACTCACACTCCCTGACACTCTCACACTCTCACACTCTCTGACACTCTCTCACACTCTCTGACACTCTCTCACACACTCTGACCCTCTCTGACACTCTCTGACACTATCTGGCACACTCTGACACACTCACACTCCCTGACACTCTCACACTCTCTGACACTCTCTGACACTTTCTCACACTCTCTGACATTCTCTCACACTCTCTGACCCTCTCTGACAATCTTCGACACGCTCTGACAAACTCTATCACTCTCTGACACTCTCTGACACACTCAGACACTCCCTATCACTCTCTGACACTTTCAGACACTCTCTGCCACTCTCTATCACTCTATATCACTCTCTGACACTTTCAGACACTCTCTATCACTCTCTGACACTCTCTGACACTCTCAGACACTCTCTGACACTTTCAGACACTCTCTGCCACTCTCTGTCACTCTCTGACACTCTCTGATACTCTCTGACACTCGCACACTCTCTGACCCTCTCTGACCCTCTGTGACACTCTCAGACACTCTCTGGCATACTCTATCACTCTCTGACACTCTCTATCACTGTCAATCGTTCTCAATCACTCTCAATCACTCTCTGACACTCTTTCACACTCTCTGACACTCTCTATCACTCTCAGACACTCTCTGACACTTTCAGACACTCTCTGCCACTCTCTATCACTCTCTGACACTCTCTGACACTCTCTGACACTCGCACACTATCTGACACTCTCTGACACTCTTTCACACTCTCTGACACTCCCTGACCCTCTCTGACCATCTCTTACACTCTCAGACAGTCTCTGGAACACTCTATCACTCTCTGACACTCTCTATCACTCTCTGTCACTCTCTGACACTCTCTGATACACTCTGGCACTCTCAGACCCTCTCTGCCACTCTCTATCACTCTCTGACACTCTCTGATACACTCTAACACTCTCAGACACTCTCTGACACTCTCTATCCCTCAGTGACTTAATCTGACACACTCAGACAGTCTCAGACACTCTCCATCACTCTCTGACACTCTCTGACACTCTCTGATACTCTCTGACACTCTCTGACACTCTCTATCACTCTCTGACACTCTCTGACAATCTCAGACACACTCAGACACTCTCTGACACTCTCTATCACACTCTGACACTCTCTGACACTTTCAGACTCTCTCTACCACTCTCTATCACTCTCTGTCACTATCTGACACACTTTGACACCCTTTGACCCTCTCTATCGCTCTCTGACCCTCTCTGACACTCACAGACCCACTCAGACACTCGCTGACACTCGCTATCACTCTCTGGCATTCTCTGACACTTTCAGACATTCTATGCCACTCTCTATTACTCTCTGTCACTCGCTGACACTTTCAGACACTCTCTGCCACTCTCTATCACTCTCTGTCACTCTCTGACAAACTCTGACATTCTCACACTCTCTGACACTCTCACACTCTCTGCCACTCTCACACACTCGGACCCTCTCTGACATTCTCTATCACTCTCTGACACTCTCTAACACTCTCTATCACTCTCTGACACTCTCTGACAATCTCAGACACACTCTGACACTCTCTGACAATCTCTATCGCTCTCTGACTCTCTCTGACACTTTCAGACACTCTCTGCCACTCTCTATCACTCTATGTCACTCTCTGACACTCTCTGACACTCTATGACACTCTCTATCACTCTCTGACACTCTCTGACACTTTCAGACACTCTCAGACACACTCAGACACTCTCTACCACTCTCTATCACTCTCTATCACTCTCTGACACTCTCTGATACACTCTGGCACTCTCAGACACTCTTTTACACTCTCCCTCACTCTCTGACACTTTCTGATACACTCTGACACTGTCAGACACACTCTGACACGCTCAGACACTCTCTACCACACTCTATCACTCTCTCACACTGTCTGACACTCTATGATACACTCTAACACTCTCAGACATTCTCTGACACTCTCTATCACAATCTGACACTCGCTGACACTCTCAGACAGTCTCAGTCACTCTCTATCACTATCTGACAATCTCTGACACTCTCTGGCACTCTCTGATACTCTCTGATACTCTCTATTACACTCTGACACTCTCTATCTCTCACTGACACTCTCTGACATTCTCATACATACTCAGACACTCTCTGACACTCTCTATCACTCTCTCACACTCTCTGACACTTTGAGACACTCTCTGCCACTCTCTATCACTCTCTATCACTCTCTGACACTCTCTGACACTCTCTGACACTCTCTATCACTCTCTGACACTCTCTGACACTTTCAGACACTCTCAGACACACTCAGACACTCTCTACCACTCTCTATCACTCTCTATCACTCTCTATCACTCTCTGACACTCTCTGACTCTCTCTGACACTCTCTGATACACTCTGGCACTCTCAGACACTCTCTTATACTCTAAATCACTCTCTGACACTCTCTGATACACTCTGACACTCTCAGACACACTCTGACAGACTCAGACACTCTCTACCACACTCTATCACTCTCTCACACTCTCTGACACTCTGTGACCCTCCCTGACACTCTCTGACACTCTCTATCATGCTCTGACACTCTCTGACAATCTCAGACACACTCAGACAATCTCTGACACTCTCGATCACTCTCTGACACTCTCTGACACTTTCAGAAACTCTCTGACACTCTCTATCACTCTCTATCACTCGCTGACACTTTCAGACACTCTCTGCCACTCTCTGACACTCTCTGACACTTTCAGACACTCTCTGCCACTCTCTATCACTCTCTGACACTCTCTGACACTCTCACACTCTCTGACACTCTCTCACACTCTCTGATACTCTCTCACAAACTCTGACCCTCTCTGACACTCTCTGACACTATCTGGCACACTCTGACACACTCACACTCCCTGACACTCTCACACTCTCACACTCTCTGACACTCTCTCACACTCTCTGACACTCTCTCACACACTCTGACCCTCTCTGACACTCTCTGACACTATCTGGCACACTCTGACACACTCACACTCCCTGACACTCTCACACTCTCTGACACTCTCTGACACTTTCTCACACTCTCTGACATTCTCTCACACTCTCTGACCCTCTCTGACAATCTTCGACACGCTCTGACAAACTCTATCACTCTCTGACACTCTCTGACACACTCAGACACTCCCTATCACTCTCTGACACTTTCAGACACTCTCTGCCACTCTCTATCACTCTATATCACTCTCTGACACTTTCAGACACTCTCTGACACTCTCTGACACTCTCTGACACTCTCTGACACTCTCTGACACTATCTGACACTCTCTGACACTCTCACACTCTCTGACACTCTCACACTCTCTGACACTCTCACACTCTCTGACACTCTCTCACACTCTCTGACATTCTCTCACACTGTCTGACCCTCTCTGACAATCTCCGACACTCTCTGACAAACTCTATCACTCTCTGACACTCTCTGACACTTTCAGAAACTCTCTGCCACTCTCTATCACTCTCTATCACTCTCTGACACTTTCAGACACTCTCTGCCACTCTCTCTCACTCTCTCACACTCTCTGACACTCTCTGATACTATCTGACACTCTCTGACACTCTCACACTCTCTGACACTCTCACACTCTCTGACACTCTCACACTCTCTGACACTCTCTCACACTCTCTGACATTCTCTCACACTGTCTGACCCTCTCTGACAATCTCCGACACTCTCTGACAAACTCTATCACTCTCTGACACTCTCTGACACTTTCAGAATCTCTCTGCCACTCTCTATCACTCTCTATCACTCTCTGACACTTTCAGACACTCTCTGCCACTCTCTCTCACTCTCTCACACTCTCTGACACTCTCTGACACTCTCTGACACTATCTCACACTCTCTGACACTCTCACACTCTCTGACACTCTCACACTCTCTGACACTCTCACACTCTCTGACACTCTCTCACACTCTCTGACATTCTCTCACACTGTCTGACCCTCTCTGACAATCTCCGACACTCTCTGACAAACTCTATCACTCTCTGACACTCTCTGACACTTTCAGAAACTCTCTGCCACTCTCTATCACTCTCTATCACTCTCTGACACTTTCAGGCACTCTCTGCCACTCTCTCTCACTCTATATCACTCTCTGACACTTTCAGACACTCTCTATCACTCTCTGACACTCTCTGACACTCTCAGACACTCTCAGACACTCCCTGACACTCCCTGACACTTTCAGACACTCTCTGCCACTCTCTGTCACTCTCTGACACTCTCTGATACCCTCTGACACTCGCACACTCTCTGACACTCTCTGACAGTCTTTCACACTCTCTGTCACTCTCTGACCCTCTCTGACCCTCTGTGACACTCTCAGACACTCTCTGGCACACTCTATCACTCTCTGACACTCTCTATCACTGCCAATCATTCTCAATCACTCTCTGACACTCTCTGACACTCTCTATCACTCTCAGACACTCTCTGACACTTTCAGACACTCTCTGCCACTCTCTATCACTCTCTGACACTCTCTGACACTCTCTGACACTCGCACACTCTCTGACACTCTCTGACACTCTTTCACACACTCTGACACTCTCTGACCCTCTCTGACACTCTCTGATACTCTCTAATACACTCTGACACTCTCTATCTCTCTCTGACACTCTCTGACAATACCATACACACTCAGACACTCTCTGACACTCTCTATCACTCTCTGCCACTCTCGGACACTTTCAGACACTCTCTGCCACTCTCTATCACTCTCTATCACTCTCAGACACTCTCTGACACTCTCTGATAGTCTCTGATACACTCTGACACTCTCTGACTATCTCAGACACTCTCAGACACTCTCTGACACTTTCAGACACTCTCTGCCACTCTCTATCACTCTCTATCACTCTCTGAAACTCTCTGCCACTCTCTGACACACTCTATCACTCTCTGACATCTCTGAAACTCTCTCTGACACTCTCTGTCACTCTCTGACACTCTCTGATCCTCCCTGACACTCTCTGAGACTCTCTGACACTCTCTATCACGCTCTGACACTCTCTGACAATCTCAGACACACTCAGACACTCTCTGACACTCTCTATCACTCTGTATCACTCGCTGACACTTTCCGACACTCTCTGACATTCTCTGACCCTCCCTGACACTTTCTGAGACTCTCTGACACTCTCTATCACGCTCTGACACTCTCTGACACTTTCAGACACTCTCTGACACTCTCTATCACTCGCTGACACTTTCAGATACTCACTGCCACTCTCTGTGACTCTCTATCACTCTCTGACACTCTCTGACACTTTCAGACACTCTCTGCCACTCTCTATCACTCTCTGACACTCTCTGACACTCTCTGACACTCTCTCACACTCTCTGACACTCTCTGACACTCTCTGACACTATCTGACACTCTCTGACACTCTCACACTCTCTGACACTCTCACACTCTCTGACACTCTCACACTCTCTGACACTCTCTCACACTCTCTGACATTCTCTCACACTGTCTGACCCTCTCTGACAATCTCCGACACTCTCTGACAAACTCTATCACTCTCTGACACTCTCTGACACTTTCAGAAACTCTCTGCCACTCTCTATCACTCTCTATCACTCTCTGACACTTTCAGGCACTCTCTGCCACTCTCTCTCACTCTATATCACTCTCTGACACTTTCAGACACTCTCTATCACTCTCTGACACTCTCTGACACTCTCAGACACTCTCAGACACTCCCTGACACTCCCTGACACTTTCAGACACTCTCTGCCACTCTCTGTCACTCTCTGACACTCTCTGATACCCTCTGACACTCGCACACTCTCTGACACTCTCTGACAGTCTTTCACACTCTCTGTCACTCTCTGACCCTCTCTGACCCTCTGTGACACTCTCAGACACTCTCTGGCACACTCTATCACTCTCTGACACTCTCTATCACTGCCAATCATTCTCAATCACTCTCTGACACTCTCTGACACTCTCTATCACTCTCAGACACTCTCTGACACTTTCAGACACTCTCTGCCACTCTCTATCACTCTCTGACACTCTCTGACACTCTCTGACACTCGCACACTCTCTGACACTCTCTGACACTCTTTCACACACTCTGACACTCTCTGACCCTCTCTGACACTCTCTGATACTCTCTAATACACTCTGACACTCTCTATCTCTCTCTGACACTCTCTGACAATACCATACACACTCAGACACTCTCTGACACTCTCTATCACTCTCTGCCACTCTCGGACACTTTCAGACACTCTCTGCCACTCTCTATCACTCTCTATCACTCTCAGACAGTCTCAGACACTCTCTGACACTCTCTGATAGTCTCTGATACACTCTGACACTCTCTGACAATCTCAGACACACTCAGACACTCTCTGACACTTTCAGACACTCTCTGCCACTCTCTATCACTCTCTATCACTCTCTGAAACTCTCTGCCACTCTCTGACACACTCTATCACTCTCTGACATCTCTGAAACTCTCTCTGACACTCTCTGTCACTCTCTGACACTCTCTGATCCTCCCTGACACTCTCTGAGACTCTCTGACACTCTCTATCACGCTCTGACACTCTCTGACAATCTCAGACACACTCAGACACTCTCTGACACTCTCTATCACTCTGTATCACTCGCTGACACTTTCCGACACTCTCTGCCACTCTCCATCACTCTCTATCACTCTCTGACACTCTCTGACACTCTCTGTCACTCTCTGACACTCTCTGACACTTTCAGACACTCTCTGCCACTCTTTTTCACTCTCTGCCACTCTCTATCACTCTCTATCACTCTCAGACAGTCTCAGACACTCTCTGACACTCTCTGATAGTCTCTGATACTCTCTGACACTCTCTGACAATCTCACACACACTCAGACACTCTCTGACACTTTCAGACACTCTCTGCCACTCACTTTCACTCTCTGAAACTCTCTGCCACTCTCTGACACTCTCTATCACTCTCTGACATCTCTGACACTCTCTCTGACACTCTCTGTCACTCTCTGACACTCTCTGACCCTCCCTGACACTCTCTGAGACTCTCTGACACTCTCTGACAATCTCAGACACACTCAGACACTCTCTGACACTCTCGATCACTCTCTGACACTCTCTGACACTTTCAGACACTCTCTGACACTCTCTATCACTAGCTGACACTTTCAGACACTCTCTGCCACTCTCTGTGAATCTCTATCACTCTCTGACACTCTCTGACACTTTCAGACACTCTCAGCCACTCTCTATCACTCTCTGACACTCTCTGACACTCTCTGACACTCTCTGACACTCTCTCACACTCTCTCACACACTCTGACACTGTCTGACACTCTCTGACACTATCTGACACTCTCTGACACTCTCACACTCTCTGACACTCTCACACTCTCTGACACTCTCACACTCTCTGACACTCTCTCACACTCTCTGACATTCTCTCACACTGTCTGACCCTCTCTGACAATCTTCGACACTCTCTGACAAACTCTATCACTCTCTGACACTCTCTGACACTTTCAGAAACTCTCTGCCACTCTCTATCACTCTCTATCACTCTCTGACACTTTCAGACACTCTCTGCCACTCTCTCTCACTCTATATCACTCTCTGACACTTTCAGACACTCTCTATCACTCTCTGACACTCTCTGACACTCTCAGACACTCCCTGACACTCCCTGACACTTTCAGACACTCTCTGCCACTCTCTGTCACTCTCTGACACTCTCTGATACCCTCTGACACTCGCACACTCTCTGACACTCTCTGACACTCTTTCACACTCTCTAACCCTCTCTGACCCTCTCTGACCCTCTGTGACACTCTCAGACACTCTCTGGCACACTCTATCACTCTCTGACACTCTCTATCACTGTCAATCATTCTCAATCACTCTCAATCACTCTCTGACACTTTCTGACACTCTCTATCACTCTCAGACACTCTCTGACACTTTCAGACACTCTCTGCCACTCTCTATCACTCTCAGACACTCTCTGACACTCTCTATCACTCTCTGACACTCTCTGACACTTTCAGAAACTCTCTGCCACTCTCTATCACTCTCTATCACTCTCTGACACTTTCAGACACTCTCTGCCACTCTCTCTCACTCTATATCACTCTCTGACACTTTCAGACACTCTCTATCACTCTCTGACACTCTCTGACACTCTCAGACACTCTCAGACACTCCCTGACACTCCCTGACACTTTCAGACACTCTCTGCCACTCTCTGTCACTCTCTGACACTCTCTGATACCCTCTGACACTCGCACACTCTCTGACACTCTCTGACAGTCTTTCACACTCTCTGTCACTCTCTGACCCTCTCTGACCCTCTGTGACACTCTCAGACACTCTCTGGCACACTCTATCACTCTCTGACACTCTCTATCACTGCCAATCATTCTCAATCACTCTCTGACACTCTCTGACACTCTCTATCACTCTCAGACACTCTCTGACACTTTCAGACACTCTCTGCCACTCTCTATCACTCTCTGACACTCTCTGACACTCGCACACTCTCTGACACTCTCTGACACTCTTTCACACACTCTGACACTCTCTGACCCTCTCTGACACTCTCTGATACTCTCTAATACACTCTGACACTCTCTATCTCTCTCTGACACTCTCTGACAATACCATACACACTCAGACACTCTCTGACACTCTCGGACACTTTCAGACACTCTCTGCCACTCTCTATCACTCTCTATCACTCTCAGACAGTCTCAGACACTCTCTGACACTCTCTGATAGTCTCTGATACACTCTGACACTCTCTGACAATCTCAGACACTCTCAGACACTCTCTGACACTTTCAGACACTCTCTGCCACTCTCTATCACTCTCTATCACTCTCTGAAACTCTCTGCCACTCTCTGACACACTCTATCACTCTCTGACATCTCTGAAACTCTCTCTGACACTCTCTGTCACTCTCTGACACTCTCTGATCCTCCCTGACACTCTCTGAGACTCTCTGACACTCTCTATCACGCTCTGACACTCTCTGACAATCTCAGACACACTCAGACACTCTCTGACACTCTCTATCACTCTGTATCACTCGCTGACACTTTCCGACACTCTCTGACACTCTCTGACCCTCCCTGACACTTTCTGAGACTCTCTGACACTCTCTATCACGCTCTGACACTCTCTGACACTTTCAGACACTCTCTGACACTCTCTATCACTCGCTGACACTTTCAGATACTCACTGCCACTCTCTGTGACTCTCTATCACTCTCTGACACTCTCTGACACTTTCAGACACTCTCTGCCACTCTCTATCACTCTCTGACACTCTCTGACACTCTCTGACACTCTCTGACACTCTCTCACACTCTCTGACACTCTCTGACACTCTCTGACACTATCTGACACTCTCTGACACTCTCACACTCTCTGACACTCTCACACTCTCTGACACTCTCACACTCTCTGACACTCTCTCACACTCTCTGACATTCTCTCACACTGTCTGACCCTCTCTGACAATCTCCGACACTCTCTGACAAACTCTATCACTCTCTGACACTCTCTGACACTTTCAGAAACTCTCTGCCACTCTCTATCACTCTCTATCACTCTCTGACACTTTCAGACACTCTCTGCCACTCTCTCTCACTCTATATCACTCTCTGACACTTTCAGACACTCTCTATCACTCTCTGACACTCTCTGACACTCTCTGACACTCTCTGACACTCTCTCACACTCTCTGACACTCTCTGACACTCTCTGACACTATCTGACACTCTCTGACACTCTCACACTCTCTGACACTCTCACACTCTCTGACACTCTCACACTCTCTGACACTCTCTCACACTCTCTGACATTCTCTCACACTGTCTGACCCTCTCTGACAATCTCCGACACTCTCTGACAAACTCTATCACTCTCTGACACTCTCTGACACTTTCAGAAACTCTCTGCCACTCTCTATCACTCTCTATCACTCTCTGACACTTTCAGACACTCTCTGCCACTCTCTCTCACTCTATATCACTCTCTGACACTTTCAGACACTCTCTATCACTCTCTGACACTCTCTGACACTCTCAGACACTCTCAGACACTCCCTGACACTCCCTGACACTTTCAGACACTCTCTGCCACTCTCTGTCACTCTCTGACACTCTCTGATACCCTCTGACACTCGCACACTCTCTGACACTCTCTGACAGTCTTTCACACTCTCTGTCACTCTCTGACCCTCTCTGACCCTCTGTGACACTCTCAGACACTCTCTGGCACACTCTATCACTCTCTGACACTCTCTATCACTGCCAATCATTCTCAATCACTCTCTGACACTCTCTGACACTCTCTATCACTCTCAGACACTCTCTGACACTTTCAGACACTCTCTGCCACTCTCTATCACTCTCTGACACTCTCTGACACTCTCTGACACTCGCACACTCTCTGACCCTCTCTGACCCTCTCTGACACTCTCTGATACTCTCTAATACACTCTGACACTCTCTATCTCTCTCTGACACTCTCTGACAATACCATACACACTCAGACACTCTCTGACACTCTCTATCACTCTCTGCCACTCTCGGACACTTTCAGACACTCTCTGCCACTCTCTATCACTCTCTATCACTCTCAGACACTCTCTGACACTCTCTGATAGTCTCTGATACACTCTGACACTCTCTGACAATCTCAGACACACTCAGACACTCTCTGACACTTTCAGACACTCTCTGCCACTCTCTATCACTCTCTATCACTCTCTGAAACTCTCTGCCACTCTCTGACACACTCTATCACTCTCTGACATCTCTGAAACTCTCTCTGACACTCTCTGTCACTCTCTGACACTCTCTGATCCTCCCTGACACTCTCTGAGACTCTCTGACACTCTCTATCACGCTCTGACACTCTCTGACAATCTCAGACACACTCAGACACTCTCTGACACTCTCTATCACTCTGTATCACTCGCTGACACTTTCCGACACTCTCTGACACTCTCTGACCCTCCCTGACACTTTCTGAGACTCTCTGACACTCTCTATCACGCTCTGACACTCTCTGACACTTTCAGACACTCTCTGACACTCTCTATCACTCGCTGACACTTTCAGATACTCACTGCCACTCTCTGTGACTCTCTATCACTCTCTGACACTTTCAGACACTCTCTGCCACTCTCTCTCACTCTATATCACTCTCTGACACTTTCAGACACTCTCTATCACTCTCTGACACTCTCTGACACTCTCAGACACTCTCAGACACTCCCTGACACTCCCTGACACTTTCAGACACTCTCTGCCACTCTCTGTCACTCTCTGACACTCTCTGATACCCTCTGACACTCGCACACTCTCTGACACTCTCTGACAGTCTTTCACACTCTCTGTCACTCTCTGACCCTCTCTGACCCTCTGTGACACTCTCAGACACTCTCTGGCACACTCTATCACTCTCTGACACTCTCTATCACTGCCAATCATTCTCAATCACTCTCTGACACTCTCTGACACTCTCTATCACTCTCAGACACTCTCTGACACTTTCAGACACTCTCTGCCACTCTCTATCACTCTCTGACACTCTCTGACACTCTTTCACACACTCTGACACTCTCTGACCCTCTCTGACACTCTCTGATACTCTCTAATACACTCTGACACTCTCTATCTCTCTCTGACACTCTCTGACAATACCATACACACTCAGACACTCTCTGACACTCTCTATCACTCTCTGCCACTCTCGGACACTTTCAGACACTCTCTGCCACTCTCTATCACTCTCTATCACTCTCAGACACTCTCTGACACTCTCTGATAGTCTCTGATACACTCTGACACTCTCTGACAATCTCAGACACACTCAGACACTCTCTGACACTTTCAGACACTCTCTGCCACTCTCTATCACTCTCTATCACTCTCTGAAACTCTCTGCCACTCTCTGACACACTCTATCAATCTCTGACATCTCTGAAACTCTCTCTGACACTCTCTGTCACTCTCTGACACTCTCTGATCCTCCCTGACACTCTCTGAGACTCTCTGACACTCTCTATCACGCTCTGACACTCTCTGACAATCTCAGACACACTCAGACACTCTCTGACACTCTCTATCACTCTGTATCACTCGCTGACACTTTCCGACACTCTCTGACACTCTCTGACCCTCCCTGACACTTTCTGAGACTCTCTGACACTCTCTATCACGCTCTGACACTCTCTGACACTTTCAGACACTCTCTGACACTCTCTATCACTCGCTGACACTTTCAGATACTCACTGCCACTCTCTGTGACTCTCTATCACTCTCTGACACTCTCTGACACTTTCAGACACTCTCTGCCACTCTCTATCACTCTCTGACACTCTCTGACACTCTCTGACACTCTCTGACACTCTCTCACACTCTCTGACACTCTCTGACACTCTCTGACACTATCTGACACTCTCTGACACTCTCACACTCTCTGACACTCTCACACTCTCTGACACTCTCACACTCTCTGACACTCTCTCACACTCTCTGACATTCTCTCACACTGTCTGACCCTCTCTGACAATCTCCGACACTCTCTGACAAACTCTATCACTCTCTGACACTCTCTGACACTTTCAGAAACTCTCTGCCACTCTCTATCACTCTCTATCACTCTCTGACACTTTCAGACACTCTCTGCCACTCTCTCTCACTCTATATCACTCTCTGACACTTTCAGACACTCTCTATCACTCTCTGACACTCTCTGACACTCTCAGACACTCTCAGACACTCCCTGACACTTTCAGACACTCTCTGCCACTCTCTGTCACTCTCTGACACTCTCTGATACCCTCTGACACTCGCACACTCTCTGACACTCTCTGACAGTCTTTCACACTCTCTGTCACTCTCTGACCCTCTCTGACCCTCTGTGACACTCTCAGACACTCTCTGGCACACTCTATCACTCTCTGACACTCTCTATCACTGCCAATCATTCTCAATCACTCTCTGACACTCTCTGACACTCTCTATCACTCTCAGACACTCTCTGACACTTTCAGACACTCTCTGCCACTCTCTATCACTCTCTGACACTCTCTGACACTCTCTGACACTCGCACACTCTCTGACACTCTCTGACACTCTTTCACACACTCTCACACTCTCTGACCCTCTCTGACACTCTCTGATACTCTCTAATACACTCTGACACTCTCTATCTCTCTCTGACACTCTCTGACAATACCATACACACTCAGACACTCTCTGACACTCTCTATCACTCTCTGCCACTCTCGGACACTTTCAGACACTCTCTGCCACTCTCTATCACTCTCTATCACTCTCAGACAGTCTCAGACACTCTCTGACACTCTCTGATAGTCTCTGATACACTCTGACACTCTCTGACAATCTCAGACACACTCAGACACTCTCTGACACTTTCAGACACTCTCTGCCACTCTCTATCACTCTCTATCACTCTCTGAAACTCTCTGCCACTCTCTGACACACTCTATCACTCTCTGACATCTCTGAAACTCTCTCTGACACTCTCTGTCACTCTCTGACACTCTCTGATCCTCCCTGACACTCTCTGAGACTCTCTGACACTCTCTATCACGCTCTGACACTCTCTGACAATCTCAGACACACTCAGACACTCTCTGACACTCTCTATCACTCTGTATCACTCGCTGACACTTTCCGACACTCTCTGCCACTCTCCATCACTCTCTATCACTCTCTGACACTCTCTGACACTCTCTGACACTCTCTGTCACTCTCTGACACTCTCTGACACTTTCAGACACTCTCTGCCACTCTTTTTCACTCTCTGCCACTCTCTATCACTCTCTATCACTCTCAGACAGTCTCAGACACTCTCTGACACTCTCTGATAGTCTCTGATACTCTCTGACACTCTCTGACAATCTCACACACACTCAGACACTCTCTGACACTTTCAGACACTCTCTGCCACTCACTTTCACTCTCTGAAACTCTCTGCCACTCTCTGACACTCTCTATCACTCTCTGACATCTCTGACACTCTCTCTGACACTCTCTGTCACTCTCTGACACTCTCTGACCCTCCCTGACACTCTCTGAGACTCTCTGACACTCTCTGACAATCTCAGACACACTCAGACACTCTCTGACACTCTCGATCACTCTCTGACACTCTCTGACACTTTCAGACACTCTCTGACACTCTCTATCACTAGCTGACACTTTCAGACACTCTCTGCCACTCTCTGTGAATCTCTATCACTCTCTGACACTCTCTGACACTTTCAGACACTCTCAGCCACTCTCTATCACTCTCTGACACTCTCTGACACTCTCTGACACTCTCTGACACTCTCTGACACTCTCTCACACTCTCTCACACACTCTGACACTGTCTGACACTCTCTGACACTATCTGACACTCTCTGACACTCTCACACTCTCTGACACTCTCACACTCTCTGACACTCTCACACTCTCTGACACTCTCTCACACTCTCTGACATTCTCTCACACTGTCTGACCCTCTCTGACAATCTTCGACACTCTCTGACAAACTCTATCACTCTCTGACACTCTCTGACACTTTCAGAAACTCTCTGCCACTCTCTATCACTCTCTATCACTCTCTGACACTTTCAGACACTCTCTGCCACTCTCTCTCACTCTATATCACTCTCTGACACTTTCAGACACTCTCTATCACTCTCTGACACTCTCTGACACTCTCAGACACTCCCTGACACTCCCTGACACTTTCAGACACTCTCTGCCACTCTCTGTCACTCTCTGACACTCTCTGATACCCTCTGACACTCGCACACTCTCTGACACTCTCTGACACTCTTTGACACTCTCTAACCCTCTCTGACCCTCTCTGACCCTCTGTGACACTCTCAGACACTCTCTGGCACACTCTATCACTCTCTGACACTCTCTATCACTGTCAATCATTCTCAATCACTCTCAATCACTCTCTGACACTTTCTGACACTCTCTATCACTCTCAGACACTCTCTGACACTTTCAGACACTCTCTGCCACTCTCTATCACTCTCTGACACTCTCTGACACTCTCTGACACTCGCACACTCTCTGACACTCTCTGACACTCTTTCACACACTCTGACACTCTCTGACCCTCTCTGACACTCTCAGACAGTCTCTGGCACACTCTATCACTCCCTGACACTGTCTATCACTCTCTGTCACTCTCTGACACTCTCTGACACTCTCTGATACACTCTGGCACTCTCAGATACTCTCTGCCACTCTCTATCACTCTCTGACACTCTCTGATACACTCCAACACTCTCAGACACTCTCTGACACTCTCTATCACTCACTGACTCAATCTGACACTCTCAGACAGTCTCAGACACTCTCTATCACTCTCTGACACTCTCTGACACTCTCTGATACTGTCTGATACACTCTGACACTCTCTGACACTCTCTATCACTGTCTGACACTCTCTGACAATCTCAGACACTCTCAGACACTCTCTGACACTCTCTATCACTCTCTGACACTCTCTGACACTTTTAGACACTCTCTGCCACTCTCTACCACTCTCTGACACTGTCTGACACTCTCTGACACTCTTTGACCCTCTCTATCGCTCTCTGACCCTCTCTGACACTCTCAGACCCACTCGCTGACACTCACTATCACTCTCTGACACTTTCAGACATTCTCTGCCACTCTCTATTACTCTCTATCCCTCGCTGACACTTTCAGACACTGCCTGCCATTCTCTACCACTCTCTGTCACTCTCTGACACTCTCTGACACTCTCACACTCTCTGTCACTTTCTAACACTCTGACACTCTCACACTCTCGGACCCTCTCTGACACTCTCTATCACTCTCTGACACTCTCTATCACTCTCTGACACTCTCTGACACTCTCTGACAATCTCAGACACACTCAGACACTCTCTGACACTCTGTGACACTCTCTGACAATCTCTGCCACTTTCAGACACTCTCTGCCACTCTCTATCACTCTCTATCACTCTCTGACACTCTCTGACACTCTCTGACACTCTCACACTCTCTGACACTCTCACACACTCTCTGACACACTCTGACACTCTCTGTCACCCTCTATCACCGTCAATCATTCTCAATAACTCTCAATCACTCTCTGACACTCTCTGACCCTCTCTGACACTCTCAGGCATTCTCCGGCACACTCAGACACTCTCTGACACTTTCAGACAATCTCTGTCACTCTCTGACAAACTCTATCACTCTCTGACACACTCAGACACTCTCTATCACTCTCTGACACTTTCAGACACTCTCTGCCACTCTCTATCACTCTCTGACACTCTCTGACACTCTCTGACACTCTCTATCTATCTTAGACACTCCCTGACACTTTCAGACACTCTCTGCCAAGCTCCATCACTCTCTGACACTCTCTGACAGTCTCTGACACTCGCACACTCTCTGACACTCTCTGACACTCTTTCACACGCTCTGAGACTCTTTGACCCTCTCTGACCCTCTCTGACCCTCTCAGACACTCTCTGGCACACTATATCACTCTCTGACACTCTCTATCACTGTCAATCATTCTCAATCACTCTCAATCACTATCTGACTCTCTCTGACACTCTCTGACACTCTCTGTCACTCTCAGACACTCTCTGACACTTTCAGACACTCTCTGCCACTCTCTATCACTCTCTGACACTCTCTGACACTCGCACACTATCTGACACTCTCTGACACTCTTTTATACTCTCTGACCCTCTCTGACCCTCTCTGACCCTCTCTGACACTCTCAGGCATTCTCTGGCACACTCAGACACTCTCTGACACTTTCAGACACTGTCTGCCACTCTCCATCACTCACTGACACTCTCTGACACTCTCTGACACTCGAACACTCTCTGACACTCTCTGACACTCTTTCACACTCTCCGACACTCTCTATCACTCGATATCACTCTCTGACACTTTCAGACACTCTCTATCACTCTCTATCACTCTCTGTCACTCTCTGTCACTCTCTGACACTCTCTGACACTCTCTGACACTCTCTGACACTTTCAGACACTCTCTATCACTCTCTATCACTCTCAGACACGCTCTGACACTTTCAGACACTCTCTGCCAAGCTCTGTCACTCTCTGACACTCTCTGACACTCTCTGATACTCGCACACTCTCTGACACTCTCTGACACTCTCTGACACTCTCACACTCTTGGACACTCTCTGACACACTCACACACTCTCTGACACTCTCTGACCCACTCTGACACTCTCTGTCACTGTCTGACACTAACTGACACTCTCACACTCGCTGACTCTCTCACTCTCTCTGACACTCTCTGACACTCTCTCACACTCTCAGACACTCTCTCACACTCTCTATTACTCTCTGACAATCTCAGACACACTCAGACACTCGCTGACGCTCACTTTCACTCTCTGACACTCTCTGACACTTTCAGACATTCTCTGCCACTCTCCATTACTCTCTATCACTCACTGACACTTTCGGACACTCTCTGCCACTCTCTGTCACTCGCTGTCACTCTCTGACACTCTCTGACACTCTCACACTCTCTGACACTCTCACACTCTCGGACCCTCTCTGACACTCTCTATCACTCTCTGACACTCTCTATCACTCTCTGACACTCTCTGACAATCTCAGACACACTCAGACACTCTCTGACACTCCCTGACACTCTCTGACACTTTCAGACACTCTCTGCCACTCTCTATCACTCCCTATCACTCTCTGACACTCTCTGACACTCTCACACTCGCTGACTCTCTCACTCTCTCTGACACTCTCTCACACTCTCTCACACTCTCAGACACTCTCTCACACTCTCTGACACTCTCTGACCCTCTCTGACACTCTCTGACACTCTCTGACACTCTCTGACACTCTTATCACTCTCTGACACTCTCTGACACTCTCTGATACTCTTATCACTCTCTGACACTCTCTGATACACTGTGACACTCTCAGACACACTCTAACACACTCAGCCACACTCTACCACACTCTATCACTCTCTCACACTTTCTGACACTCTCTGATACACTCTAACACTCTCAGACACTCTCTGACACTCTCCATCACTATCTGACATTCGCTGTCACTCTCACAGTCTCAGACACTCTCTATCACTATCTGACAATCTCTGACACTCTCTGACACTCTCTGATACTCTCTAATACACTCTGACACTCTCTATCTCTCTCTGACACTCTCTGACAATACCATACACACTCAGACACTCTCTGACACTCTCTATCACTCTCTGCCACTCTCGGACACTTTCAGACACTCTCTGCCACTCTCTATCACTCTCTATCACTCTCAGACAGTCTCAGACACTCTCTGACACTCTCTGATAGTCTCTGATACACTCTGACACTCTCTGACAATCTCAGACACACTCAGACACTCTCTGACACTTTCAGACACTCTCTGCCACTCTCTATCACTCTCTATCACTCTCTGAAACTCTCTGCCACTCTCTGACACACTCTATCACTCTCTGACATCTCTGAAACTCTCTCTGACACTCTCTGTCACTCTCTGACACTCTCTGATCCTCCCTGACACTCTCTGAGACTCTCTGACACTCTCTATCACGCTCTGACACTCTCTGACAATCTCAGACACACTCAGACACTCTCTGACACTCTCTATCACTCTGTATCACTCGCTGACACTTTCCGACACTCTCTGCCACTCTCCATCACTCTCTATCACTCTCTGACACTCTCTGACACTCTCTGACACTCTCTGTCACTCTCTGACACTCTCTGACACTTTCAGACACTCTCTGCCACTCTTTTTCACTCTCTGCCACTCTCTATCACTCTCTATCACTCTCAGACAGTCTCAGACACTCTCTGACACTCTCTGATAGTCTCTGATACTCTCTGACACTCTCTGACAATCTCACACACACTCAGACACTCTCTGACACTTTCAGACACTCTCTGCCACTCACTTTCACTCTCTGAAACTCTCTGCCACTCTCTGACACTCTCTATCACTCTCTGACATCTCTGACACTCTCTCTGACACTCTCTGTCACTCTCTGACACTCTCTGACCCTCCCTGACACTCTCTGAGACTCTCTGACACTCTCTGACAATCTCAGACACACTCAGACACTCTCTGACACTCTCGATCACTCTCTGACACTCTCTGACACTTTCAGACACTCTCTGACACTCTCTATCACTAGCTGACACTTTCAGACACTCTCTGCCACTCTCTGTGAATCTCTATCACTCTCTGACACTCTCTGACACTTTCAGACACTCTCAGCCACTCTCTATCACTCTCTGACACTCTCTGACACTCTCTGACACTCTCTGACACTCTCTGACACTCTCTCACACTCTCTCACACACTCTGACACTGTCTGACACTCTCTGACACTATCTGACACTCTCTGACACTCTCACACTCTCTGACACTCTCACACTCTCTGACACTCTCACACTCTCTGACACTCTCTCACACTCTCTGACATTCTCTCACACTGTCTGACCCTCTCTGACAATCTTCGACACTCTCTGACAAACTCTATCACTCTCTGACACTCTCTGACACTTTCAGAAACTCTCTGCCACTCTCTATCACTCTCTATCACTCTCTGACACTTTCAGACACTCTCTGCCACTCTCTCTCACTCTATATCACTCTCTGACACTTTCAGACACTCTCTATCACTCTCTGACACTCTCTGACACTCTCAGACACTCCCTGACACTCCCTGACACTTTCAGACACTCTCTGCCACTCTCTGTCACTCTCTGACACTCTCTGATACCCTCTGACACTCGCACACTCTCTGACACTCTCTGACACTCTTTGACACTCTCTAACCCTCTCTGACCCTCTCTGACCCTCTGTGACACTCTCAGACACTCTCTGGCACACTCTATCACTCTCTGACACTCTCTATCACTGTCAATCATTCTCAATCACTCTCAATCACTCTCTGACACTTTCTGACACTCTCTATCACTCTCAGACACTCTCTGACACTTTCAGACACTCTCTGCCACTCTCTATCACTCTCTGACACTCTCTGACACTCTCTGACACTCGCACACTCTCTGACACTCTCTGACACTCTTTCACACACTCTGACACTCTCTGACCCTCTCTGACACTCTCAGACAGTCTCTGGCACACTCTATCACTCCCTGACACTCTCTATCACTCTCTGTCACTCTCTGACACTCTCTGACACTCTCTGATACACTCTGGCACTCTCAGATACTCTCTGCCACTCTCTATCACTCTCTGACACTCTCTGATACACTCCAACACTCTCAGACACTCTCTGACACTCTCTATCACTCACTGACTCAATCTGACACTCTCAGACAGTCTCAGACACTCTCTATCACTCTCTGACACTCTCTGACACTCTCTGATACTGTCTGATACACTCTGACACTCTCTGACACTCTCTATCACTGTCTGACACTCTCTGACAATCTCAGACACTCTCAGACACTCTCTGACACTCTCTATCACTCTCTGACACTCTCTGACACTTTTAGACACTCTCTGCCACTCTCTACCACTCTCTGACACTGTCTGACACTCTCTGACACTCTTTGACCCTCTCTATCGCTCTCTGACCCTCTCTGACACTCTCAGACCCACTCGCTGACACTCACTATCACTCTCTGACACTTTCAGACATTCTCTGCCACTCTCTATTACTCTCTATCCCTCGCTGACACTTTCAGACACTGCCTGCCATTCTCTACCACTCTCTGTCACTCTCTGACACTCTCTGACACTCTCACACTCTCTGTCACTTTCTAACACTCTGACACTCTCACACTCTCGGACCCTCTCTGACACTCTCTATCACTCTCTGACACTCTCTATCACTCTCTGACACTCTCTGACACTCTCTGACAATCTCAGACACACTCAGACACTCTCTGACACTCTGTGACACTCTCTGACAATCTCTGCCACTTTCAGACACTCTCTGCCACTCTCTATCACTCTCTATCACTCTCTGACACTCTCTGACACTCTCTGACACTCTCACACTCTCTGACACTCTCACACACTCTCTGACACACTCTGACACTCTCTGTCACCCTCTATCACCGTCAATCATTCTCAATAACTCTCAATCACTCTCTGACACTCTCTGACCCTCTCTGACACTCTCAGGCATTCTCCGGCACACTCAGACACTCTCTGACACTTTCAGACAATCTCTGTCACTCTCTGACAAACTCTATCACTCTCTGACACACTCAGACACTCTCTATCACTCTCTGACACTTTCAGACACTCTCTGCCACTCTCTATCACTCTCTGACACTCTCTGACACTCTCTGACACTCTCTATCTATCTTAGACACTCCCTGACACTTTCAGACACTCTCTGCCAAGCTCCATCACTCTCTGACACTCTCTGACAGTCTCTGACACTCGCACACTCTCTGACACTCTCTGACACTCTTTCACACGCTCTGAGACTCTTTGACCCTCTCTGACCCTCTCTGACCCTCTCAGACACTCTCTGGCACACTATATCACTCTCTGACACTCTCTATCACTGTCAATCATTCTCAATCACTCTCAATCACTATCTGACTCTCTCTGACACTCTCTGACACTCTCTGTCACTCTCAGACACTCTCTGACACTTTCAGACACTCTCTGCCACTCTCTATCACTCTCTGACACTCTCTGACACTCGCACACTATCTGACACTCTCTGACACTCTTTTATACTCTCTGACCCTCTCTGACCCTCTCTGACCCTCTCTGACACTCTCAGGCATTCTCTGGCACACTCAGACACTCTCTGACACTTTCAGACACTGTCTGCCACTCTCCATCACTCACTGACACTCTCTGACACTCTCTGACACTCGAACACTCTCTGACACTCTCTGACACTCTTTCACACTCTCCGACACTCTCTATCACTCGATATCACTCTCTGACACTTTCAGACACTCTCTATCACTCTCTATCACTCTCTGTCACTCTCTGTCACTCTCTGACACTCTCTGACACTCTCTGACACTCTCTGACACTTTCAGACACTCTCTATCACTCTCTATCACTCTCAGACACGCTCTGACACTTTCAGACACTCTCTGCCAAGCTCTGTCACTCTCTGACACTCTCTGACACTCTCTGATACTCGCACACTCTCTGACACTCTCTGACACTCTCTGACACTCTCACACTCTTGGACACTCTCTGACACACTCACACACTCTCTGACACTCTCTGACCCACTCTGACACTCTCTGTCACTGTCTGACACTAACTGACACTCTCACACTCGCTGACTCTCTCACTCTCTCTGACACTCTCTGACACTCTCTCACACTCTCAGACACTCTCTCACACTCTCTATTACTCTCTGACAATCTCAGACACACTCAGACACTCGCTGACGCTCACTTTCACTCTCTGACACTCTCTGACACTTTCAGACATTCTCTGCCACTCTCCATTACTCTCTATCACTCACTGACACTTTCGGACACTCTCTGCCACTCTCTGTCACTCGCTGTCACTCTCTGACACTCTCTGACACTCTCACACTCTCTGACACTCTCACACTCTCGGACCCTCTCTGACACTCTCTATCACTCTCTGACACTCTCTATCACTCTCTGACACTCTCTGACAATCTCAGACACACTCAGACACTCTCTGACACTCCCTGACACTCTCTGACACTTTCAGACACTCTCTGCCACTCTCTATCACTCCCTATCACTCTCTGACACTCTCTGACACTCTCACACTCGCTGACTCTCTCACTCTCTCTGACACTCTCTCACACTCTCTCACACTCTCAGACACTCTCTCACACTCTCTGACACTCTCTGACCCTCTCTGACACTCTCTGACACTCTCTGACACTCTCTGACACTCTTATCACTCTCTGACACTCTCTGACACTCTCTGATACTCTTATCACTCTCTGACACTCTCTGATACACTGTGACACTCTCAGACACACTCTAACACACTCAGCCACACTCTACCACACTCTATCACTCTCTCACACTTTCTGACACTCTCTGATACACTCTAACACTCTCAGACACTCTCTGACACTCTCTATCACTATCTGACACTCGCTGACATTCTCAGACAGTCTCAGACACTCTCTATCACTATCTGATAATCTCTGACACTCTCTGACACTCTCTGATACTCTCTAATACACTCTGACACTCTCTATCTCTCTCTGACACTCTCTGACAATATCATACACACTCAGACACTCTCTGACACTCTCTATCACTCTCTGACACTCTCGGACACTTTCAGACACTCTCTGCCACTCTCTGTCACTCTCTGTCACTCTCTGACACTCTCTGACACTCTCACACTCTCTGACACTCTGACACTCTCTGACACTCTCTGACACTCTCACACTCTCGGACCCTCTCTGACACTCTCTATCACTCTCTGACACTCTCTATCACTCTCTGACACTCTCTGACAATCTCAGACACACTCAGACACTCTCTGACACTTCCTGACACTCTCTGACACTTTCAGACACTCTCTGCCACTCTCTATCACTCCCTATCACTCTCTGACACTCACTGACACTCTCACACTCGCTGACTCTCTCACTCTCTCTGACACTCTCTGACACTCTCTATCACTGTCAATCATTCTCAATCACTCTCAATCACTATCTGACTCTCTCTGACACTCTCTGACACTCTCTGTCACTCTCAGACACTCTCTGACACTTTCAGACACTCTCTGCCACTCTCTATCACTCTCTGACACTCTCTGACACTCGCACACTATCTGACACTCTCTGACACTCTTTTATACTCTCTGACCCTCTCTGACCCTCTCTGACCCTCTCTGACACTCTCAGGCATTCTCTGGCACACTCAGACACTCTCTGACACTTTCAGACACTGTCTGCCACTCTCCATCACTCACTGACACTCTCTGACACTCTCTGACACTCGAACACTCTCTGACACTCTCTGACACTCTTTCACACTCTCCGACACTCTCTATCACTCGATATCACTCTCTGACACTTTCAGACACTCTCTATCACTCTCTATCACTCTCTGTCACTCTCTGTCACTCTCTGACACTCTCTGACACTCTCTGACACTTTCAGACACTCTCTATCACTCTCTATCACTCTCAGACACGCTCTGACACTTTCAGACACTCTCTGCCAAGCTCTGTCACTCTCTGACACTCTCTGACACTCTCTGATACTCGCACACTCTCTGACACTCTCTGACACTCTCTGACACTCTCACACTCTTGGACACTCTCTGACACACTCACACACTCTCTGACACTCTCTGACCCACTCTGACACTCTCTGTCACTGTCTGACACTATCTGACACTCTCACACTCGCTGACTCTCTCACTCTCTCTGACACTCTCTGACACTCTCTCACACTCTCAGACACTCTCTCACACTCTCTATTACTCTCTGACAATCTCAGACACACTCAGACACTCGCTGACGCTCACTTTCACTCTCTGACACTCTCTGACACTTTCAGACATTCTCTGCCACTCTCCATTACTCTCTATCACTCACTGACACTTTCGGACACTCTCTGCCACTCTCTGTCACTCGCTGTCACTCTCTGACACTCTCTGACACTCTCACACTCTCTGACACTCTCACACTCTCGGACCCTCTCTGACACTCTCTATCACTCTCTGACACTCTCTATCACTCTCTGACACTCTCTGACAATCTCAGACACACTCAGACACTCTCTGACACTCCCTGACACTCTCTGACACTTTCAGACACTCTCTGCCACTCTCTATCACTCCCTATCACTCTCTGACACTCTCTGACACTCTCACACTCGCTGACTCTCTCACTCTCTCTGACACTCTCTCACACTCTCTCACACTCTCAGACACTCTCTCACACTCTCTGACACTCTCTGACCCTCTCTGACACTCTCTGACACTCTCTGACACTCTCTGACACTCTTATCACTCTCTGACACTCTCTGACACTCTCTGATACTCTTATCACTCTCTGACACTCTCTGATACACTGTGACACTCTCAGACACACTCTAACACACTCAGCCACACTCTACCACACTCTATCACTCTCTCACACTTTCTGACACTCTCTGATACACTCTAACACTCTCAGACACTCTCTGACACTCTCTATCACTATCTGACACTCGCTGACATTCTCAGACAGTCTCAGACACTCTCTATCACTATCTGATAATCTCTGACACTCTCTGACACTCTCTGATACTCTCTAATACACTCTGACACTCTCTATCTCTCTCTGACACTCTCTGACAATATCATACACACTCAGACACTCTCTGACACTCTCTATCACTCTCTGACACTCTCGGACACTTTCAGACACTCTCTGCCACTCTCTGTCACTCTCTGTCACTCTCTGACACTCTCTGACACTCTCACACTCTCTGACACTCTGACACTCTCTGACACTCTCTGACACTCTCACACTCTCGGACCCTCTCTGACACTCTCTATCACTCTCTGACACTCTCTATCACTCTCTGACACTCTCTGACAATCTCAGACACACTCAGACACTCTCTGACACTTCCTGACACTCTCTGACACTTTCAGACACTCTCTGCCACTCTCTATCACTCCCTATCACTCTCTGACACTCACTGACACTCTCACACTCGCTGACTCTCTCACTCTCTCTGACACTCTCTGACACTCTCTCACACTCTCAGACACTCTCTCACACTCTCTGACACTCTCTGACCCTCTCTGACACTCTCTGACACTCTCTGACACTCTTATCACTCTCTGACACTCTCTGACAATCTCTGATACTCTTATCACTCTCTGACACTCTCTGATACACTGTGACACTCTCAGACACACTCTAACACACTCAGACACACTCTACCACACTCTATCACTCTCTCACACTTTCTGACACTCTCTGATACACTCTAACACTCTCAGACACTCTCTGACCCTCTCTATCACTATCTGACACTCGCTGACATTCTCAGACAGTCTCAGACACTCTCTATCACTATCTGATAATCTCTGACACTCTCTGACACTCACTGATACTCTCTAATACACTCTGACACTCTCTATCTCTCTCTGACACTCTCTGACAATATCACACACACTCAGACACTCTCTGACACTTTCAGACACTCTCTGCCACTCTCTATCACTCTCTATCACTCTCTGAAACTCTCTGCCACTCTCTGACACACTCTATCACTCTCTGACATCTCTGAAACTCTCTCTGAGACTCTCTGTCACTCTCTGACACTCTCTGACCCTCCCTGACACTCTCTGAGACTCTCTGACACTCTCTATCACGCTTGACACTCTCTGACAATCTCAGACACACTCAGACACTCTCTGACACTCTCGATCACTCTCTGACACTCTCTGACACTTTCAGACACTCTCTGACACTCTCTATCACTCTCTATCACTCGCTGACACTTTCCAACACTCTCTGCCACTCTCCATCACTCTCTATCACTCTCTGACACTCTCTGACACTCTCTGTCACTCTCTGACACTCTCTGACACTTTCAGACACTCTCTGCCACTCTTTTTCACTCTCTGACACTCTCTGACACTCTCTGCCACTCTCTATCACTCTCAGACAGTCTCAGACACTCTCTGACACTCTCTGATAGTCTCTGATACTCTCTGACACTCTCTGACACTCTCTGACACTCTCTGCCACTCTCTATCACTCTCTATCACTCTCAGACAGTCTCAGACACTCTCTGACACTCTCTGATAGTCTCTGATACTCTCTGACACTCTCTGACAATCTCAGACACACTCAGACACTCTCTGACACTTTCAGACACTCTCTGCCACTCTCTATCACTCTCTATCACTCTCTGAAACTCTCTGCCACTCTCTGACACTCTCTATCACTCTCTGACATCTCTGACACTCTCTCTCTGACACTCTCTGTCACTCTCTGAGACTCTCTGACCCTCCCTGACACTCTCTGAGACTCTCTGACACTCTCTATCACGCTCTGACACTCTCTGACAATCTCAGACACACTCAGACACTCTCTGACACTCTCGATCAATCTCTGACACTCTCTGACACTTTCAGACACTCTCTGCACTCTCTATCACTCGCTGACACTTTCAGACACTCTCTGCCACTCTCTGTTACTCTCTATCACTCTCTGACACTCTCTGACACTTTCAGACACTCTCTGCCACTCTCTATCACTCTCTGACACTCTCTGACACTCTCTGACACTCTCTCACACTCTCTCACACTCTCTGACACTCTCTGACACTATCTGACACTCTCTGACACTCTCTGACATTCTCTCACACTGTCTGACCCTCTCTGACAATCTTCGACACTCTCTGACAAACTCTATCACTCTCTGACACTCTCTGACACTTTCAGAAACTCTCTGCCACTCTCTATCACTCTCTATCACTCTCTGACACTTTCAGACACTCTCTGCCACTCTCTCTCACTCTATATCACTCTCTGACACTTTCAGACACTCTCTATCACTCTCTGACACTCTCTGACACTCTCAGACACTCCCTGACACTCCCTGACACTTTCAGACACTCTCTGCCACTCTCTGTCACTCTCTGACACTCTCTGACACTCTCTGATACCCTCTGACACTCGCACACTCTCTGACAATCTCTGACACTCTTTCACACTCTCTAACCCTCTCTGACGCTCTCTGACCCTCTGTGACACTCTCAGACACTCTCTGGCACACTCTATCACTCTCTGACACTCTCTATCACTGTCAATCATTCTCAATCACTCTCAATCACTCTCTGACACTCTCTGACACTCTCTATCACTCTCAGACACTCTCTGACACTTTCAGACACTCTCTGCCACTCTCTATCACTCTCTGACACTCTCTGACACTCTCTGACACTCGCACACTCTCTGACACTCTCTGACACTCTTTCACACATTCTGACACTCTCTGACCCTCTCTGACACTCTCAGACAGTCTCTGGCACACTCTATCACTCCCTGACACTCTCTATCACTCTCTGTCACTCTCTGACACTCTCTGACACTCTCTGATACACTCTGGCACTCTCAGATACTCTCTGCCACTCTCTATCACTCTCTGACACTCTCTGATACACTCCAACACTCTCAGACACTCTCTGACACTCTCTATCACTCACTGACTCAATCTGACACTCTCAGACAGTCTCAGACACTCTCTATCACTCTCTAACACTCTCTGACACTCTCTGATACTTTCTGATACACTCTGACACTCTCTGACACTCTCTATCACTCTCTGACACTCTCTGACAATCTCAGACACTCTCAGACACTCTCTGACACTCTCTATCACTCTCTGACACTCTCTGACACTTTTAGACACTCTCTGCCACTCTCGACCACTCTCTGACGCTGTCTGACACTCTCTGACACTCTTTGACCCTCTCTATCGCTCTCTGACCCTCTCTGACACTCTCAGACTCACTCGCTGACACTCACTATCACTCTCTGACACTCTCTGTCACCCTCTATCACCGTCAATCATTCTCAATAACTCTCAATCACTCTCTGACACTCTCTGACCCTCTCTGACACTCTCAGGCATTCTCCGGCACACTCAGACACTCTCTGACACTTTCAGACAATCTCTGTCACTCTCTGACAAACTCTATCACTCTCTGACACACTCAGACACTCTCTATCACTCTCTGACACTTTCAGACACTCTCTGCCACTCTCTATCACTCTATATCACTCTCTGACACTTTCTGACACTTTCAGACACTCTCTATCACTCTCTATCACTCTCTATCACTCTCTGACACTCTCTGACACTCTCTGACACTCTCTGAAACTCTCCATCTATCTTAGACACTCCCTGACACTTTCAGACACTCTCTGCCAAGCTCCATCACTCTCTGACACTCTCTGACAGTCTCTGACACTCGCACACTGTCTGACACCCTCTGACACTCTTTCACACGCTCTGACACTCTCTGACCCTCTCTGACCCTCTCTGACCCTCTCAGGCACTCTCTGGCACACTATATCACTCTCTGACACTCTCTATCACTGTCAATCATTCTCAATCACTCTCAATCACTAGCTGACTCTCTCTGTCACTCTCTGTCACTCTCAGACACTGTCTGCCACTCTCCGTCACTCACTGACACTCTCTGACACTCTCTGACACTCGAACACTCTCTGACACTCTCTGACACTCTTTCACACTCTCCGACACTCTCTATCACTCGATATCACTCTCTGACACTTTCAGACACTCTCTATCACTCTCTATCACTCTCTGTCACTCTCTGTCACTCTCTGACACTCTCTGACACTTTCAGACACTCTCTATCACTCTCTATCACTCTCAGACACGTTCTGACACTTTCAGACACTCTCTGCCAAGCTCTGTCACTCTCTGACACTCTCTGACACTCTCTGACACTCGCACACTCTCTGACACTCTCTGACACTCTTTCACACTCTCTGACACTCTCTGACACTCTCTGACACTCTCTGGCACACTCTATCACTCTCTGACACTCTCTATCATTGTCAATCTTTCTCAATCACTCTCAATCACTCTCTGACACTCTCTGACACTCTCTGACACTCTCTGTCACTCTCAGACACTCTCTGACACTTTCAGACACTCTCTGACACTTTCAGACACTCTCTGCCACTCTCCATCACTCTCTGACACTCTCTGACACTCTCTGACACTCTCTGACACCCGCACACTCTCTGACACTCTCTGACACTCTTTCACACTCTCTGACACTCTCTGACCCTCTCTGACCCTCTCTGACACTCTCTGACACTTTCAGACACTCTCTATCACTCTCTGACACTCTCTGACACTCTCAGACACTCCCTGACACTCCCTGACACTTTCAGACACTCTCTGCCACTCTCTGTCACTCTCTGACACTCTCTGACACTCTCTGATACCCTCTGACACTCGCACACTCTCTGACAATCTCTGACACTCTTTCACACTCTCTAACCCTCTCTGACGCTCTCTGACCCTCTGTGACACTCTCAGACACTCTCTGGCACACTCTATCACTCTCTGACACTCTCTATCACTGTCAATCATTCTCAATCACTCTCAATCACTCTCTGACACTCTCTGACACTCTCTATCACTCTCAGACACTCTCTGACACTTTCAGACACTCTCTGCCACTCTCTATCACTCTCTGACACTCTCTGACACTCTCTGACACTCGCACACTCTCTGACACTCTCTGACACTCTTTCACACATTCTGACACTCTCTGACCCTCTCTGACACTCTCAGACAGTCTCTGGCACACTCTATCACTCCCTGACACTCTCTATCACTCTCTGTCACTCTCTGACACTCTCTGACACTCTCTGATACACTCTGGCACTCTCAGATACTCTCTGCCACTCTCTATCACTCTCTGACACTCTCTGATACACTCCAACACTCTCAGACACTCTCTGACACTCTCTATCACTCACTGACTCAATCTGACACTCTCAGACAGTCTCAGACACTCTCTATCACTCTCTAACACTCTCTGACACTCTCTGATACTTTCTGATACACTCTGACACTCTCTGACACTCTCTATCACTCTCTGACACTCTCTGACAATCTCAGACACTCTCAGACACTCTCTGACACTCTCTATCACTCTCTGACACTCTCTGACACTTTTAGACACTCTCTGCCACTCTCGACCACTCTCTGACGCTGTCTGACACTCTCTGACACTCTTTGACCCTCTCTATCGCTCTCTGACCCTCTCTGACACTCTCAGACTCACTCGCTGACACTCACTATCACTCTCTGACACTCTCTGTCACCCTCTATCACCGTCAATCATTCTCAATAACTCTCAATCACTCTCTGACACTCTCTGACCCTCTCTGACACTCTCAGGCATTCTCCGGCACACTCAGACACTCTCTGACACTTTCAGACAATCTCTGTCACTCTCTGACAAACTCTATCACTCTCTGACACACTCAGACACTCTCTATCACTCTCTGACACTTTCAGACACTCTCTGCCACTCTCTATCACTCTATATCACTCTCTGACACTTTCTGACACTTTCAGACACTCTCTATCACTCTCTATCACTCTCTATCACTCTCTATCACTCTCTGACACTCTCTGACACTCTCTGAAACTCTCCATCTATCTTAGACACTCCCTGACACTTTCAGACACTCTCTGCCAAGCTCCATCACTCTCTGACACTCTCTGACAGTCTCTGACACTCGCACACTGTCTGACACCCTCTGACACTCTTTCACACGCTCTGACACTCTCTGACCCTCTCTGACCCTCTCTGACCCTCTCAGGCACTCTCTGGCACACTATATCACTCTCTGACACTCTCTATCACTGTCAATCATTCTCAATCACTCTCAATCACTAGCTGACTCTCTCTGTCACTCTCTGTCACTCTCAGACACTGTCTGCCACTCTCCGTCACTCACTGACACTCTCTGACACTCTCTGACACTCGAACACTCTCTGACACTCTCTGACACTCTTTCACACTCTCCGACACTCTCTATCACTCGATATCACTCTCTGACACTTTCAGACACTCTCTATCACTCTCTATCACTCTCTGTCACTCTCTGTCACTCTCTGACACTCTCTGACACTTTCAGACACTCTCTATCACTCTCTATCACTCTCAGACACGTTCTGACACTTTCAGACACTCTCTGCCAAGCTCTGTCACTCTCTGACACTCTCTGACACTCTCTGACACTCGCACACTCTCTGACACTCTCTGACACTCTTTCACACTCTCTGACACTCTCTGACACTCTCTGACACTCTCTGGCACACTCTATCACTCTCTGACACTCTCTATCATTGTCAATCTTTCTCAATCACTCTCAATCACTCTCTGACACTCTCTGACACTCTCTGACACTCTCTGTCACTCTCAGACACTCTCTGACACTTTCAGACACTCTCTGACACTTTCAGACACTCTCTGCCACTCTCCATCACTCTCTGACACTCTCTGACACTCTCTGACACTCTCTGACACCCGCACACTCTCTGACACTCTCTGACACTCTTTCACACTCTCTGACACTCTCTGACCCTCTCTGACCCTCTCTGACACTCTCTGACACTCTCTGACACTCTCTGACACTCTCTGACAATCTCAGACACACTCAGGCACTCTATATCACTCTCTGACACTCTCTGACACTCTCTGACACTCTCTATCACTCTCTGACACACTCTGACACTTTCAGACACTCTCTGCCACTCTCTATCACTCTCTATCACTCTCTGAAACTCTCTGACACTCTCTCTGTAACTCTCTGACACTCTCTGACACTCTCTCACACTCTCTCACACTCTCTCACACTCTCTGACCCTCCCTGACACTCTCTGAGAATCTCTGACACTCTCTATCACTCTCTGACACTCTCTGACAATCTCAGACACACTCAGACACTCTCTGACACTCTCGATCACTCTCTATCACTCGCTGACACTTTCAGACACTCTCTGCCACCCTCTGTCTCTCTCTATCACTCTCTGACACTCTCTGACACACTCTGACACACTCACACTCTCTGACACTCTCACCATCTCGGACCATCTCTGACACTCTCTGACACTCTCTATCACTCGCTGACACTCTCTGACACTTTCTGACACTCTCTGCCACTCTCTATCACTCTCTGACACTCTCTGACACTCTCTGACACTCTCACAGTCTCTGACACTCTCTGACGCTCTCTGACACACGCTGTCCCTCTCTGACACTCTCTGACACTCTCACACTCAGACCCTCTCTGAAACTCTCTGACACTCTCTATCACTCTCTGACACCCCCTGACACTCTCTATCACACTCTGACACTCTCTGACACTTTCAGACACTCTCTGCCACTCTCTATTACTCTCAGACTCTCTCTGACGCTCTCTGACACTCTCACACTCTCTGACACACTCTGACACTCTCTGACACTCTCTGACATTCTCTCACACTCTCTGACACTCTCTATCACTCTCTATCACTCTCTGACACTCTCTGACACTCTCTGAAACTCTCCATCTATCTTAGACACTCCCTGACACTTTCAGACACTCTCTGCCAAGCTCCATCACTCTCTGACACTCTTTGACAGTCTCTGACACTCGCACACTGTCTGACACCCTCTGACACTCTTTCACATGCTCTGACACTCTCTGACCCTCTCTGACCCTCTCTGACCCTCTCAGGCACTCTCTGGCACACTATATCACTCTCTGACACTCTCTATCACTGTCAATCATTCTCAATCACTCTCAATCACTAGCTGACTCTCTCTGTCACTCTCTGTCACTCTCAGACACTGTCTGCCACTCTCCGTCACTCACTGACACTCTCTGACACTCTCTGACACTCGAACACTCTCTGACACTCTCTGACACTCTTTCACACTCTCCGACACTCTCTATCACTCGATATCACTCTCTGACACTTTCAGACACTCTCTATCACTCTCTATCACTCTCTGTCACTCTCTGTCACTCTCTGACACTCTCTGACACTTTCAGACACTCTCTATCACTCTCTATCACTCTCAGACACGTTCTGACACTTTCAGACACTCTCTGCCAAGCTCTGTCACTCTCTGACACTCTCAGACACTCTCTGACACTCTCTGACACTCTCTGACACTCTCTGACACTCTTTCACACTCTCTGACACTCTCTGACACTCTCTGACACTCTCTGGCACACTCTATCACTCTCTGACACTCTCTATCATTGTCAATCTTTCTCAATCACTCTCAATCACTCTCTGACACTCTCTGACACTCTCTGACACTCTCTGTCACTCTCAGACACTCTCTGACACTTTCAGACACTCTCTGACACTTTCAGACACTCTCTGCCACTCTCCATCACTCTCTGACACTCTCTGACACTCTCTGACACCCGCACACTCTCTGACACTCTCTGACACTCTTTCACACTCTCTGACACTCTCTGACCCTCTCTGACCCTCTCTGACACTCTCTGACACTCTCTGACACTCTCTGACAATCTCAGACACACTCAGACACTCTATATCACTCTCTGACACTCTCTGACACTCTCTGACACTCTCTATCACTCTCTGACACACTCTGACACTTTCAGACACTCTCTGCCACTCTCTATCACTCTCTATCACTCTCTGAAACTCTCTGACACTCTCTCTGTAACTCTCTGACACTCTCTGACACTCTCTCACACTCTCTCACACTCTCTCACACTCTCTGACCCTCCCTGACACTCTCTGAGAATCTCTGACACTCTCTATCACTCTCTGACACTCTCTGACAATCTCAGACACACTCAGACACTCTCTGACACTCTCGATCACTCTCTATCACTCGCTGACACTTTCAGACACTCTCTGCCACCCTCTGTCTCTCTCTATCACTCTCTGACACTCTCTGACACACTCTGACACACTCACACTCTCTGACACTCTCACCATCTCGGACCATCTCTGACACTCTCTGACACTCTCTATCACTCGCTGACACTCTCTGACACTTTCTGACACTCTCTGCCACTCTCTATCACTCTCTGACACTCTCTGACACTCTCTGACACTCTCACAGTCTCTGACACTCTCTGACGCTCTCTGACACACGCTGTCCCTCTCTGACACTCTCTGACACTCTCACACTCGGACCCTCTCTGAAACTCTCTGACACTCTCTATCACTCTCTGACACCCCCTGACACTCTCTATCACACTCTGACACTCTCTGACACTTTCAGACACTCTCTGCCACTCTCTATTACTCTCAGACTCTCTCTGACGCTCTCTGACACTCTCACACTCTCTGACACACTCTGACACTCTCTGACACTCTCTGACATTCTCTCACACTCTCTGACACTCTCTGACCCTCTCTGACAATCTCTGACACTCTCTGACAAACTCATTCACTCTTGACACACTCAGACACCCTCTATCACTCTCTGTCACTTTCAGACACTCTCTGCCACTCTCTATCACTATTTCACTCTCTGAAACTTTCAGACACTCTCTATCACTATCTATCACTGTCAATCATTCTCAATCACTCTCAATCACTCTCTGACCCTCTCTGACAATCTATGGCACTTATAGATACTCTGAGACACACTCAGACACACTCTCTCACTCTCTATCACTCTCTATCACTCTCTGACACTCTCTGACACTCTCTGACACTCTCGGATACACTGTGGCACTCTCAGACACTCTCTGACACTCTCTATCTTTCTCTGACACTCTCTGATACACTCTGACACTCTCAGACACTCTCTGACACACTCAAACACTCTCTACCACTCTCTAACACTCTCAGACACTCTCTGACACTCTCTATCACTTTCTGACTCAATCTGACACTCTCAGACAGTCTCAGACACTCTCTATCACTCTCTGACACTCTCTGACACTCTCTGATTCTCTCTGATACACTCTGACACTCTGTGACACACTATCACTCTTTGACACTCTCTGACACTTTCAGACACTCTCTGCCACTCTCTATCACTCTCTGACACTCTCTGACACTCTCTGACACTCGCACACTCTCTGACACTCTCTGACACTCTCACAGTCTCTGACACTCTCTCACACTCTCTGACACTCTCTGACACACTCTGTCCCTCTCTGACACTCTCTGACACTCTCTCACTCTCGGACCCTCTCTGAAACTCTCTGACACTCTCTATCACTCTCTGAAACTCTCTATCACACTCTGACAATCTCTGACACTTTCAGACACTCTCTGCCACTCTCTATTATTCTCTGACTCTCTCTGACACTCTCTATCACTCTCTGACACGCTCTGACAATCTCAGACACACTCAGACACTCTCTGACACTCTCGATCACTCTCTGACACACTATGACACTTTCAGACACACTCTGCCACTCTCTATCACTCTCTATCACTCGCTGACACTTTCAGACACTCTCTGCCACCCTCTATCTCTCTCTATCACTCTCTGACACTCTCTGACACACTCTGACACACTCACACTTTCTGACACTCTCACAATCTCGGACCCTCTCTGACACTCTCTGTCAATCGCTGACACTCTCTGACACTTTCAGACACTCTCTGCCACTCTCTGCCACTCTCTATCACTCTCTGACACTCTCTGACACTCTCTGACACTCTCTGACACTCTCACAGTCTCTGACACTCTCTCACACTCTCTGACACTCTCTGACACCCTCTGTCCCTCTCTGACACTCTCTGACACTCTCTCACTCTCGGACCCTCTCTGAAACTCTCTGACACTCTCTATCACTCTCTGACACTCTCTATCACACTCTGACACTCTCTGACTATTTCAGACACTCTCTGCCACTCTCTATTATTTTCTGACTCTCTCTGACACTCTCACACTCTCTGACACACTTTGACACTCTCTGACACTCTCTGACATTCTCTCACACTCTCTGACACTCTCTGACCCTCTCTGACAATCTCTGACACTCTCTGACAATCTCTATCGCTCTCTGACACTCTCTGACACAGTCAGACACTCTCTATCACTCTCTGTCACTTTCAGACACTCTCTGCCACTCTCCATCAGTCTTTCACTCTCTGAAACTTTCAGACACTCTCTATCACTCTCTATCACTCTCGATCACTCTCTGACACTCTCTGACACTCTCTATCACTCTCAGACACTCTCTGACACTTTCAGACACTCTCTGCCACTCTCTATCACTCTCTGACACTCTCTGACACTCGCACACTATCTGACACTCTCTGACACTCTTTCATTCTCTCTGACACTCTCTGACACACTCTGTCCCTCTCTGACACTCTCTGACACTCTCACACTCTCGGACCCTCTCTGAAACTATCTGACACTCTCTATCACTCTCTGGCACTCTCTATCACACTCTGACACTCTCTGACACTTTCAGACACTCTCTGCCACTCTCTATTATTCTCTGACTCTCTCTGACACTCTCTGACACTCTCACACTCTCTGACACACTTTGACACTCTCTGACACTCTCTGACATTCTCTCACACTCTCTGACACTCTCTGACCCTCTCTGACAATCTCTGACACTCTCTGACAATCTCTATCACTCTCTGACACTCTCTGACACACTCAGGCACTCTCTATCACTCTCTGTCACTTTCAGACACTCTCTGCCACTCTCCATCACTCTTTCACTCTCTGAAACTTTCAGACACTCTCTATCACTCTCTATCACTCTCGATCACTCTCTGACACTCTCTGACACTCTCTATCACTCTCAGACACTCTCTATCACTCTCTATCACTCTCTGCCACTCTCTATCACTCTCTGCCACTCTCTATCACTCTCTGACACTCTCTGACACTCTCTGACACTCACACACTCTCTGACACTCTTTCACTCTCTCTGACACTCTCTGACCCTCTCTGACACTGTCAGACACTCTCTGGCACACTCTGTCACTGTCAATCATTCTCAATCACTCTCAATCACTCTCAATCACTCTCTGACCCTCTCTGACAATCTCTGGCACTTATAGATACTTTGAGACACACTCAGACACTCTCTCTCACTCTCTATCACTCTCTATCACTCTCTATCACTCTCTGACACTCTCTGACACTCTGATACACTCTGGCACTCTCAGACACTCTCTGACACTCTCTATCTTTCTCTGTCACTCTCTGATACACTCTGACACTCTCAGACACTCTCTGACACACTCAGACACTCTCTACCACTCTCTATCACTCTCTGACACTCTCTGATACACTCTAACAATCTCAGACACTCTCTGACACTCTCTATCACTCGCTGACTCAATCTGACACTCTCAGACAGTCTCAGAAACTCTCGATCACTCTCTGACACTCTCTGACACTCTCTGATTCTCTCTGATACACTCTGGCACTCTCTGACACTCTCTATCACTCTCTGACACTCTGACAATCTCAGACAAACTCAGACACTCTCTGACACTCTCTATCACTCTCTGACACTCTCTGACACTTTCAGGCTCTCTCTGCCACTCTCTATCACTCTCTGACACTCTCTGACACTCTCTGACCCTCACTATCACTATCTGACCCTCTCTGACACTCTCTGACACTTTCAGGCACTCTCTGCCACTCTCTATCACTCTCTGACACTCTCTGACACTCTCTGACCCTCTCTATCACTATCTGACCCTCTCTGACACTCTCAGACTCTCTCAGACACTCGATGACACTCACTTTCACTCTCTGACACTCTCTGACACTTTCAGACATTCTCTGCCACTCTCGATTACTCTCTATCACTCGCTGACACTTTCAGACACTCTCTGCCACTCTCCATCACTCTCTGTCACTCTCTGACACTCGCTGAAACTCTCACACTCTCTGACACTCTCACACTCTCTGACACGCACACACTCGCGGACCCTCTCTGACACTCTCTATCACTCTCTGACACTCTCTGACACTCTCTGACACTCTCTATCACTCTCTGACACTCTCTGACAATCTCAGACACACTCAGACACTCTCTGACACTCTCTGACACGGTCTATCACTCTCTGACACTCTCTGACACTTTCAGACACTCTCTGCCACTCTCTCTCACTCTCTATCACTCTCTGACACTCTCTGACACTCTCACACTCTCTGACACTCTCACACACTCTCACACATTCTCTGACACTCAGAGACCAACTCTGACACTCTCTGTCACTGTCTGACACTCTCTGACACTCTCACACTCTCTGACACTCTCACTCTCTCTGACTCTCTCTGACACTCGCTCACACTCTCTGACACTCTCTGACCCTCTCTGAAACTCTGTGACACTCTCTGACACTCTCTATCACTCTCTATCACTCTCTGACACTCACAGACACTCTCTTACACTCTCCATCACTCTCAGACACTCTCTGATACACGGTGACACTCTCAGACACACTCTGACACACTCAGACACTCTCTGCCACACTCTATCACACTCTCACACAGTCTGACACTCTTTGATACACTCTAACACTCTCAGACACTCTGTGACACTCTCTATCACTATCTGACACTCGCTGACACTCTCAGACAGTCTCAGACACTCTCTATCACTCTCTGACAATCTCTGACACTCTCTGATACTCTCTAATACACTCTGACACTCTCTATCTCTCTCTGACACTCTCATACAAACTCAGACACTCTCTGACACTCTCTATCACTCTCTGACACTTTCAGACACTCTCTACCACTCTCTATCACTCTCTATCACTCTCAGACACTCTCAGACACACTCTGACACTCTCTGATACTCTCTGATACTCTCTGACACTCTCTGACACTCTCTGACAACCTCAGACACACTCAGACACTCTCTGACACTTTCAGACACTCTCTGCCACTCTCTATCACTCCCGATCACTCTTTGAAACTCTCTGCCACTCTCTGACACTCTCTATCACTCTCTGACTCTCTCTGACACTTTCAGACACTCTCTGCCACTCTCTATCACTCTCTGAAACTCTCTGCCACTCTCTGACACTCCCAATCACTCTCTGACACTCTCTGACACTCTCTCTGACACTCTCTCACACTCTCTGACACTCTCTGACCCTCCCTGACACTCTCTGGGCTCTGCCACTCTCTATCACTCTCTGACACTCTCTGACAATCTAAGACACTTTCAGACACTCTCTGTCACTCTCTATCACTTTCTATCACTCTCTGACACTCACTGACACTCTCTATCAGTCTCTGACACTCTTTGACACTCTCTGACACTCTCTGACACTCTCACAGTCTCTGACACTCTCTCACACTCTCTGACACTCTCTGACACACTCTGTCCCTCTCTGACACTCTCTGACACTCTCACACTCTCGGACCCTCTCTGATACTCTCTGACACTCTCTATCACTCTCTGACACTCTGTGACACTCTCAATCACACTCTGACACTTTCAGACACTCTCTGCCACTCTCTGAAACTTTCAGACACTCTCTGCCACTCTCTATTACTCTCTGACTCTCTCTGACACTCTCTGACACTCTCACACTCTCTGACACACTCTGACACTCTCTGACATTCTCTCACACTCTCTGACACTCTCTGACCCTCTCTGACAATCTCTGACACTCTCTGACAATCTCTATCACTCTCTGACACTTTCAGACACTCTCTGCCACTCTCCATCACTCTTTCACTCTCTGAAACTTTCAGACACTCTCTATCACTCTCTATCACTCTCGATCACTCTCTGACACTCTCTGACACTCTCTGACACTCTCTGACACTCTCTGACACTCTCTATCACTCTCAGACACTCTCTGCCACTCTCTATCACTCTCTGACACTCTCTGACACTCTCTGACACTCACAAACTCTCTGACACTCTTTCACACTCTCTGACACTCTCTGACCCTCTCTGACACTGTCAGACACTCTCTGGCACTCTCTATCACTGTCAATCATTCTCAATCACTCTCAATCACTCTCAATCACTCTCTGACCCTCTCTGACAATCTCTGGCACTTATAGATACTTTGAGACACACTCAGACACTCTCTCTCACTCTCTATCACTCTCTATCGCTGTCTATCACTCTCGGACACTCTCTGACACTCTCGGACACTCTCTGACACTCTCTGACAATCTCAGACACACTCTGACACTCTCTGACACTCTCTATCACTCTCTGACACTCTCTGACACTCTCTCTGAAACTCTCTGACACTCTCTCACACTCTCTGACACTCTCTCACACTCTCTCACACTCTCTGACCCTCCCTGACACTCTCTGAGACTCTCTGACACTCTCTATCACTCTCTGACACTCTCTGACAATCTCAGACACACTCAGACACTCTCTGACACTCTCGATCACTCTCTGACACACTATGACACTTTCAGACACTCTCTGCCACTCTCTATCACTCTCTATCACTCGCTGACACTTTCAGACACTCTCTGCCACCCTCTATCTCTCTCTATCACTCTCTGACACTCTCTGACACACTCTGACACACTCACACTTTCTGACACTCTCACAATCTCGGACCCTCTCTGACACTCTCTGTCACTCGCTGACACTCTCTGACACTTTCAGACACTCTCTGCCACTCTCTATCACTCTCTGACACTCTCTGACACTCTCTGACACTCTCTGACACTCTCACAGTCTCTGACACTCTCTCACACTCTCTGACACTCTCTGACACACTCTGTCCCTCTCTGACACTCTCTGACACTCTCTCACTCTCGGACCCTCTCTGAAACTCTCTGACACTCTCTCACACTCTCTGACACTCTCTCACACTCTCTCACACTCTCTGACCCTCCCTGACACTCTCTGAGACTCTCTGACACTCTCTATCACTCTCTGACACTCTCTGACAATCTCAGACACACTCAGACACTCTCTGACACTCTCGATCACTCTCTGACACACTATGACACTTTCAGACACTCTCTGCCACTCTCTATCACTCTCTATCACTCGCTGACACTTTCAGACACTCTCTGCCACCCTCTATCTCTCTCTATCACTCTCTGACACTCTCTGACACACTCTGACACACTCACACTTTCTGACACTCTCACAATCTCGGATCCTCTCTGACACTCTCTGTCACTCGCTGACACTCTCTGACACTTTCAGACACTCTCTGCCACTCTCTATCACTCTCTGACACTCTCTGACACACTCTGTCCCTCTCTGACACTCTCTGACACTCTCTCACTCTCGGACCCTCTCTGAAACTCTCTGACACTCTCTATCACTCTCTGACACTCTCTATCACACTCTGACACTCTCTGACACTTTCAGACACTCTCTGCCACTCTCTATTATTCTCTGACTCTCTCTGACACTCTCTGACACTCTCACACTCTCTGACACACTTTGACACTCTCTGACACTCTCTGACATTCTCTCACACTCTCTGACACTCTCTGACCCTCTCTGACAATCTCTGACACTCTCTGACAATCTCTATCACTCTCTGACACTCTCTGACACACTCAGACACTCTCTATCACTCTCTGTCACTTTCAGACACTCTCTGCCACTCTCCATCACTCTTTCACTATCTGAAACTTTCAGACACTCTCTATCACTCTCTGTCACTCTCGATCACTCTCTGACACTCTCTGACACTCTCTAACACTCTCAGACACTCTCTGACACTTTCAGACACTCTGCCACTCTCTATCACTCTCTGACACTCTCTGACACTCTCTGACACTCGCACACTATCTGACACTCTCTGACACTCTTTCATACTCTCTGACACTCTCTGACACACTCTGTCCCTCTCTGACACTCTCTGACACTCTCACACTCTCTGACACACTTTGACACTCTCTGACACTCTCTGACATTCTCTCACACTCTCTGACACTCTCTGACCCTCTCTGACAATCTCTGACACTCTCTGACAATCTCTATCACTCTCTGACACTCTCTGACACACTCAGACACTCTCTATCACTCTCTGTCACTTTCAGACACTCTCTGCCACTCTCCATCACTCTTTCACTCTCTGAAACTTTCAGACACTCTCTATCACTCTCTATCACTCTCGATCACTCTCTGACACTCTCTGACACTCTCTATCACTCTCAGACACTCTCTGACACTTTCAGACACTCTCTGCCACTCTCTATCACTCTCTGACACTCTCTGACACTCTCTGACACTCACACACTCTCTGACACTCTTTCACTCTCTCTGACACTCTCTGACCCTCTCTGACCCTCTCTCACACTGTCAGACACTCTCTGGCACATTCTATCACTGTCAATCATTCTCAATCACTCTCAATCACTCTCTGACCCTCTCTGACAATCTCTGGCACTTATAGATACTTTGAGACACACTCAGACACTCTCTCTCACTCTCTATCACTCTCTATCACTCTCTGACACTGTCAGACACTCTCTGACACACTCAGACACTCTCTACCACTCTCTATCACTCTCTGACACTCTCTGATACACTCTAACACTCTCAGACACTCTTTGACACTCTCTATCACTCGCTGACTCAATCTGACACTCGCAGACAGTCTCAGAAACTCTCGATCACTCTCTGACACTCTCTGACACTCTCTGATTCTCTCTGATACACTCTGGCACTCTCTGACACTCTCTATCACTCTCTGACACTCTGACAATCTCAGACAAACTCAGACACTCTCTGACACTCTCTATCACTCTCTGACTCTCTCTGACACTTTCAGGCTCTCTCTGCCACTCTCTATCACTCTCTGACACTCTCTGACCCTCTCTATCACTATCTGACCCTCTCTGACACTCTCTGACACTTTCAGGCACTCTCTGCCACTCTCTATCACTCTCTGACACTCTCTGACACTCTCTGACCCTCTCTATCACTATCTGACCCTCTCTGACACTCTCAGACTCTCTCAGACACTCGATGACACTCACTTTCACTCTCTGACACTCTCTGACACTTTCAGACATTCTCTGCCACTCTCGATTACTCTCTATCACTCGCAGACACTTTCAGACACTCTCTGCCACTCTCCATCACTCTCTGTCACTCTCTGACACTCTCTGAAACTCTCACACTCTCTGACACTCTCACACTCTCTGACACGCACACACTCGCGGACCCTCTCTGACACTCTCTATCCCTCTCTGACACTCTCTGACACTCCCTGACACTGTCTATCACTCTCTGACTCTCTCTGACAATCTCAGACACACTCAGACACTTTCTGACACTCTCTGACACTGTCTATCACTCTCTGACACTCTCTGACACTTTCAGACACTCTCTGCCACTCTCTCTCACTCTCTATCACTCTCTGACACTCTCTGACACTCTCTGACACTCTCACACTGTCTGACACTCTCACACACTCTCACACATTCACTGACACTCAGAGACCAACTCTGACACTCTCTGTCACTGTCTGACACTCTCTGACACTCTCACACTCTCTGACACTCTCACTCTCTCTGACTCTCTCTGACACTCGCTCACACTCTCTGACACTCTCTGACCCTCTCTGAAACTCTGTGACACTCTCTGACACTCTCTATCACTCTCTATCACTCTCTGACACTCACAGACACTCTCTTACACTCTCCATCACTCTCAGACACTCTCTGATACACTGTGACACTCTCAGACACACTCTGACACACTCAGACACTCTCTGCCACACTCTATCACACTCTCACACAGTCTGACAATCTCTGATACACTCTAACACTCTCAGACACTCTCTGACACTCTCTATCACTATCTGACACTCGCTGACACTCTCAGACAGTCTCAGACACTCTCTATCACTATCTGACAATCTCTGACACTCTCTGATACTCTCTAATACACTCTGACACTCTCTATCTCTCTCTGACACTCTCATACAAACTCAGACACTCTCTGACACTCTCTATCACTCTCTGACACTTTCAGACACTCTCTACCACTCTCTATCACTCTCTATCACTCTCAGACACTCTCAGACACACTCTGACACTCTCTGATACTCTCTGATACTCTCTGACACTCTCTGACACTCTCTGACAACCTCAGACACACTCAGACACTCTCTGACACTTTCAGACACTCTCTGCCACTCTCTATCACTCCCTATCACTCTCTGAAACTCTCTGCCACTCTCTGACACACTCTATCACTCTCTGACACTCTCTGACACTTTCAGACACTCTCTGCCACTCTCTATCACTCTCTGAAACTCTCTGCCACTCTCTGACACTCCCTATCACTCTCTGACACTCTCTGACCCTCTCTCTGACACTCTCTCACACTCTCTGACACTCTCTGACCCTCCCTGACACTCTCTGGGATTTTGCCACTCTCTATCACTCTCTGACACTCTCTGACAATCTCAGACACACTCAGACACTCTCTGACACTCTCGATCACTCTCTGACACTCTCTGACACTTTCAGACACTCTCTGTCACTCTCTATCACTTTCTATCACTCTCTGACACTCACTGACACTCTCTGACACTCTCACACTCTCGGAACCTCTCTGACACTCTCTGACACTCTCTAACACTCTCTGAAACTCTCGGACACTCTCTATCACTCTCTGACACTCTCTGACACTTTGAGACACTCTCTGCCAATCTCTATCAATCTCAGACACTCTCTGACACTCTCACTGACACTCTCTCACACTCTCTCACACTCTCTGACACTCTCTGACCCTCCCTGACACTCTCTGGGTCTCTGCCACTCTCTATCACTCGCTGACACTCTCTGACAATCTCAGACACACTCAGACACTCTCTGACACTCTCGATCACTCTCTGACACTTTCAGACACTCTCTGCCACTCACTATCACTCTCTATCACTCGCTGACACTTTCAGACACTCTCTGTCACTCTCTATCACTTTCTATCACTCTCTGACACTCTCAAACTCTCGGAACCTCTCTGACACTCTCTGACACTCTCTATCACTCTCTGAAACTATCGGACACTCTCTATCACTCTCTGACACTCTCTGACACTTTGAGACACTCTCTGCCAATCTCTATCACTCTCTGACACTCTCTGACACTCTCACACTCTCTGACACTCTCTCACACTCTCTGACACTTTCAGACACTCTCTGCCACTCTCCATCACTCTTTCACTCTCTGAAACTTTCAGACACTCTCTATCACTCTCTATCACTCTCGATCACTCTCTGACACTCTCTGACACTCTCTATCACTCTCAGACACTCTCTGACACTTTCAGACACTCTCTGCCACTCTCTATCACTCTCTGACACTCTCTGACACTCTCTGACACTCACACACTCTCTGACACTCTTTCACTCTCTCTGACACTCTCTGACCCTCTCTGACCCTCTCTCACACTGTCAGACACTCTCTGGCACATTCTATCACTGTCAATCATTCTCAATCACTCTCAATCACTCTCTGACCCTCTCTGACAATCTCTGGCACTTATAGATACTTTGAGACACACTCAGACACTCTCTCTCACTCTCTATCACTCTCTATCACTCTCTGACACTCTCAGACACTCTCTGACACACTCAGACACTCTCTACCACTCTCTATCACTCTCTGACACTCTCTGATACACTCTAACACTCTCAGACACTCTTTGACACTCTCTATCACTCGCTGACTCAATCTGACACTCGCAGACAGTCTCAGAAACTCTCGATCACTCTCTGACACTCTCTGACACTCTCTGATTCTCTCTGATACACTCTGGCACTCTCTGACACTCTCTATCACTCTCTGACACTCTGACAATCTCAGACAAACTCAGACACTCTCTGACACTCTCTATCACTCTCTGACTCTCTCTGACACTTTCAGGCTCTCTCTGCCACTCTCTATCACTCTCTGACACTCTCTGACCCTCTCTATCACTATCTGACCCTCTCTGACACTCTCTGACACTTTCAGGCACTCTCTGCCACTCTCTATCACTCTCTGACACTCTCTGACACTCTCTGACCCTCTCTATCACTATCTGACCCTCTCTGACACTCTCAGACTCTCTCAGACACTCGATGACACTCACTTTCACTCTCTGACACTCTCTGACACTTTCAGACATTCTCTGCCACTCTCGATTACTCTCTATCACTCGCAGACACTTTCAGACACTCTCTGCCACTCTCCATCACTCTCTGTCACTCTCTGACACTCTCTGAAACTCTCACACTCTCTGACACTCTCACACTCTCTGACACGCACACACTCGCGGACCCTCTCTGACACTCTCTATCCCTCTCTGACACTCTCTGACACTCCCTGACACTGTCTATCACTCTCTGACACTCTCTGACAATCTCAGACACACTCAGACACTTTCTGACACTCTCTGACACTGTCTATCACTCTCTGACACTCTCTGACACTTTCAGACACTCTCTGCCACTCTCTCTCACTCTCTATCACTCTCTGACACTCTCTGACACTCTCTGACACTCTCACACTGTCTGACACTCTCACACACTCTCACACATTCACTGACACTCAGAGACCAACTCTGACACTCTCTGTCACTGTCTGACACTCTCTGACACTCTCACACTCTCTGACACTCTCACTCTCTCTGACACTCTCTGACACTCGCTCACACTCTCTGACACTCTCTGACCCTCTCTGAAACTCTGTGACACTCTCTGACACTCTCTATCACTCTCTATCACTCTCTGACACTCACAGACACTCTCTTACACTCTCCATCACTCTCAGACACTCTCTGATACACTGTGACACTCTCAGACACACTCTGACACACTCAGACACTCTCTGCCACACTCTATCACACTCTCACACAGTCTGACAATCTCTGATACACTCTAACACTCTCAGACACTCTCTGACACTCTCTATCACTATCTGACACTCGCTGACACTCTCAGACAGTCTCAGACACTCTCTATCACTATCTGACAATCTCTGACACTCTCTGATACTCTCTAATACACTCTGACACTCTCTATCTCTCTCTGACACTCTCATACAAACTCAGACACTCTCTGACACTCTCTATCACTCTCTGACACTTTCAGACACTCTCTACCACTCTCTATCACTCTCTATCACTCTCAGACACTCTCAGACACACTCTGACACTCTCTGATACTCTCTGATACTCTCTGACACTCTCTGACACTCTCTGACAACCTCAGACACACTCAGACACTCTCTGACACTTTCAGACACTCTCTGCCACTCTCTATCACTCCCTATCACTCTCTGAAACTCTCTGCCACTCTCTGACACACTCTATCACTCTCTGACACTCTCTGACACTTTCAGACACTCTCTGCCACTCTCTATCACTCTCTGAAACTCTCTGCCACTCTCTGACACTCCCTATCACTCTCTGACACTCTCTGACCCTCTCTCTGACACTCTCTCACACTCTCTGACACTCTCTGACCCTCCCTGACACTCTCTGGGATTTTGCCACTCTCTATCACTCTCTGACACTCTCTGACAATCTCAGACACACTCAGACACTCTCTGACACTCTCGATCACTCTCTGACACTCTCTGACACTTTCAGACACTCTCTGTCACTCTCTATCACTTTCTATCACTCTCTGACACTCACTGACACTCTCTGACACTCTCACACTCTCGGAACCTCTCTGACACTCTCTGACACTCTCTAACACTCTCTGAAACTCTCGGACACTCTCTATCACTCTCTGACACTCTCTGACACTTTGAGACACTCTCTGCCAATCTCTATCAATCTCAGACACTCTCTGACACTCTCACTGACACTCTCTCACACTCTCTCACACTCTCTGACACTCTCTGACCCTCCCTGACACTCTCTGGGTCTCTGCCACTCTCTATCACTCGCTGACACTCTCTGACAATCTCAGACACACTCAGACACTCTCTGACACTCTCGATCACTCTCTGACACTTTCAGACACTCTCTGCCACTCACTATCACTCTCTATCACTCGCTGACACTTTCAGACACTCTCTGTCACTCTCTATCACTTTCTATCACTCTCTGACACTCTCAAACTCTCGGAACCTCTCTGACACTCTCTGACACTCTCTATCACTCTCTGAAACTATCGGACACTCTCTATCACTCTCTGACACTCTCTGACACTTTGAGACACTCTCTGCCAATCTCTATCACTCTCTGACACTCTCTGACACTCTCACACTCTCTGACACTCTCTCACACTCTCTGACACTCTCTGACACACTCTATCACAACTGACACTCGCTGACACTCTCAGACAGTCTCAGACACTCTCTATCACTATCTGACAATCTCTGACACTCTCTGATACTCTCTAATACACTCTGACACTCTCTATCTCTCTCTGACACTCTCATACAAACTCAGACACTGTCTGACACTCTCTATCACTCTCTGACACTTTCATACACTCTCTACCACTCTCTATCACTCTCTATCACTCTCAGACACTCTCAGACACACTCTGACACTCTCTGATACTCTCTGATACTCTCTGACACTCTCTGACACTCTCTGACAACCTCAGACACACTCAGACACTCTCTGACACTTTCAGACACTCTCTGCCACTCTCTATCACTCTCTGAAACTCTCTGCCACTCTCTGACACTCCCTATCACTCTCTGACACTCTCTGACCCTCTCTCTGACACTCTCTCACACTCTCTGACACTCTCTGACCCTCCCTGACACTCTCTGGGACTCTGCCACTCTCTATCACTCTCTGACACTCTCTGACAATCTCAGACACACTCAGACACTCTCTGACACTCTCGATCACTCTCTGACACTCTCTGACACTTTCAGACACTCTCTGTCACTCTCTATCACTTTCTATCACTCTCTGACACTCACTGACACTCTCTGACACTCTCACACTCTCGGAACCTCTCTGACACTCTCTGACACTCTCTAACACTCTCTGAAACTCTCGGACACTCTCTATCACTCTCAGACACTTTCTGACACTCTCTGCCACTCTCTATCACTTTCTGACACTCTCTGACACTCTCTGACACTCACACACTCTCTGACACTCTTTCACTCTCTCTGACACTCTCTGACCCTCTCTGACACTGTCAGACACTCTCTGGCACACTCTGTCACTGTCAATCATTCTCAATCACTCTCAATCACTCTCAATCACTCTCTGACCCTCTCTGACAATCTCTGGCACTTATAGATACTTTGAGACACACTCAGACACTCTCTCTCACTCTCTATCACTCTCTATCACTCTCTATCACTCTCTGACACTCTCTGACACTCTGATACACTCTGGCACTCTCAGACACTCTCTGACACTCTCTATCTTTCTCTGTCACTCTCTGATACACTCTGACACTCTCAGACACTCTCTGACACACTCAGACACTCTCTACCACTCTCTATCACTCTCTGACACTCTCTGATACACTCTAACACTCTCAGACACTCTCTGACACTCTCTATCACTCGCTGACTCAATCTGACACTCTCAGACAGTCTCAGAAACTCTCGATCACTCTCTGACACTCTCTGACACTCTCTGATTCTCTCTGATACACTCTGGCACTCTCTGACACTCTCTATCACTCTCTGACACTCTGACAATCTCAGACAAACTCAGACACTCTCTGACACTCTCTATCACTCTCTGACACTCTCTGACACTTTCAGGCTCTCTCTGCCACTCTCTATCACTCTCTGACACTCTCTGACACTCTCTGACCCTCTCTATCACTATCTGACCCTCTCTGACACTCTCTGACACTTTCAGGCAATCTCTGCCACTCTCTATCACTCTCTGACACTCTCTGACACTCTCTGACCCTCTCTATCACTATCTGACCCTCTCTGACACTCTCAGACTCTCTCAGACACTCGATGACACTCACTTTCACTCTCTGACACTCTCTGACACTTTCAGACATTCTCTGCCACTCTCGATTACTCTCTATCACTCGCTGACACTTTCAGACACTCTCTGCCACTCTCCATCACTCTCTGTCACTCTCTGACACTCTCTGAAACTCTCACACTCTCTGACACTCTCACACTCTCTGACACGCACACACTCGCGGACCCTCTCTGACACTCTCTATCACTCTCTGACACTCTCTGACACTCTCTGACACTCTCTATCACTCTCTGACACTCTCTGACAATCTCAGACACACTCTGACACTCTCTGACACTCTCTGACACGGTCTATCACTCTCTGACACTCTCTGACACTTTCAGACACTCTCTGCCACTCTCTCTCACTCTCTATCACTCTCTGACACTCTCTGACACTCTCACACTCTCTGACACTCTCACACACTCTCACACATTCTCTGACACTCAGAGACCAACTCTGACACTCTCTGTCACTGTCTGACACTCTCTGACACTCTCACACTCTCTGACACTCTCACTCTCTCTGACTCTCTCTGACACTCGCTCACACTCTCTGACACTTTCTGACCCTCTCTGAAACTCTGTGACACTCTCTGACACTCTCTATCACTCTCCATCACTCTCAGACACTCTCTGATACACGGTGACACTCTCAGACACACTCTGACACACTCAGACACTCTCTGCCACACTCTATCACACTCTCACACAGTCTGACACTCTCTGATACACTCTAACACTCTCAGACACTCTCTGACACTCTCTATCACTATCTGACACTCGCTGACACTCTCAGACAGTCTCAGACACTCTCTATCACTCTCTGACAATCTCTGACACTCTCTGATACTCTCTAATACACTCTGACACTCTTTATCTCTCTCTGACACTCTCATACAAACTCAGACACTCTCTGACACTCTCTATCACTCTCTGACACTTTCAGACACTCTCTACCACTCTCTATCACTCTCTATCACTCTCAGACACTCTCAGACACACTCTGACACTCTCTGATACTCTCTGATACTCTCTGACACTCTCTGACACTCTCTGACAACCTCAGACACACTCAGACACTCTCTGACACTTTCAGACACTCTCTGCCACTCTCTATCACTCCCTATCACTCTTTGAAACTCTCTGCCACTCTCTGACACTCTCTATCACTCTCTGACTCTCTCTGACACTTTCAGACACTCTCTGCCTCTCTCTATCACTCTCTGAAACTCTCTGCCACTCTCTGACACTCCCAATCACTCTCTGACACTCTCTGACCCTCTCTCTGACACTCTCTCACACTCTCTGACACTCTCTGACCCTCCCTGACACTCTCTGGGCTCTGCCACTCTCTATCACTCTCTGACACTCTCTGACAATCTCAGACACTTTCAGACACTCTCTGTCACTCTCTATCACTTTCTATCACTCTCTGACACTCACTGACACTCTCTATCAGTCTCTGACACTCTTTGACACTCTCTGACACTCTCTGACACTCTCACAGTCTCTGACACTCTCTCACACTCTCTGACACTCTCTGACACACTCTGTCCCTCTCTGACACTCTCTGACACTCTCACACTCTCGGACCCTCTCTGATACTCTCTGACACTCTCTATCACTCTCTGACACTCTGTGACACTCTCAATCACACTCTGACACTTTCAGACACTCTCTGCCACTCTCTGAAACTTTCAGACACTCTCTGCCACTCTCTATTACTCTCTGACTCTCTCTGACACTCTCTGACACTCTCACACTCTCTGACACACTCTGACACTCTCTGACACTCTCTATCACTCTCTGAAACTATCGGACACTCTCTATCACTCTCTGACACTCTCTGACACTTTGAGACACTCTCTGCCAATCTCTATCACTCTCTGACACTCTCTGACACTCTCACACTCTCTGACACTCTCTCACACTCTCTGACACTCTCTGACACACTCTATCACTATCTGACACTCGCTGACACTCTCAGACAGTCTCAGACACTCTCTATCACTATCTGACAATCTCTGACACTCTCTGATACTCTCTAATACACTCTGACACTCTCTATCTCTCTCTGACACTCTCATACAAACTCAGACACTCTCTGACACTCTCTATCACTCTCTGACACTTTCAGACACTCTCTACCACTCTCTATCACTCTCTATCACTCTCAGACACTCTCAGACACACTCTGACACTCTCTGATACTCTCTGATACTCTCTGACACTCTCTGACACTCTCTGACAACCTCAGACACACTCAGACACTCTCTGACACTTTCAGACACTCTCTGCCACTCTCTATCACTCTCTGAAACTCTCTGCCACTCTCTGACACTCCCTATCACTCTCTGACACTCTCTGACCCTCTCTCTGACACTCTCTCACACTCTCTGACACTCTCTGACCCTCCCTGACACTCTCTGGGACTCTGCCACTCTCTATCACTCTCTGACACTCTCTGACAATCTCAGACACACTCAGACACTCTCTGACACTCTCGATCACTCTCTGACACTCTCTGACACTTTCAGACACTCTCTGTCACTCTCTATCACTTTCTATCACTCTCTGACACTCACTGACACTCTCTGACACTCTCACACTCTCGGAACCTCTCTGACACTCTCTGACACTCTCTAACACTCTCTGAAACTCTCGGACACTCTCTATCACTCTCAGACACTTTCTGACACTCTCTGCCACTCTCTATCACTTTCTGACACTCTCTGACACTCTCTGACACTCACACACTCTCTGACACTCTTTCACTCTCTCTGACACTCTCTGACCCTCTCTGACACTGTCAGACACTCTCTGGCACACTCTGTCACTGTCAATCATTCTCAATCACTCTCAATCACTCTCAATCACTCTCTGACCCTCTCTGACAATCTCTGGCACTTATAGATACTTTGAGACACACTCAGACACTCTCTCTCACTCTCTATCACTCTCTATCACTCTCTATCACTCTCTGACACTCTCTGACACTCTGATACACTCTGGCACTCTCAGACACTCTCTGACACTCTCTATCTTTCTCTGTCACTCTCTGATACACTCTGACACTCTCAGACACTCTCTGACACACTCAGACACTCTCTACCACTCTCTATCACTCTCTGACACTCTCTGATACACTCTAACACTCTCAGACACTCTCTGACACTCTCTATCACTCGCTGACTCAATCTGACACTCTCAGACAGTCTCAGAAACTCTCGATCACTCTCTGACACTCTCTGACACTCTCTGATTCTCTCTGATACACTCTGGCACTCTCTGACACTCTCTATCACTCTCTGACACTCTGACAATCTCAGACAAACTCAGACACTCTCTGACACTCTCTATCACTCTCTGACACTCTCTGACACTTTCAGGCTCTCTCTGCCACTCTCTATCACTCTCTGACACTCTCTGACACTCTCTGACCCTCTCTATCACTATCTGACCCTCTCTGACACTCTCTGACACTTTCAGGCAATCTCTGCCACTCTCTATCACTCTCTGACACTCTCTGACACTCTCTGACCCTCTCTATCACTATCTGACCCTCTCTGACACTCTCAGACTCTCTCAGACACTCGATGACACTCACTTTCACTCTCTGACACTCTCTGACACTTTCAGACATTCTCTGCCACTCTCGATTACTCTCTATCACTCGCTGACACTTTCAGACACTCTCTGCCACTCTCCATCACTCTCTGTCACTCTCTGACACTCTCTGAAACTCTCACACTCTCTGACACTCTCACACTCTCTGACACGCACACACTCGCGGACCCTCTCTGACACTCTCTATCACTCTCTGACACTCTCTGACACTCTCTGACACTCTCTATCACTCTCTGACACTCTCTGACAATCTCAGACACACTCAGACACTCTCTGACACTCTCTGACACGGTCTATCACTCTCTGACACTCTCTGACACTTTCAGACACTCTCTGCCACTCTCTCTCACTCTCTATCACTCTCTGACACTCTCTGACACTCTCACACTCTCTGACACTCTCACACACTCTCACACATTCTCTGACACTCAGAGACCAACTCTGACACTCTCTGTCACTGTCTGACACTCTCTGACACTCTCACACTCTCTGACACTCTCACTCTCTCTGACTCTCTCTGACACTCGCTCACACTCTCTGACACTCTCTGACCCTCTCTGAAACTCTGTGACACTCTCTGACACTCTCTATCACTCTCTATCACTCTCTGACACTCACAGACACTCTCTTACACTCTCCATCACTCTCAGACACTCTCTGATACACGGTGACACTCTCAGACACACTCTGACACACTCAGACACTCTCTGCCACACTCTATCGCACTCTCACACAGTCTGACACTCTCTGATACACTCTAACACTCTCAGACACTCTCTGACACTCTCTATCACTATCTGACACTCGCTGACACTCTCAGACAGTCTCAGACACTCTCTATCACTCTCTGACAATCTCTGACACTCTCTGATACTCTCTAATACACTCTGACACTCTTTATCTCTCTCTGACACTCTCATACAAACTCAGACACTCTCTGACACTCTCTATCACTCTCTGACACTTTCAGACACTCTCTACCACTCTCTATCACTCTCTATCACTCTCAGACACTCTCAGACACACTCTGACACTCTCTGATACTCTCTGATACTCTCTGACACTCTCTGACACTCTCTGACAACCTCAGATACACTCAGACACTCTCTGACACTTTCAGACACTCTCTGCCACTCTCTATCACTCCCTATCACTCTTTGAAACTCTCTGCCACTCTCTGACACTCTCTATCACTCTCTGACTCTCTCTGACACTTTCAGACACTCTCTGCCACTCTCTATCACTCTCTGAAACTCTCTGCCACTCTCTGATACTCCCAATCACTCTCTGACACTCTCTGACCCTCTCTCTGACACTCTCTCACACTCTCTGACACTCTCTGACCCTCCCTGACACTCTCTGGGCTCTGCCACTCTCTATCACTCTCTGACACTCTCTGACAATCTCAGACACTTTCAGACACTCTCTGTCACTCTCTATCACTTTCTATCACTCTCTGACACTCACTGACACTCTCTATCAGTCTCTGACACTCTTTGACACTCTCTGACACTCTCTGACACTCTCACAGTCTCTGACACTCTCTCACACTCTCTGACACTCTCTGACACACTCTGTCCCTCTCTGACACTCTCTGACACTCTCACACTCTCGGACCCTCTCTGATACTCTCTGACACTCTCTATCACTCTCTGACACTCTGTGACACTCTCAATCACACTCTGACACTTTCAGACACTCTCTGCCACTCTCTGAAACTTTCAGACACTCTCTGCCACTCTCTATTACTCTCTGACTCTCTCTGACACTCTCTGACACTCTCACACTCTCTGACACACTCTGACACTCTCTGACATTCTCTCACACTCTCTGACACTCTCTGACCCTCTCTGACAATCTCTGACACTCTCTGACAATCTCTATCACTCTCTGACACTTTCAGACACTCTCTGCCACTCTCCATCACTCTTTCACTCTCTGAAACTTTCAGACACTCTCTATCACTCTCTATCACTCTCGATCACTCTCTGACACTCTCTGACACTCTCTGACACTCTCTATCACTCTCAGACACTCTCTGCCACTCTCTATCACTCTCTGACACTCTCTGACACTCTCTGACACTCACAAACTCTCTGACACTCTTTCACACTCTCTGACACTCTCTGACCCTCTCTGACACTGTCAGACACTCTCTGGCACTCTCTATCACTGTCAATCATTCTCAATCACTCTCAATCACTCTCAATCACTCTCTGACCCTCTCTGACAATCTCTGGCACTTATAGATACTTTGAGACACACTCAGACACTCTCTCTCACTCTCTATCACTCTCTATCGCTGTCTATCACTCTCGGACACTCTCTGACACTCTCGGACACTCTCTGACACTCTATGACAATCTCAGACACACTCTGACACTCTCTGACACTCTCTATCACTCTCTGACACTCTCTGACACTCTCTATCACTCTCTGACACTCTCTGACACTTTCAGACACTCTCTGCCACTCTCTATCACACTCTATCACTCTCTGAAACTCTCTGACACTCTCTCTGAAACTCTCTGACACTCTCTCACACTCTCTGACACTCTCTCACACTCTCTCACACTCTCTGACCCTCCCTGACACTCTCTGAGACTCTCTGACACTCTCTATCACTCTCTGACACTCTCTGACAATCTCAGACACTCTCTGACACTCTCGATCACTCTCTGACACACTATGACACTTTCAGACACTCTCTGCCACTCTCTATCACGCTCTATCACTCGCTGACACTTTCAGACACTCTCTGCCACCCTCTATCTCTCTCTATCACTCTCTGACACTCTCTGACACACTCTGACACACTCACACTTTCTGACACTCTCACAATCTCGGACCCTCTCTGACACTCTCTGTCACTCGCTGACACTCTCTGACACTTTCAGACACTCTCTGCCACTCTCTATCACTCTCTGACACTCTCTGACACTCTCTGACACTCTCTGACACTCTCACAGTCTCTGACACTCTCTCACACTCTCTGACACTCTCTGACACACTCTGTCCCTCTCTGACACTCTCTGACACTCTCTCACTCTCGGACCCTCTCTGAAACTCTCTGACACTCTCTATCACTCTCTGACACTCTCTATCACACTCTGACACTCTCTGACACTCTCTGCCACTCTCTATTATTCTCTGACTCTCTCTGACACTCTCTGACACTCTCACACTCTCTGACACACTTTGACACTCTCTGACACTCTCTGACATTCTCTCACACTCTCTGACACTCTCTGACCCTCTCTGACAATCTCTGACACTCTCTGACAATCTCTATCACTCTCTGACACACTCAGACACTCTCTATCACTCTCTGTCACTTTCAGACACTCTCTGCCACTCTCCATCACTCTTTCACTCTCTGAAACTTTCAGACACTCTCTATCACTCTCTATCACTCTCGATCACTCTCTGACACTCTCTGACACTCTCTAACACTCTCAGACACTCTCTGACACTTTCAGACACTCTGCCACTCTCTATCACTCTCTGACACTCTCTGACACTCTCTGACACTCGCACACTATCTGACACTCTCTGACACTCTTTCATACTCTCTGACACTCTCTGACACACTCTGTCCCTCTCTGACACTCTCTGACATTCTCTCACACTCTCTGACACTCTCTGACCCTCTCTGACAATCTCTGACACTCTCTGACAATCTCTATCACTCTCTGACACTCTCTGACACACTCAGACACTCTCTATCACTCTCTGTCACTTTCAGACACTCTCTGCCACTCTCCATCACTCTTTCACTCTCTGAAACTTTCAGACACTCTCTATCACTCTCTATCACTCTCGATCACTCTCTGACACTCTCTGACACTCTCTATCACTCTCAGACACTCTCTGACACTTTCAGACACTCTCTGCCACTCTCTATCACTCTCTGACACTCTCTGACACTCTCTGACACTCACACACTCTCTGACACTCTTTCACTCTCTCTGACACTCTCTGACCCTCTCTGACCCTCTCTCGCACTGTCAGAAACTCTCTGGCAGATTCTATCACTGTCAATCATTCTCAATCACTCGCAATCACTCTCTGACCCTCTCTGACAATCTCTGGCACTTATAGATACTTTGAGACACACTCAGACACTCTCTCTCACTCTCTATCACTCTCTATCACTCTCTGACACTCTCAGACACTCTCTGACACACTCAGACACTCTCTACCACTCTCTATCACTCTCTGACACTCTCTGATACACTCTAACACTCTCAGACACTCTTTGACACTCTCTATCACTCGCTGACTCAATCTGACACTCGCAGACATTCTCAGAAACTCTCGATCACTCTCTGACACTCTCTGACACTCTCTGATTCTCTCTGATACACTCTGGCACTCTCTGACACTCTCTATCACTCTCTGACACTCTGACAATCTCAGACAAACTCAGACACTCTCTGACACTCTCTATCACTCTCTGACTCTCTCTGACACTTTCAGGCTCTCTCTGCCACTCTCTATCACTCTCTGACACTCTCTGACACTCTCTGACCCTCTCTATCACTATCTGACCCTCTCTGACACTCTCTGGCACTTTCAGGCACTCTCTGCCACTCTCTATCACTCCCTGACACTCTCTGACACTCTCTGACCCTCTCTATCACTATCTGACCCTCTCTGACACTCTCAGACTCTCTCAGACACTCGATGACACTCACTTTCACTCTCTGACACTCTCTGACACTTTCAGACATTCTCTGCCACTCTCGATTACTCTCTATCACTCGCAGACACTTTCAGACACTCTCTGCCACTCTCCATCACTCTCTGTCACTCTCTGACACTCTCTGAAACTCTCACACTCTCTGACACTCTCACACTCTCTGACACGCACACACTCGCGGACCCTCTCTGACACTCTCTATCCCTCTCTGACACTCTCTGACACTCTCTGACACTCTCTATCACTCTCTGACACTCTCTGACAATCTCAGACACACTCAGACACTTTCTGACACTCTCTGACACTGTCTATCACTCTCTGACACTCTCTGACACTTTCAGACACTCTCTGCCACTCTCTCTCACTCTCTATCACTCTCTGACACTCTCTGACACTCTCTGACACTCTCACACTGTCTGACACTCTCACACACTCTCACACATTCACTGACACTCAGAGACCAACTCTGACACTCTCTGTCACTGTCTGACACTCTCTGACACTCTCACACTCTCTGACACTCTCACTCTCTCTGACTCTCTCTGACACTCGCTCACACTCTCTGACACTCTCTGACCCTCTCTGAAACTCTGTGACACTCTCTGACACTCTCTATCACTCTCTATCACTCTCTGACACTCACAGACACTCTCTTACACTCTCCATCACTCTCAGACACTCTATGATACACTGTGACACTCTCAGACACACTCTGACACACTCAGACACTCTCTGCCACACTCTATCACACTCTCACACAGTCTGACACTCTCTGATACACTCTAACACTCTCAGACACTCTCTGACACTCTCTATCACTATCTGACACTCGCTGACACTCTCAGACAGTCTCAGACACTCTCTATCACTATCTGACAATCTCTGACACTCTCTGATACTCTCTAATACACTCTGACACTCTCTATCTCTCTCTGACACTCTCATACAAACTCAGACACTCTCTGACACTCTCTTTCACTCTCTGACACTTTCAGACACTCTCTACCACTCTCTATCACTCTCTATCACTCTCAGACACTCTCAGACACACTCTGACACTCTCTGATACTCTCTGATACTCTCTGACACTCTCTGACACTCTCTGACAACCTCAGACACACTCAGACACTCTCTGACACTTTCAGACACTCTCTGCCACTCTCTATCACTCCCTATCACTCTCTGAAACTCTCTGCCACTCTCTGATACACTCTATCACTCTCTGACACTCTCTGACACTTTCAGACACTCTCTGCCACTCTCTATCACTCTCTGAAACTCTCTGCCACTCTCTGACACTCCCTATCACTCTCTGACACTCTCTGACCCTCTCTCTGACACTCTCTCACACTCTCTGACACTCTCTGACCCTCCCTGACACTCTCTGGGATTCTGCCACTCTCTATCACTCTCTGACACTCTCTGACAATCTCAGACACACTCAGACACTCTCTGACACTCTCGATCACTCTCTGACACTCTCTGACACTTTCAGACACTCTCTGTCACTCTCTATCACTTTCTATCACTCTCTGACACTCACTGACACTCTCTGACACTCTCACACTCTCGGAACCTCTCTGACACTCTCTGACACTCTCTAACACTCTCTGAAACTCTCGGACACTCTCTATCACTCTCTGACACTCTCTGACACTTTGAGACACTCTCTGCCAATCTCTATCACTCTCTGACACTCTCTGACACTCTCACTGACACTCTCTCACACTCTCTCACACTCTCTGACACTCTCTGACCCTCCCTGACACTCTCTGGGTCTCTGCCACTCTCTATCACTCGCTGACACTCTCTGACAATCTCAGACACACTCAGACACTCTCTGACACTCTCGATCACTCTCTGACACTTTCAGACACTCTCTGCCACTCACTATCACTCTCTATCACTCGCTGACACTTTCAGACACTCTCTGTCACTCTCTATCACGTTCTATCACTCTCTGACACTCTCTGACACTCTCAAACTCTTGGAACCTCTCTGACACTCTCTGACACTCTCTATCACTCTCTGAAACTATCGGACACTCTCTATCACTCTCTGACACTCTCTGACACTTTGAGACACTCTCTGCCAATCTCTATCACTCTCTGACACTCTCTGACACTCTCACACTCTCTGACACTCTCTCACACTCTCTGACACTCTCTGACACACTCTATCACTATCTGACACTCGCTGACACTCTCAGACAGTCTCAGACACTCTCTATCACTATCTGACAATCTCTGACACTCTCTGATACTCTCTAATACACTCTGACACTCTCTATCTCTCTCTGACACTCTCATACAAACTCAGACACTCTCTGACACTCTCTATCACTCTCTGACACTTTCAGACACTCTCTACCACTCTCTATCACTCTCTATCACTCTCAGACACTCTCAGACACACTCTGACACTCTCTGATACTCTCTGATACTCTCTGACACTCTCTGACACTCTCTGACAACCTCAGACACACTCAGACACTCTCTGACACTTTCAGACACTCTCTGCCACTCTCTATCACTCTCTGAAACTCTCTGCCACTCTCTGACACTCCCTATCACTCTCTGACACTCTCTGACCCTCTCTCTGACACTCTCTCACACTCTCTGACACTCTCTGACCCTCCCTGACACTCTCTGGGACTCTGCCACTCTCTATCACTCTCTGACACTCTCTGACAATCTCAGACACACTCAGACACTCTCTGACACTCTCGATCACTCTCTGACACTCTCTGACACTTTCAGACACTCTCTGTCACTCTCTATCACTTTATATCACTCTCTGACACTCACTGACACTCTCTGACACTCTCACACTCTCGGAACCTCTCTGACACTCTCTGACACTCTCTAACACTCTCTGAAACTCTCGGACACTCTCTATCACTCTCTGACACTCTCTGACACTTTGAGACACTCTCTGCCAATCTCTATCACTCTCTGACACTCTCTGACACTCTCACTGACACTCTCTCACACTCTCTCACACTCTCTGACACTCTCAGACCCTCCCTGACACTCTCTGGGACTCTGCCACTCTCTATCACTCGCTGACACTCTCTGACAATCTCAGACACACTCAGACACTCTCTGACACTCTCGATCACTCTCTGACACTTTCAGACACTCTCTGCCACTCACTATCAGTCTCTATCACTCGCTGACACTTTCAGACACTCTCTGTCACTCTCTATCACTTTCTATCGCTCTCTGACACTCTCTGACACTCTCAAACTCTCGGAACCTCTCTGACACTCTCTGACACTCTCTATCACTCTCTGAAACTCTCGGACACTCTCTATCACTCTCTGACACTCTCTGACACTTTGAGACACTCTCTGCCAATCTCTATCACTCTCTGACACTCTCTGACACTCTCACACTCTCTGACACTCTCTCACACTCTCTGACACTCTCTGACACACTCTGTCCCTCTCTGACTCTATCTGACACTCTCACACTCTCGGACACTCTAATACTCTCTGACACTCTCTGAAACTCTCTCACGCTCTCTGACATTCTCTCACACTCTCAGACACTCTCTGACACTCTCTGACCCTCTCTGACAATCTCTGACACTCTCTGACACTCTCTGACACACTCAGACACTCCATATCACTCTCTATCACTCTCTATCACTCTCTGACTCTCTGACACTCTCTGTCACTCTCTGACACTCTCTGACACTCTCTGCCACTCTCTATCACTTTCTATCACTCTCTGACACTCTCTGAAACTCTCTGACACTCGCACACTCTCTGACACTCTTTCACACTCTCTGCCACTCTCTATCACTCTCTATCACTCTCTGACACTCTCTGACACTCTCTGACACTCTCAGACTCTCTGACACTCTCACACACTCTCACACATACTCTGACACTCAGAGACCAACTCTGACACTCTCTGTCACTGTCTGACACTCTCTGACACTCTCACACTCTCTGACACTCTCACTCTCTCTGACTCTCCCTGACACTCGCTCACACTCTCTGACACTCTCTGACCCTCTCTGAAACTCTCTGACACTCTCTGACACTCTCTATCACTCTCTGACACTCACAGACACTCTCTTACACTCTCCATCACTCTCAGACACTCTCTGATACACTGTGACACTCTCAGACACACTCTGACACACTCAGACACACTCTGCCACACTCTATCACACTCTCACACTGTCTGACACTCTCTGATACACTCTAACACTCTCAGACACTCTTTGACACTCTCTATCACTATCTGACACTCGCTGACACTCTCAGACAGTCTCAGACACTCTCTATCACTATCTGACACTCTCTGACACTCTCTGATACTCTCTGATACTCTCTAATACACTCTGACACTCTCTATCTCTCTCTGACACTCTCTGACAATCTCAGACACACTCAGACACTCTCTGACACTCTCGATCACTCTCTGACACTCTCTGACACTTTCAGACACTCTCTGACACTTTCAGACACTCTCTGCCACTCACTATCACTCTCTATCACTCGCTGATACTTTCAGACACTCTCTGTCACTCTCTATCACTTTCTATCACTCTCTGACACTCACTGACACTCTCTGACACTCTCACACTCTCGGACCCTCTCTGACACTCCCTGACACTCTCTATCACTCTCTGCCACTCTCGGACACTCTCTATCACTCTCTGACACTCTCTGATACTCTCTGATACTCTCTAATACACTCTGACACTCTCTATCTCTCTCTGACACTCTCTGACAATCTCAGACACACTCAGACACTCTCTGACACTCTCGATCACTCTCTGACACTCTCTGACACTTTCAGAAACGCTCTCACACTTTAAGACACTCTCTGCCACTCACTATCACTCTCTATCACTCGCTGACACTTTCAGACACTCTCTGACACACTCTGTCCCTCTCTGACACTCTCACACTCTCGGACACTCTCACACTCTCTGACACTCTCTGACACTCTCTCACGCACACTGACATTCTCTCACACTCTCTGACAATCTCTGACACTCTCTGACACTCTCTGACACACCCAGACACTCTCAGTCACTCTCTGACACTTTCAGACACTCTCTGCCACTCTCTATCACTCTATATCACTCTCTGACACTTTCAGACACTCTCTATCACTCTCTATCACTCTCTGTCACTCTCTGTCACTCTCTGACACTCTCTGACACTCTCTGACACTCTCTATCACTCTGTGACAATCTCTGACACTCTCCGACACTCTCTGACACACTCAGACACTCTCTATCACTCTCTGACACTTTCAGACACTCTCTGCCACTCTCTATCACTCTATATCACTCTCTGACACTTTCAGACTCTCTCTATCAATCTCTATCGCTCTCTATCACTCTCTGACACTCTCTGACACTCTCTATCACTCTATATTACTCTCTGACACTTTCAGACACTCTCTATCACTCTCTAGCACTCTCTATCACTCTCTGACACTTTCAGACACTCTCTATCACTCTCTAGCACTCTCTATCACTCTCTGACACTCTCTGACACTCTCTGCCACTCTCTATCACTTTCTATCACTCTCTGACACTTTCTGACACTCTCTGACACTCTTTCACACTCTCTGCCACTCTCTATCACTCTCTATCACTCTCTGACACTCTCTGACACTCTCTGACACACTCACACTCTCTGACACTCTCACACACTCTCACACATACTCTGACACTCAGAGACCAACTCTGACACTCTCTGTCACTGTCTGACACTCTCTGACACTCTCACACTCTCTGACACTCTCACTCTGTCTGACTCTCTCTGACACTCGCTCACACTCTCTGACACTCTCTGACACTCTCTATCACTCTCTGACACTCACAGACACTCTCTTACACTCTCCATCACTCTGAGACACTCTCTGATACACTGTGACACTCTCAGACACACTCTGACACACTCAGACACTCTCTGCCACACTCTATCACACTCTCACACTGTCTGACACTCTCTGATACACTCTAACACTCTCAGACACTCTCTGACACTCTCCATCACTATCTGACACTCGCTGACACTCTCAGACAGTCTCAGACACTCTCTATCACTATCTGACACTCTCTGACACTCTCTGATACTCTCTGATACTCTCTAATACACTCTGACACTCTCTATCTCTCTCTGACACTCTCTGACAATCTCAGACACACTCAGACACTCTCTGCCACTCACTATCACTCTCTATCACTCGCTGATACTTTCAGACACTCTCTGTCACTCTCTATCACTTTCTATCACTCTCTGACACTCACTGACACTCTCTGACACTCTCACACTCTCGGACCCTCTCTGACACTCCCTGACACTCTCTATCACTCTCTGCCACTCTCGGACACTCTTTATCACTCTCTGACACTCTCTGACAATCTCAGACACACTCAGACACTCTCTGACACTCTCGATCACTCTCTGACACTCTCTGACACTTTCAGACACTCTCTGACACTTTCAGACACTCTCTGCCACTCACTATCACTCTCTATCACTCGCTGACACTTTCAGACACTCTCTGACACACTCTGTCCCTCTCTGACACTCTCTGACACTCTCACACTCTCGGACACTCTCACACTCTCTGACACTCTCTGACACTCTCTCACGCACTCTGACATTCTCTCACACTCTCTGACAATCTCTGACACTCTCTGACACTCTCTGACACACTCAGACACTCTCAATCACTCTCTGACACTTTCAGACACTCTCTGCCACTCTCTATCACTCTATATCACTCTCTGACACTTTCAGACACTCTCTATCACTCTCTGACACTCTCAGACACTCTCAATCACTCTCTGACACTCTCTGACACGCTCTGACATCCTCTGACACCCTCTGACACTCTCTGACAATCTCTGACACTCTCTATCACTCTGTGACAATCTCTGACACTCTCCGACACTCTCTGACACACTCAGACACTCTCTATCACTCTCTGACACTTTCAGACACTCTCTGCCACTCTCTATCACTCTATATCACTCTCTGACACTTTCAGACTCTCTCTATCAATCTCTATCACTCTCTATCACTCTCTGACACTCTCTGACACTCTCTATCACTCTCTGACACTCTCTGACACTCTCTGCCACTCTCTATCACTCTCTATCACTCTCTGACACTCTCTGACACTCTCTGACACTCGCACACTCTCTGACACTCTCTGACACTCTTTCACACTCTCTGACACTCTCTGACCCTCTCTGACACTCTCTGAAACTCTCAGACACTCCCTGGCACACTCTATCACTCACTGACACTCTCTATCACTGTCAATCATTCTCAATCACTCTCAATCACTCTCTGACACTCTCTGACACTCTCTGACCCTCTCTATCACTCTCAGACTCTCTCTGACACTTTCAGACACTCTCTGCCACTCTCTATCACTCTCTGACACTCTCTGACACTCTCTGACACTCGCACACTATCTGACACTCTCTGACACTCTTTCACACTCTCTGACACTCCCTGACCCTCTCTGACCCTCTCTGACACTCTCAGTCAGTCTCTGGCACACTCGATCACTCTCTGACACTCTCTATCACTCTCTGTCACGCTCTGACACTCTCAGATACACTCTGGCACTCTCAGACAATCTCTGCCACTCTATATCACTCTCTGACACTCTCTGATACACTCTAACACTCTCAGACACTCTCTGACACTCTCTATCACTCACTGACACTCTCTGTCACTCTCTGACACTCTCCGACACTTTCAGACACTCTCTGCCACTCTCTATCACTCCCTGACACTCTCTTACACTCTCTGACACTCTCACACTCTCTGACACTCTCTCACACTCTCTGACACTCTCTGACACACTCTGACCCTCCCTGACACTCTCTGACACTATCTGACACTCTCTGACACTCTCACACTCTCTGACACTCTCACACTCTCTGACACTCTCTGACACTTTCAGGCTCTCTCTGCCACTCTCTATCACTCTCTGACACTCTCTGACACTCTCTGACCCTCTCTATCACTATCTGACCCTCTCTGACACTCTCTGGCACTTTCAGGCACTCTCTGCCACTCTCTATCACTCCCTGACACTCTCTGACACTCTCTGACCCTCTCTATCACTATCTGACCCTCTCTGACACTCTCAGACTCTCTCAGACACTCGATGACACTCACTTTCACTCTCTGACACTCTCTGACACTTTCAGACATTCTCTGCCACTCTCGATTACTCTCTATCACTCGCAGACACTTTCAGACACTCTCTGCCACTCTCCATCACTCTCTGTCACTCTCTGACACTCTCTGAAACTCTCACACTCTCTGACACTCTCACACTCTCTGACACGCACACACTCGCGGACCCTCTCTGACACTCTCTATCCCTCTCTGACACTCTCTGACACTCTCTGACACTCTCTATCACTCTCTGACACTCTCTGACAATCTCAGACACACTCAGACACTTTCTGACACTCTCTGACACTGTCTATCACTCTCTGACACTCTCTGACACTTTCAGACACTCTCTGCCACTCTCTCTCACTCTCTATCACTCTCTGACACTCTCTGACACTCTCTGACACTCTCACACTGTCTGACACTCTCACACACTCTCACACATTCACTGACACTCAGAGACCAACTCTGACACTCTCTGTCACTGTCTGACACTCTCTGACACTCTCACACTCTCTGACACTCTCACTCTCTCTGACTCTCTCTGACACTCGCTCACACTCTCTGACACTCTCTGACCCTCTCTGAAACTCTGTGACACTCTCTGACACTCTCTATCACTCTCTATCACTCTCTGACACTCACAGACACTCTCTTACACTCTCCATCACTCTCAGACACTCTATGATACACTGTGACACTCTCAGACACACTCTGACACACTCAGACACTCTCTGCCACACTCTATCACACTCTCACACAGTCTGACACTCTCTGATACACTCTAACACTCTCAGACACTCTCTGACACTCTCTATCACTATCTGACACTCGCTGACACTCTCAGACAGTCTCAGACACTCTCTATCACTATCTGACAATCTCTGACACTCTCTGATACTCTCTAATACACTCTGACACTCTCTATCTCTCTCTGACACTCTCATACAAACTCAGACACTCTCTGACACTCTCTTTCACTCTCTGACACTTTCAGACACTCTCTACCACTCTCTATCACTCTCTATCACTCTCAGACACTCTCAGACACACTCTGACACTCTCTGATACTCTCTGATACTCTCTGACACTCTCTGACACTCTCTGACAACCTCAGACACACTCAGACACTCTCTGACACTTTCAGACACTCTCTGCCACTCTCTATCACTCCCTATCACTCTCTGAAACTCTCTGCCACTCTCTGATACACTCTATCACTCTCTGACACTCTCTGACACTTTCAGACACTCTCTGCCACTCTCTATCACTCTCTGAAACTCTCTGCCACTCTCTGACACTCCCTATCACTCTCTGACACTCTCTGACCCTCTCTCTGACACTCTCTCACACTCTCTGACACTCTCTGACCCTCCCTGACACTCTCTGGGATTCTGCCACTCTCTATCACTCTCTGACACTCTCTGACAATCTCAGACACACTCAGACACTCTCTGACACTCTCGATCACTCTCTGACACTCTCTGACACTTTCAGACACTCTCTGTCACTCTCTATCACTTTCTATCACTCTCTGACACTCACTGACACTCTCTGACACTCTCACACTCTCGGAACCTCTCTGACACTCTCTGACACTCTCTAACACTCTCTGAAACTCTCGGACACTCTCTATCACTCTCTGACACTCTCTGACACTTTGAGACACTCTCTGCCAATCTCTATCACTCTCTGACACTCTCTGACACTCTCACTGACACTCTCTCACACTCTCTCACACTCTCTGACACTCTCTGACCCTCCCTGACACTCTCTGGGTCTCTGCCACTCTCTATCACTCGCTGACACTCTCTGACAATCTCAGACACACTCAGACACTCTCTGACACTCTCGATCACTCTCTGACACTTTCAGACACTCTCTGCCACTCACTATCACTCTCTATCACTCGCTGACACTTTCAGACACTCTCTGTCACTCTCTATCACGTTCTATCACTCTCTGACACTCTCTGACACTCTCAAACTCTTGGAACCTCTCTGACACTCTCTGACACTCTCTATCACTCTCTGAAACTATCGGACACTCTCTATCACTCTCTGACACTCTCTGACACTTTGAGACACTCTCTGCCAATCTCTATCACTCTCTGACACTCTCTGACACTCTCACACTCTCTGACACTCTCTCACACTCTCTGACACTCTCTGACACACTCTATCACTATCTGACACTCGCTGACACTCTCAGACAGTCTCAGACACTCTCTATCACTATCTGACAATCTCTGACACTCTCTGATACTCTCTAATACACTCTGACACTCTCTATCTCTCTCTGACACTCTCATACAAACTCAGACACTCTCTGACACTCTCTATCACTCTCTGACACTTTCAGACACTCTCTACCACTCTCTATCACTCTCTATCACTCTCAGACACTCTCAGACACACTCTGACACTCTCTGATACTCTCTGATACTCTCTGACACTCTCTGACACTCTCTGACAACCTCAGACACACTCAGACACTCTCTGACACTTTCAGACACTCTCTGCCACTCTCTATCACTCTCTGAAACTCTCTGCCACTCTCTGACACTCCCTATCACTCTCTGACACTCTCTGACCCTCTCTCTGACACTCTCTCACACTCTCTGACACTCTCTGACCCTCCCTGACACTCTCTGGGACTCTGCCACTCTCTATCACTCTCTGACACTCTCTGACAATCTCAGACACACTCAGACACTCTCTGACACTCTCGATCACTCTCTGACACTCTCTGACACTTTCAGACACTCTCTGTCACTCTCTATCACTTTATATCACTCTCTGACACTCACTGACACTCTCTGACACTCTCACACTCTCGGAACCTCTCTGACACTCTCTGACACTCTCTAACACTCTCTGAAACTCTCGGACACTCTCTATCACTCTCTGACACTCTCTGACACTTTGAGACACTCTCTGCCAATCTCTATCACTCTCTGACACTCTCTGACACTCTCACTGACACTCTCTCACACTCTCTCACACTCTCTGACACTCTCAGACCCTCCCTGACACTCTCTGGGACTCTGCCACTCTCTATCACTCGCTGACACTCTCTGACAATCTCAGACACACTCAGACACTCTCTGACACTCTCGATCACTCTCTGACACTTTCAGACACTCTCTGCCACTCACTATCAGTCTCTATCACTCGCTGACACTTTCAGACACTCTCTGTCACTCTCTATCACTTTCTATCGCTCTCTGACACTCTCTGACACTCTCAAACTCTCGGAACCTCTCTGACACTCTCTGACACTCTCTATCACTCTCTGAAACTCTCGGACACTCTCTATCACTCTCTGACACTCTCTGACACTTTGAGACACTCTCTGCCAATCTCTATCACTCTCTGACACTCTCTGACACTCTCACACTCTCTGACACTCTCTCACACTCTCTGACACTCTCTGACACACTCTGTCCCTCTCTGACTCTATCTGACACTCTCACACTCTCGGACACTCTAATACTCTCTGACACTCTCTGAAACTCTCTCACGCTCTCTGACATTCTCTCACACTCTCAGACACTCTCTGACACTCTCTGACCCTCTCTGACAATCTCTGACACTCTCTGACACTCTCTGACACACTCAGACACTCCATATCACTCTCTATCACTCTCTATCACTCTCTGACTCTCTGACACTCTCTGTCACTCTCTGACACTCTCTGACACTCTCTGCCACTCTCTATCACTTTCTATCACTCTCTGACACTCTCTGAAACTCTCTGACACTCGCACACTCTCTGACACTCTTTCACACTCTCTGCCACTCTCTATCACTCTCTATCACTCTCTGACACTCTCTGACACTCTCTGACACTCTCAGACTCTCTGACACTCTCACACACTCTCACACATACTCTGACACTCAGAGACCAACTCTGACACTCTCTGTCACTGTCTGACACTCTCTGACACTCTCACACTCTCTGACACTCTCACTCTCTCTGACTCTCCCTGACACTCGCTCACACTCTCTGACACTCTCTGACCCTCTCTGAAACTCTCTGACACTCTCTGACACTCTCTATCACTCTCTGACACTCACAGACACTCTCTTACACTCTCCATCACTCTCAGACACTCTCTGATACACTGTGACACTCTCAGACACACTCTGACACACTCAGACACACTCTGCCACACTCTATCACACTCTCACACTGTCTGACACTCTCTGATACACTCTAACACTCTCAGACACTCTTTGACACTCTCTATCACTATCTGACACTCGCTGACACTCTCAGACAGTCTCAGACACTCTCTATCACTATCTGACACTCTCTGACACTCTCTGATACTCTCTGATACTCTCTAATACACTCTGACACTCTCTATCTCTCTCTGACACTCTCTGACAATCTCAGACACACTCAGACACTCTCTGACACTCTCGATCACTCTCTGACACTCTCTGACACTTTCAGACACTCTCTGACACTTTCAGACACTCTCTGCCACTCACTATCACTCTCTATCACTCGCTGATACTTTCAGACACTCTCTGTCACTCTCTATCACTTTCTATCACTCTCTGACACTCACTGACACTCTCTGACACTCTCACACTCTCGGACCCTCTCTGACACTCCCTGACACTCTCTATCACTCTCTGCCACTCTCGGACACTCTCTATCACTCTCTGACACTCTCTGATACTCTCTGATACTCTCTAATACACTCTGACACTCTCTATCTCTCTCTGACACTCTCTGACAATCTCAGACACACTCAGACACTCTCTGACACTCTCGATCACTCTCTGACACTCTCTGACACTTTCAGAAACGCTCTGACACTTTCAGACACTCTCTGCCACTCACTATCACTCTCTATCACTCGCTGACACTTTCAGACACTCTCTGACACACTCTGTCCCTCTCTGACACTCTCACACTCTCGGACACTCTCACACTCTCTGACACTCTCTGACACTCTCTCACGCACACTGACATTCTCTCACACTCTCTGACAATCTCTGACACTCTCTGACACTCTCTGACACACCCAGACACTCTCAGTCACTCTCTGACACTTTCAGACACTCTCTGCCACTCTCTATCACTCTATATCACTCTCTGACACTTTCAGACACTCTCTATCACTCTCTATCACTCTCTGTCACTCTCTGTCACTCTCTGACACTCTCTGACACTCTCTGACACTCTCTATCACTCTGTGACAATCTCTGACACTCTCCGACACTCTCTGACACACTCAGACACTCTCTATCACTCTCTGACACTTTCAGACACTCTCTGCCACTCTCTATCACTCTATATCACTCTCTGACACTTTCAGACTCTCTCTATCAATCTCTATCGCTCTCTATCACTCTCTGACACTCTCTGACACTCTCTATCACTCTATATTACTCTCTGACACTTTCAGACACTCTCTATCACTCTCTAGCACTCTCTATCACTCTCTGACACTTTCAGACACTCTCTATCACTCTCTAGCACTCTCTATCACTCTCTGACACTCTCTGACACTCTCTGCCACTCTCTATCACTTTCTATCACTCTCTGACACTTTCTGACACTCTCTGACACTCTTTCACACTCTCTGCCACTCTCTATCACTCTCTATCACTCTCTGACACTCTCTGACACTCTCTGACACACTCACACTCTCTGACACTCTCACACACTCTCACACATACTCTGACACTCAGAGACCAACTCTGACACTCTCTGTCACTGTCTGACACTCTCTGACACTCTCACACTCTCTGACACTCTCACTCTGTCTGACTCTCTCTGACACTCGCTCACACTCTCTGACACTCTCTGACACTCTCTATCACTCTCTGACACTCACAGACACTCTCTTACACTCTCCATCACTCTGAGACACTCTCTGATACACTGTGACACTCTCAGACACACTCTGACACACTCAGACACTCTCTGCCACACTCTATCACACTCTCACACTGTCTGACACTCTCTGATACACTCTAACACTCTCAGACACTCTCTGACACTCTCCATCACTATCTGACACTCGCTGACACTCTCAGACAGTCTCAGACACTCTCTATCACTATCTGACACTCTCTGACACTCTCTGATACTCTCTGATACTCTCTAATACACTCTGACACTCTCTATCTCTCTCTGACACTCTCTGACAATCTCAGACACACTCAGACACTCTCTGCCACTCACTATCACTCTCTATCACTCGCTGATACTTTCAGACACTCTCTGTCACTCTCTATCACTTTCTATCACTCTCTGACACTCACTGACACTCTCTGACACTCTCACACTCTCGGACCCTCTCTGACACTCCCTGACACTCTCTATCACTCTCTGCCACTCTCGGACACTCTTTATCACTCTCTGACACTCTCTGACAATCTCAGACACACTCAGACACTCTCTGACACTCTCGATCACTCTCTGACACTCTCTGACACTTTCAGACACTCTCTGACACTTTCAGACACTCTCTGCCACTCACTATCACTCTCTATCACTCGCTGACACTTTCAGACACTCTCTGACACACTCTGTCCCTCTCTGACACTCTCTGACACTCTCACACTCTCGGACACTCTCACACTCTCTGACACTCTCTGACACTCTCTCACGCACTCTGACATTCTCTCACACTCTCTGACAATCTCTGACACTCTCTGACACTCTCTGACACACTCAGACACTCTCAATCACTCTCTGACACTTTCAGACACTCTCTGCCACTCTCTATCACTCTATATCACTCTCTGACACTTTCAGACACTCTCTATCACTCTCTGTCACTCTCTGACACTCTCTGACAATCTCTGACACTCTCTATCACTCTGTGACAATCTCTGACACTCTCCGACACTCTCTGACACACTCAGACACTCTCTATCACTCTCTGACACTTTCAGACACTCTCTGCCACTCTCTATCACTCTATATCACTCTCTGACACTTTCAGACTCTCTCTATCAATCTCTATCACTCTCTATCACTCTCTGACACTCTCTGACACTCTCTATCACTCTCTGACACTCTCTGACACTCTCTGCCACTCTCTATCACTCTCTATCACTCTCTGACACTCTCTGACACTCTCTGACACTCGCACACTCTCTGACACTCTCTGACACTCTTTCACACTCTCTGACACTCTCTGACCCTCTCTGACACTCTCTGAAACTCTCAGACACTCCCTGGCACACTCTATCACTCACTGACACTCTCTATCACTGTCAATCATTCTCAATCACTCTCAATCACTCTCTGAACCTCTCTTACACTCTCTGGCACTTTCAGATAATCTCAGACACTCTCAGACACTCTCTCTCACTCTGTATCTCTCTCTGATACACTCTGGCACTCTCAGACACTCTCTGACACTCTCTATCACTCTCTGACACTCTCTGATACACTCTGACACTCTCAGACACTCTCTGACAAACTCAGACACTCTCTACCACTCTCTATCACTCTCTGAAACTCTCTGATACACTCTAACACTCTCAGACACTCGCTGACACTCTATATCACTCTCTGACTCAATCTGACTCTCTCAGACAGTCTCTGACGCTCTCTATCACTCACTGACACTCTCTGACAATCTCAGACACACTCAGACACTCTCTGACACTCTCTATTACTCTCTGACACTCTCTGACACTTTCAGACACTCTCTGTCACTCTCTATCACTCTCTGACACTCTCAGACCCACTCAGACACTCGCTGACACTCTCTATCACTCTCTGACTCTATCTGACACTGTCAGACAGTCTCTGACGCTCTCTATCACTCACAGACACTCTCTGAAAATCTCAGACACACTCAGACATTCTCTGCCACTCTCTATTACTTTCTATCACTCGCTGACACTTTCAGACACTCTCTGCCACTTTCTATCACTCTCTGTCACTCTCTGACACTCTCACACTCTCTGACACTCTGACACTCTCTGACACTCTGACAAACTCTATCACTCTCTGACACTCTCTGACACTCTCTATCACTCTCTGACACTCTCTATCACTCTCTGACACTCTCTGACAATCTCAGACACATTCAGACACTCTCTGACACTCTCTGTCACACTCTGACACTCTCTGACACTTTCAGACACTCTCTGCCACTCTCTCTCACTCTCGATCACTCTCTGACACTCTCTGACCCACTCTGACACTCTCTGTCACTGTCTGACACTCTCTGACACTCTCACACTCTCTGACACTCTCACTATCTCTGACACTCTCACTATCTCTGACACTCTCTAACACTCTCTCACACTCTCTGACTCCCTCTCACACTCTCTGACACTCTCTGACCCTATCTGACACTCTCTGACACTCTCTGACACTCTCTATCACTCTCTGAACCTCTCACACACTCTCTGACACTCTCCATCACTCTCTGACACTCTCTGATACACTGTGACAATCTCAGACACACTCTGACAAACTCAGACACTCTCGAACACACTCTATCACTCTCTCACACTGTCTGACACTCTCTGATACACTCTAACACTCTCAGACACTCTCTGACACTCTCTATCACTATCTGACACTCGCTGACACTCTCAGACACTCTCTATCACTCTCTGACACTCTCTGACACTCTTTGATACACTCTGGCACTCTCAGACACTCTCTGACACTCTCTATCTTTCTCTGACACTCTCTGATACACTCTGACACTCTCAGACACTCTCTGACACACTCAGACACTCTCTACCACTCTCTGGCACTCTCTGATACTCTCTGATACTCTCTAATACACTCTGACACTCTCTGACAATCTCATACACACTCAGACACTCTCTGACACTCTCTATCACTCTCTATCACTCTCAGACAGTCTCAGACACACTCTGATACTCTCTGATACTCTCTGATACTCTCTGACACTCTCTGACAATCTCAGACACTCTCTATCACTCTCTGACACTCTCCATCACTCTCTGACACTCTCTGACACTTTCAGACACTCTCTGCCACTCTCTATCACTCTCTGAAACTCTCTGCCACTCTCTGACACTCTCTATCACTCTCTGACACTCTCTGACACTCTTTGATACACTCTGGCACTCTCAGACACTCTCTGACACTCTCTATCTTTCTCTGACACTCTCTGATACACTCTGACACTCTCAGACACTCTCTGACACACTCAGACACTCTCTACCACTCTCTATCACTCTCTGACACTCTCTGATACACTCTAACACTCTCAAACACTCTCTGACACTCTCTATCACTCTCTGACTCAATCTCACACTCTCAGACATTCTCAGACACTCTCTATCACTCTCTGACACTCTCTGACACTCTCTGATACTCTCTATCACTCTCTGACACTCTCTGACAATCTCAGACAAACTCAGACACTCTCTGACACTCTCTATCACTCTCTGACACTCTCTGACACTCTCTGATACACTCTGGCACTCTCAGACACTCTCTGCCACTCTCTATCACTCTCTGACACTCTCTGGCACTCTCTGACCCTCTCTATCACTATCTGACCCTCTCTGACACTCTCAGATTCACTATGCCACTCGCTGACACTCTCTTTCACTCTCTGACACTCTCTGACACTTTCAGACATTCTCTGCCACTCTCTATTACTCTCTATCTCTCGCTGACACTTTCAGACACTCTCTGCTACTCTCTATCACTCTCTGTCACTCTCTGACACTCTCTGACACTCTCACACTCTCTGACACCCTCAGACTCTCTGACACGCTCACACTCGCGGACACTCTCTCTGACACTCTCTATCACTCTCTGACACTCTCTGACACTCTCTATCACTCTCTGACACTCTCTGACACTCTCTGACAATCTCAGACACACTCAGACACTCTCTGACACTCTCTGACACTGTCTATCTCTCTCTGACACTCTCTGACACTTTCAGACACTCTCTGCCACTCTCTCTCAGTCTCTATCACTCTCAGACACTCTCTGACACTCTCTGACACTCTCACACTCTCTAACACTCTCACATACCCTCACACAGTCTCTGACACTCAGAGACCAACTCTGACACTCTCTGTCACTGTCTGACACTCTCACACTCTCTGACACTGTCAGTCTCTCTGACTCTCTGTGACACTCGCTCACACTCTCTGACCCTCTCTGAAACTCGCTGACACTCTCTGACACTCTCTATCACTCTCTGACACTCTCTGACACTCTCGTACACTCTCCATCACTCTCTGACACTCTCTGATACACTGTGACACCCTCAGACACACTCTGACACACTCAGACACTCTCTACCACACTCTATCACACTCTCACACTGTCTGACACTCTCTGATACACTCTAACACTCTCAGACACTCTCTGACACTCTCTATCACTATCTGACACTCGCTGACACTCTCAGACACTCTCTGATACTCTCTGATACTCTCTAATACACTCTGACACTCTCTATCTCTCTCTGACACTCTCTGACAATCTCATACACACTGAGACACTCTCTGACACTCTCTATCACTCTCTGACACTTTCAGACACTCTCTACCACTCTCGATCACTCTCTATCACTCTCAGACACTCTCAGACACGCTCTGACACTCTCTGATACTCTCTGATACTCTCTGACACTCTCTGACACTCTCTGACAATCTCAGACACACTCAGACACTCTCTGACACTTTCAGACACTCTCTGCTACTCTCTATCACTCTCTGTCACTCTCTGACACTCTCTGCCACTCTCACACTCTCTGACACTCTCAGACTCTCTGACACGCTCACACTCGCGGACCCTATGTGACACTCTCTATCACTCTCTGACACTCTCTGACACTCTCTATCACTCTCTGACACTCTCTGACACTCTCTGACAATCTCAGACACACTCTGACACTCTCTGACACTGTCTATCACTCTCTGACACTCTCTGACACTTTCAGACACTCTCTGCCACTCTCTCTCACTCTCTATCACTCTCTGACACTCACTGACACTCTCTGACACTCTCACACTCTCTAACACTCTCACACACTCTCACACAGTCTCTGACACTCAGAGACCAACTCTGACACTCTCTGTCACTGTCTGACACTCTCTGACACTCTCACACTCTCTGACACTCTCACTCTCTCTGACTCTCTCTGACACTCGCTCACACTCTCTGACACTCTCTGACCCTCTCTGAAACTCGCTGTCACTCTCTGACACTCTCTATCACTCTCTGACACTCTCAGACACTCTCGTACACTCTCCATCACTCTCTGACACTCTCTGATACACTGTGACACTCTCAGACACACTCTGACACACTCAGACACTCTCTAACGCACTCTATCACACTCCCACACTGTCTGACACTCTCTGATACACTCTAACACTCTCAGACACTCTCTGACACTCTCCATCACTATCTGACACTCGCTGACACTCTCAGACACTCTCTGATACTCTCTGATACTCTCCAATACACTCTGATACTCTCTATCTCTCTCTGACACTCTCTGACAAGCTCATACACACTGAGACACTCTCTGACACTCTCTATCACTCTCTGACACTTTCAGATACTCTCTACCACTCTCTATGACTCTCTATCACTCTCAGACACTCTCAGACACGCTCTGACTCTCTCTGACACTCTCTGATACTCTCTGACACTCTCTGACAATCTCAGACACACTCAGACACTCTCTGACACTTTCAGACACTCTCTGCCACTCTCTATCACTCTCTATCACTCTCTGAAACTCTCTGCCACTCTCTGACACTCTCTATCACTCTCTATCACTCTCTGACACTCTCTGACACTCTCTATCACTCTCTGACACTCTCTGACACTCTCTGCCACTCTCTATCACTTTCTATCACTCTCTGACACTCTCTGAAACTCTCTGACACTCGCACACTCTCTGACACTCTCTGACACTCTTTCACACTCTCTGCCACTCTCTATCACTTTCTATCACTCTCTGACACTCTCTGACACTCTCTGACACTCTCACACTCTCTGACACTCTCACACACTCTCACACATACTCTGACACTCAGAGACCAACTCTGACACTCTCTGTCACTGTCTGACACTCTCTGACACTCTCACACTCTCTGACACTCTCACTCTCTCTGACTCTCTCTGACACTCGCTCACACTCTCTGACACTCTCTGACCCTCTCTGAAACTCTCTGACACTCTCTGACACTCTCTATCACTCTCTGACACTCACAGACACTCTCTTACACTCTCCATCACTCTGAGACACTCTCTGATACACTGTGACACTCTCAGACACACTCTGACACACTCAGACACTCTCTGCCACACTCTATCACATTCTCACACTGTCTGACACTCTCTGATACACTCTAACACTCTCAGACACTCTCTGACACTCTCCATCACTATCTGACACTCGCTGACACTCTCAGACAGTCTCAGACACTCTCTATCACTATCTGACACTCTCTGACACTCTCTGATACTCTCTGATACTCTCTAATACACTCTGACACTCTCTATCTCTCTCTGACACTCTCTGACAATCTCAGACACACTCAGACACTCTCTGACACTCTCGATCACTCTCTGACACTCTCTGACACTTTCAGACACTCTCTGACACTTTCAGACACTCTCTGCCACTCACTATCACTCTCTATCACTCGCTGATACCTTCAGACACTCTCTGTCACTCTCTATCACTTTCTATCACTCTCTGACACTCACTGACACTCTCTGACACTCTCACACGCTCGGACCCTCTCTGACACTCCCTGACACTCTCTATCACTCTCTGCCACTCTCGGACACTCTTTATCACTCTCTGACACTCTCTGACAATCTCAGACACACTCAGACACTCTCTGACACTCTCGATCACTCTCTGACACTCTCTGACACTTTCAGACACTCTCTGACACTTTCAGACACTCTCTGCCACTCACTATCACTCTCTATCACTCGCTGACACTTTCAGACACTCTCTGACACACTCTGTCCCTCTCTGACACTCTCTGACACTCTCACACTCTCGGACACTCTCACACTCTCTGACACTCTCTGACACTCTCTCACGCACTCTGACATTCTCTCACACTCTCTGACAATCTCTGACACTCTCTGACGCTCTCTGACACACTCAGACACTCTCAATCACTCTCTGACACTTTCAGACACTCTCTGCCACTCTCTATCACTCTATATCACTCTCTGACACTTTCAGACACTCTCTATCACTCTCTATCACTCTCTGTCACTCTCTGTCACTCTCTGACACTCTCTGACAATCTCTGACACTCTCTATCACTCTGTGACAATCTCTTACACTCTCCGACACTCTCTGACACACTCAGACACTCTCTATCACTCTCTGACACTTTCAGACACTCTCTGCCACACTCTATAACTCTATATCACTCTCTGACACTTTCAGACTCTCTCTATCAATCTCTATCACTCTCTATCACTCTCTGACACTCTCTGACACTCTCTATCACTCTCTTTCACTCTCTGACACTCTCTGCCACTCTCTATCACTCTCTATCACTCTCTGACATTCTCTGACACTCTCTGACACTCTCACACTCTCTGACACTCTCTGACACTCTTTCACACTCTCTGACACTCTCTGACCCTCTCTGACCCTCTCTGAAACTCTCAGACACTCCCTGGCACACTCTATCACTCACTGACACTCTCTATCACTGTCAATCATTCTCAATCACTCTCAATCACTCTCTGAACCTCTCTTACACTCTCTGGCACTTTCAGATAATCTCAGACACACTCAGACACTCTCTCTCTCTCTGTATCACTCTCTGATACACTCTGGCACTCTCAGACACTCTCTGACACTCTCTATCACTCTCTGACACTCTCTGATACACTCTGACACTCTCAGACACTCTCTGACAAACTCAGACACTCTCTACCACTCTCTATCACTCTCTGAAACTCTCTGATACACTCTAACACTCTCAGACACTCGCTGACACTCTATATCACTCTCTGACTCAATCTGACTCTCTCAGACAGTCTCTGACGCTCTCTATCACTCACTGACACTCTCTGACAATCTCAGACACACTCAGACACTCTCTGACACTCTCTATTACTCTCTGACACTCTCTGACACTTTCAGACACTCTCTGCCACTCTCTATCACTCTCTGACACTCTCAGACCCACTCAGACACTCGCTGACACTCTCTATCACTCTCTGACTCTATCTGACACTCTCAGACAGTCTCTGACGCTCTCTATCACTCACAGACACTCTCTGACAATCTCAGTCACACTCAGACATTCTCTGCCACTCTCTATTACTTTCTATCACTCGCTGACACTTTCAGACACTCTCTGCCACTTTCTATCACTCTCTGTCACTCTCTGACACTCTCACACTCTCTGACACTCTCACACTCTCTGACACTCTCACTCTCTCTGACCCTCTCTGACAATCTCTATCACTCTCTGACACTCTCTGCCACTCTCTCTCACTCTCGATCACTCTCTGACACTCTCTGACCCACTCTGTCACTGTCTGACACTCTCTGACACTCTCACACTCTCTGACACTCTCACTATCTCTGACACTCTCTAACAGTCTCTCACACTCTCTGACACCCTCTCACACTCTCTGACACTCTCTGAACCTCTCTGACACTCTCTGACACTCTCTATCACTCTCTGACACTCTCAGACACTCTCTTACGCTCTCCATCACTCTCTGACACTCTCTGATACACTGTGACAATCTCAGACACACTCTGACACACTCAGACACTCTCGAACACACTCTATCACTCTCTCACACTGTCTGACACTCTCTGATACACTCTAACACTTTCAGACACTCTCTGACACTCTCTATCACTATCTGACACTCGCTGACACTCTCAGACAGTCTCAGACACTCTCTATCACTATCTGACAATCTCTGACACTCTCTGGCACTCTCTGATACTCTCTGATACTCTCTAATACACTCTGACACTCTCTGACAATCTCATACACACTCAGACACTCTCTGACACTCTCTGACACTCTCTATCACTCTCTGAAACACTCTGCCACTCTCTGACACTCTCTATCACTCTCTGACACTCTCCATCACTCTCTGAATCTCTCTGACACTTTCAGACACTCTCTGCCACTCTCTATCTCTCTCTGAAACTCTCTGCCACTCTCTGACACTCTCTATCACTCTCTGACACTCTCTGACACTCTTTGATACACTCTGGCACTCTCAGACACTCTCTGACACTCTCTATCTTTCTCTGACACTCTCTGATACACTCTGACACTCTCTGACACACTCAGACACTCTCTACCACTCTCTATCACTCTCTGACACTCTCTGATACACTCTAACACTCTCAGACACTCTCTGACACTCTGTATCACTCTCTGACTCAATCTGACACTCACAGACCTTCTCAGACACTCGCTATCACTCTCTGACACTCTCTGACACTCTCTGATACTCTCTATCACTCTCTGACACTCTCTGACAATCTCAGACAAACTCAGACACTCTCTGACACTCTCTATCACTCTCTGACACTCTCTGACACTCTCTGATACACTCTGGCACTCTCAGACACTCTCTGCCACTCTCTATCACTCTCTGACACTCTCTGACACTCTCTGACCCTCTCTATCACCATCTGACCCTCTCTGACACTCTCAGATTCACTATGCCACTCGCTGACACTCTCTTTCACTCTCTGACACTCTCTGACACTTTCAGACATTCTCTGCCACTCTCTATTACTCTCTATCACTCGCTGACACTTTCAGACACTCTCTGCTACTCTCTATCACTCTCTGTCACTCTCTGACACTCTCTGACACTCTCACACTCTCTGACACTCTCAGACTCTCTGACACGCTCACACTCGCGGACCCTATCTGACACTCTCTATCACTCTCTGACACTCTCTGACACTCTCTATCACTCTCTGACACTCTCTGACACTCTCTGACAATCTCAGACACACTCAGACACTCTCTGACACTCTCTGACACTGTCTATCTCTCTCTGACACTCTCTGACACTTTCAGACACTCTCTGCCACTCTCTCTCACTCTCTATCACTCTCAGACACTCTCTGACACTCTCTGACACTCTCACACTCTCTAACACTCTCACACACCCTCACACAGTCTCTGACACTCAGAGACCAACTCTGACACTCTCTGTCACTGTCTGACATTCTCACACTCTCTGACACTCTCTGACCCTCTCTGAAACTCGCTGACACTCTCTGACACTCTCTATCACTCTCTGACTCTCTCAGACACTCTCGTACACTCTCCATCACTCTCTGACACTCTCTGATACACTGTGACACTCTCAGACACACTCTGACACACTCAGACACTCTCTACCACACTCTATCACACTCTCACACTGTCTGACACTCTCTGATACACTCTAACACTCTCAGACACTCTCTGACACTCTCTATCACTATCTGACACTCGCTGACACTCTCAGACACTCTCTGATACTCTCTGATACTCTCTAATGCACTCTGACACTCTCTATCTCTCTCTGACACTCTCTGACAATCTCATACACACTGAGACACTCTCTGACTCTCTCTATCACACTCTAACACTTTCAGACACACTCTGACACTCTCTATCACTATCTGACACTCGCTGACACTCTCAGACAGTCTCAGACACTCTCTATCACTATCTGACAATCTCTGACACTCTCTGGCACTCTCTGATACTCTCTGATACTCTCTAATACACTCTGACACTCTCTGACAATCTCAAACACACTCAGACACTCTCTGACACTCTCTATCACTCTCTGACACTCTCTATCACTCTCTGAAACACTCTGCCACTCTCTGACACTCTCTATCACTCTCTGACACTTTCAGACACTCTCTACCACTCTCGATCACTCTCTATCACTCTCAGACACTCTCAGACACGCTCTGACACTCTCTGATACTCTCTGATACTCTCTGACACTCTCACACTCTCTGACACTCTCAGACTCTCTGACACGCTCACACTCGCGTACCCTCTGTGACACTCTCTATCACTCTCTGACACTCTCTGACACTCTCTATCACTATCTGACACTGTCTGACACTCTCTGACACTCTCTGACAATCTCAGACACACTCTGACACTCTCTGACACTGTCTATCACTCTCTGACACTCTCTGACACTTTCAGACACTCTCTGCCACTCTCTCTCACTCTCTATCACACTCTGACACTCTCACACTCTCTAACACTCTCACACACTCTCACACAGTCTCTGACACTCAGAGACCAACTCTGACACTCTCTGTCACTGTCTGACCCTCTCTGACACTCTCACACTCTCTGACACTCTCACTCTCTCTGACTCTCTCTGACACTCGCTCACACTCTCTGACACTCTCTGACCCTTTCTGAAACTCGCTGTCACTCTCTGACACTCTCTATCACTGTCTGACACTCTCAGACACTCTCGTACACTCTCCATCACTCTCTGACACTCTCTGATACACTGTGACACTCTCAGACACACTCTGACACACTCAGACACTCTCTACCACACTCTATCACACTCTCACACTGTCTGACACTCTCTGATACACTCTAACACTCTCAGACACTCTCTGACACTCTCCATCACTATCTGACACTCGCTGACACTCTCAGACACTCTCTGATACTCTCTGATACTCTTCAATACACTCTGACACTCTCTATCTCTCTCTGACACTCTCTGACAATCTCATACACACTGAGACACTCTCTGACACTCTCTATCACTCTCTGACACTTTCAGATACTCTCTACCACTCTCTATGACTCTCTATCACTCTCAGACACTCTCAGACACGCTCTGACACTCTCTGACACTCTCTGATACTCTCTGACACTCTCTGACACTCTCTGACAATCTCAGACACACTCAGACACTCTCTGACACTTTCAGACACTCTCTGCCACTCTCTATCACTCTCTATCACTCTCTGAAACTCTCTGCCACTCTCTGACACTCTCTATCACTCTCTGACTCTCTCTGACACTCTCTATCACTCTCTGACACTTTCTGACACTTTCAGACACTCTCTGCCACTCTCTATCACTCTTTGAAACTCTCTGCCACTCTCTGACACTCTCTATCACTCTCTGACACTCTCTGACCCACTCTCTGACACTCTCTGACCCACTCTCTGACACTCTCTCACACTCTCTGACACTCTCTGACACTCTCTGACACTCTCTATCACTCTCTGACACTCTCTGACACTCCCTGACAATCTCAGACACATTCAGACACTCTCTGACACTCTCTGACACTGTCTATCACTCTCTGACACTCTCTGACACTTTCAGACACTCTCTGCCACTCTCTCTCACTCTCCATCACTCTCAGACACTCTCTGAAACTCTCTGACACTCTCACACTCTCTAACACTCTCACACACCCTCACACAGTCTCTGACACTCAGAGACCAACTCTGACACTCTCTGTCACTGTCTGACACTCTCACACTCTCTGACACTGTCACTCTCTCTGGCTCTCTGTGACACTCGCTCACACTCTCTGACACTCTCTGACCCTCTCTGAAACTCGCTGACACTCTCTGACACTCTCTATCACTCTCTGACACTCTCAGACACTCTCGTACACTCTCCATCACTCTCTGACACTCTCTGATACACTGTGACACTCTCAGACACACTCTGACACACTCAGACACTCTCTACCACACTCTATCACACTCTCACACTGTCTGACACTCTCTGATACACTCTAACACTCTCAGACACTCTCTGACACTCTCTATCACTATCTGACACTCGCTGACACTCTCAGACACTCTCTGATACTCTCTGATACTCTCTAATACACTCTGACACTCTCTATCTCTCTCTGACACTCTCTGACAATCTCATACACACTGAGACACTCTCTGACACTCTCTATCACTCTCTGACTCTTTCAGACACTCTCTACCACTCTCGATCACTCTCTATCACTCTCAGACACTCTCAGAAAAGCTCTGACACTCTCTGATACCCGCTGATACTCTCTGACACTCTCTGACACTCTCTGACAATCTCAGACACACTCAGACACTCTCTGACACTTTCAGACACTCTCTGCTACTCTCTATCACTCTCTGTCACTCTCTGAAACTCTCTGACACTCTCACACTCTCTGACACTCTCAGACTCTCTGACACGCTCACACTCGCGGACCCTCTGTGACACTCTCTATCACTCTCTGAAACTCTCTGACACTCTCTATCACTCTCTGACACTCTCTGACACTCTCTGACACTCTCTGACAATCTCAGACACACTCTGACACTCTCTGACACTGTCTCTCACTCACTGACTCTCTCTGACACTTTCAGACACTCTCTGCCACTCTCTCTCACTCTCTATCACTCTCTGACACTCTCTGACACTCTCTGACACTCTCACACTCTCTAACACTCTCACACACTCTCACACAGTCTCTGACACTCAGAGACCAACTCTGACACTCTCTGTCACTGTCTGACACTCTCTGACACTCTCACACTCTCTGATACTCTCACTCTCTCTGACTCTCTCTGACACTCGCTCACACTCTCTGACACTCTCTGACCCTCTCTGAAACTCGCTGACACTCTCTGACACTCTCTATCACTCTCTGACACTCTCAGACACTCTCGTACACTCTCCATCACTCTCTGACACTCTCTGATACACTGTGACACTCTCAGACACACTCTGACACACTCAGACACTCTCTACCACACTCTATCACACTCTCACACTGTCTGACACTCTCTGATACACTCTAACACTCTCAGACACTCTCTGACACTCTCCATCACTATCTGACACTCGCTGACAATCTCAGACACTCTCTGATACTCTCTGATACTCTCCAATACACTCTGACACTCTCTATCTCTCTCTGACACTCTCTGACAATCTCATACACACTGAGACACTCTCTGACACTCTCTATCACTCTCTGACACTTTCAGATACTCTCTACCACTCTCTATGACTCTCTATCACTCTCAGACACTCTCAGACACGCTCTGACACTCTCTGACACTCTCTGACACTCTCTGACAATCTCAGACACACTCAGACACTCTCTGACACTTTCAGACACTCTATGCCACTCTCTATCACTCTCTGAAACTCTCTGCCACTCTCTAACACTCTCTATCACTCTCTGACTCTCTCTGACACTCTCTATCACTCTCTGACACTCTCTGACACTTTCAGACACTCTCTGCCACTCTCTATCACTCTTTGAAACTCTCTGCCACTCTCTGACACACTCTATCACTCTCTGACAATCTCTGACCCAGTCTCTGACACTCTCTGACCCACTCTCTGACACTCTCTGACACTCTCTGACACTCTCTGACACTCTCTGACACTCTCGATCACTCTCTGACACTCTCTGACACTCTCTGACACTCTCGATCACCCTCTGACACTCTCTGACACTTTCAGACACTCTCTGCAACTCACTATCACTCTCTATCACTCGCTGACAATTTCAGACACTCTCTGTCCCTCTCTATCACTATCTATCACTCTCTGACACTCTCTGACACACTCTGACACACTCACACCCTCTGACACTCTCACGCTCTCGGACCCTCTCTGACGCTCACTGACACTCTCTATCACTCTCTGACATTCTCGGACACTCTCTATCACTCTCTGACACTTTCAGTCACTCTCTGCCACTCTCTATCACTCTCTGACACTCTCTGACACTCTCACACTCTCTGACACTCTCACACTGTCTGACACTCTCTCACACTCTCTGACACTCTCTGACACACTCTGACACACTCTGTCCATCTCTGACACTCTCTGACACTATCTGACACACTCTGACACTCTCACACTCTCGGACACTCTCACACTCTCTGACACTCTCTGACACTCTCTATCACTCTCTGACACTCTCTGACACTCTCTGCCATTCTCTATCACTCTCTATCACTCTCTGACACTCTCTGACACTCTCTGACACTCGCACACTCTCTGACCCTCTCTGACACTCTCTGACACTCTCAGACACTCTCTGGCACACTCTATCACTCTCTGACACTCTCTATCACTGTCAATCATTCTCAATCACTCTCAATCACTCTCTGAACCTCTCTTACACTCTCTGGCACTTTCAGATACTCTCAGAGACACTCAGACACTCTCTCTCACTCTGTATCACTCTCTGATACACTCTGGCACTCTCAGACACTCTCTGACACTCTCTATCACTCTCTGACACTCTCTGATACACTCTGACACTCTCAGACACTCTCTGACAAACTCAGACACTCTCTACCACTCTCTATCACTCTCTGAAAATCTCTGATACACTCGAACAGTCTCAGACACTCGCTGACACTCTCTGTCACTCTCTGAATCAATCTGACACTCTCAGACAGTCTCTGACGCTCTCCAACACTCACTGACACTCTCTGACAATCTCAGACACACTCAGACACTCTCTATCACTCTCTGACCCTCTCTGACACTCTCAGACCCACTCAGACACTCGCTGACACTGCCTTTCGCTCTCTGACACTCTCTGACACTTTCAGACATTCTCTGCCACTCTCTATTACTCTCTATCACACGCTGACACTTTCAGACACTCTCTGCCACTTTCTATCACTCTCTGTTACTCTCTGACACTCTCTGACACTCTCACACTCTCTGACACTCTCACACACTATGACACTCTCACACTCTCGGACCCTCTCTGACAATCTCTATCACTCTCTGACACTCTCTGACACTCTCTATCACTCTCTGGCACTCTCTGACAATCTCAGACCCACTCAGACACTCTCTGACACTCTCTATCACTCTCTGACACTCTCTGACACTTTCAAACACTCTCTGCCACTCTCTCTCACTCTCTTTCACTCTCGGACACTCTCTGACACTCTCTGACACTCTCACACTCTCTGACACTCTCACACACTCTCACACACTCTCACACACTCTCTGACCCACTCTGACACACTCTGTCACTGTCTGACACTCTCTGACACTCTCACACTCTCTGACACTCTCACTCTCTCTGAGACTCTCTCTCACTCTCTATCACTCTCTGACACTCTCTGACACTCTCTCCGGTCTCTGACATTCTCTCACACTCTCTGACACTCTCTGACACTCTCTATCACTCTCTATCACTCTCTGACACTCTCTGACACTCTCTGCCACTCTCTATCACTCTCTATCACTCTCTGACACTTTCAGACTCTCTCTATCAATCTCTATCACTCTCTATCACTCTCTGACACTCTCTGACACTCTCTGACACTCTCTATCACTCTCTATCACTCTCTGACACTCTCTGACACTCTCTGACACTCTCTGACACTCGCACACTCTCTGACACTCTCTGACACTCTTTCACACTCTCTGACACTCTCTGACCCTCTCTGACCCTCTCTGAAACTCTCAGACACTCCCTGGCACACTCTATCACTCACTGACACTCTCTATCACTGTCAATCATTCTCATTCACTCTCAATCACTCTCTGAACCTCTCTTACACTCTCTGGCACTTTCAGATACTCTCAGACACACTCAGACACTCTCTCTCACTCTGTATCACTCTCTGATACACTCTGGCACGCTCTGACACTCTCTGACACTCTCTATCACTCTCTGCCACTCTCTGACACTTTCAGACACTCTCTGCCACTCTCTCTCACTCTCTATCACTCTCTGACACTCTCTGACACTCTCTGACACTCTCACACTCTCTGACACTCTCACACACTCTCACACACTCTCTGACACTCTCTGACCCACTCTGACACTCTCTGTCACTGTCTGACACTCTCTGACACTCTCACACTCTCTGACACTCTCACTCTCTCTGACACTCTCTGACACTCTGTCTCACTCTCTCTCACTCTCTGACACTCTCTGACACTCTCTCCGCTCTCTTACATTCTCTCACACTCTCTGACACTCTCTATCACTCTCTATCACTCTCTGACACTCTCTGACACTCTCTGCCACTCTCTATCACTCTCTATCACTCTCTGACACTTTCAGACTCTCTCTATCAATCTCTATCACTCTCTATCACTCTCTGACACTCTCTGACACTCTCTATCACTCTCTGACACTCTCTGACACTCTCTGCCACTCTCTATCACTCTCTATCACTCTCTGACACTCTCTGACACTCTCTGACACTCTCTGACACTCGCACACTCTCTGACACTCTCTGACACTCTTTCACACTCTCTGACACTCTCTGACCCTCTCTGACCCTCTCTGAAACTCTCAGACACTCCCTGGCACACTCTATCACTCACTGACACTCTCTATCACTGTCAATCATTCTCAATCACTCTTAATCACTCTCTGAACCTCTCGTACACTCTCTGGCACTTTCAGATACTCTCAGACACACTCAGACACTCTCTCTCACTCTGCATCACTCTCTGATACACTCTGGCACTCTCAGACACTCTCTGACACTCTCTATCACTCTCTGACACTCTCTGATACACTCTGACACTCTCAGACACTCTCTGACAAACTCAGACACTCTCTACCACTCGCTATCACTCTCTGAAACTCTCTGATACACTCTAACACTCTCAGACACTCGCTGACACTCTCTATCACTCTCTGACTCAATCTGACTCTCTCAGACAGTCTCTGAGGCTCTCTGTCACTCACTGACACTCTCTGACAATCTCAGACACACTCAGACACTCTCTGACACTCTCTATCACTCTCTGACACTCTCAGACCCACTCAGACACTCGCTGACACTCTCTATCACTCTCTGACTCTATCTGACACTCTCAGACAGTCTCAGACGCTCTCTATCACTCACAGACACTCTCTGACAATCTCAGACACAGTCAGACATTCTCTGCCACTCTCTATTACTCTCTATCACTCGCTGACACTTTCAGACACTCCCTGCCACTTTCTATCACTCTCTGTCACTCTCTGACATTCTCACACTCTCTGACACTCTCACACTCTCTGACGCTCTCACACTCTCTGACCCTCTCTGACAATCTCTATCAATCTCTGACAATCTCTGACACTCTCTATCACTCTCTGACACTCTCTATCACTCTCTGACACTCTCTGACAATCTCAGACACACTCAGACACTCTCTGACACTCTCTGTCACACTCTGACACTCTCTGACACTTTCAGACACTCTCTGCCACTCTCTCTCACTCTCGATCACTCTCTGACACTCTCTGACCCAGTCTGACACTCTCTGTCACTGTCTGACACTCTCTGACACTCTCACACTCTCTGACACTCTCACTCTCTCTGACACTCTCTGACACTCTCTCACACTCTCTGACACCCTCTCACACTCTCTGACACTCTCTGACCCTCTCTGACACTCTCTGACACTCTCTATCACTCTCTGACACTCTCCGACACTCTCTTACACTCTCCATCACTCTCTGACTCTCTCTGATACACTGTGACAATCTCAGACACACTCTGACACACTCAGACACTCTCGAACACACTCTATCACTCTCTCACACTGTCTGACACTCTCTGATACACTCTAATACTCTCAGACACTCTCTGACACTCTCTGTCACTATCTGACACACTCAGACACTCTCTACCACTCTCTATCTCTCTCTGACACTCTCTGATACACTCTAACACTCTCAGACACTCTCTGACACTCTCTATCACTCTCTGACTCAATCTGACACTCTCAGACAGTCTCAGACACTCTCTATCACTCTCTGACACTCTCTGACACTCTCTGATACTCTCTATCACCCTCTGACACTCTCTGACAATCTCAGACAAACTCAGACACTCTCTGACACTCTCTATCACTCACTGACACTCTCTGACACTTTCAGGCACTCTCTGCCACTCTCTATCACTCTCTGACACTCTCTGACACTCTCTGACCGTCTCTATCACTATCTGACCCTCTCTGACACTCTCAGACTCACTCAGACACTCGCTGACACTCTCTTTCACTCTCTGACACTCTCTGACACTTTCAGACATTCTCTGCCACTCTCTATTACTCTCTATCTCTCGCTGACACTTTCAGACACTCTCTGCTATTCTCTATCACTCTCTGTCACTCTCTGACACTCTCTGACACTCTCACACTCTCTGACACTCTCAGACTCTGACACGCTCACACTCGCGGACCCTCTCTGACACTCTCTATCACTCTCTGACACTCTCTGACACTCTCTGACAATCTCAGACACACTCAGACACTCTCTGACACTGTCTATCACTCTCTGACACTCTCTGATACTTTCAGACACTCTCTGCCACTCTCTCTCACTCTCTATCACTCTCAGACACTCTCTGACACTCTCTGACACTCTCACACTCTCTAACACTCTCACACACCCTCACACAGTCTCTGACACTCAGAGACCAACTCTGACACTCTCTGTCACTGTCTGACACTCTCACACTCTCTGACACTGTCACTCTCTCTGACTCACTGTGACACTCGCTCACACTCTCTGACACTCTCTGACCCTCTCTGAAACTCGCTGACACTCTCTGACACTCTCTATCACTCTCTATCACTCTCTGACACTCTCAGACACTCTCGTACACTCTCCATCACTCTCTGACACTCTCTGATACACTGTGACACTCTCAGACACACTCTGACACACTCAGGCACTCTCTACCACACTCTATCACACTCTCACACTGTCTGACACTCTCTGATACACTCTAACACTCTCAGACACTCTCTGACACTCTCTATCACTATCTGACACTCGCTGACACTCTCAGACACTCTCTGATACTCTCTGATACTCTCTAATACACTCTGACACTCTCTATCTCTCTCTGACACTCTCTGACAATCTCATACACACTCAGACACTCTTTGACACTCTCTATCACTCTCTGACACTTTCAGACACTCTCTACCACTCTCTATCACTCTCTATCACCCTCAGACACTCTCAGACACGCTCTGACACTCTCTGATACTCTCTGACACTCTCTGACACTCTCTGACAATCTCAGACACACTCAGACACTCTCTGACACTTTCAGACACTCTCTGCTACTCTCTATCACTCTCTGTCACTCTCTGACACTCTCTGACACTCTCACACTCTCTGACACTCTCAGACTCTCTGACACGCTCACACTCGCGGACCCTCTCTGACACGCTCTATCACTCTCTGACACTCTCTGACACTCTCTATCACTCTCTGACACTCTCTGACACTCTCTGACACTCTCTGACAATCTCAGACACACTCTGACACTCTCTGACACTGTCTATCACTCTCTGCCACTCTCTGACACTCTCTATCACTCTCTGACACTCTCTGATACACTCTGGCACTCTCAGACACTCTATGACACTCTATCTTTCTCTGACACTCTCTGATACACTCTGACACTCTCAGACAATCTCTGACACACTCAGACACTCTCTACCACTCTCTATCACTCTCTGACACTCTCTGATACACTCTAACACTCTCAGACACTCTCTGACACTCTCGATCACTCTCTGACTCAATCTGACACTCTCAGACAGTCTCAGACACTCTCTATCACTCTCTGACACTCTCTGACACTCTCTGATACTCTCTATCACTCTCTGACACTCTCTGACAATCTTAGACAGACTCAGACACTCTCTGACACTCTCTATCACTCTCTGACACTCTCTGACACTCTCTATCACTCTCTGACACTCTCTGACACTCTCTGACAATCTCAGACACACTCTATCACTATCTGACCCTCTCTGACACTCTCAGACTCACTCAGACACTCGCTGACACTCTCTTTCACTCTCTGACACTCTCTGACACTTTCAGACATTCTCTGCCACTCTCTATTACTCTCTATCACTCGCTGACACTTTCAGACACTCTCTGCTACTCTCTATCACTCTCTGTCACTCTCTGACACTCTCTGACACTCTCACACTCTCTGACACTCTCAGACTCTCTGACACGCTCACACTCGCGGACCCTCTCTGACACTCTCTATCACTCTCTGACACTCTCTATCACTCTCTGACACTCTCTGACACTCTCTGACAATCTCAGACACACTCAGACACTCTCTGACACTGTCTATCACTCTCTGACACTCTCTGATACTTTCAGACACTCTCTGCCACTCTCTCTCACTCTCTATCACTCTCAGACACTCTCTGCCACTCTCTGACACTCTCACACTCTCTAACACTCTCACACACCCTCACACAGTCTCTGACACTCAGAGACCAACTCTGACACTCTCTGTCACTGTCTGACACTCTCACACTCTCTGACACTTTCACTCTCTCTGACTCACTGTGACACTCGCTCACACTCTCTGACACTCTCTGACCCTCTCTGAAACTCGCTGACACTCTCTGACACTCTCTATCACTCTCTATCACTCTCTGACACTCTCAGACACTCTCGTACACTCTCCATCACTCTCTGACACTCTCTGATACACTGTGACACTCTCAGACACACTCTGACACACTCAGGCACTCTCTACCACACTCTATCACACTCTCACACTGTCTGACACTCTCTGATACACTCTAACACTCTCAGACACTCTCTGACACTCTATCACTATCTGACACTCGCTGACACTCTCAGACACTCTCTGATACTCTCTGATACTCTCTAATACAATCTGACACTCTCTATCTCTCTCTGACACTCTCTGACAATCTCATACACACTCAGACACTCTTTGACACTCTCTATCACTCTCTGACACTTTCAGACACTCTCTACCACTCTCTATCACTCTCTGTCACTCTCAGACACTCTCAGACACGCTCTGACACTCTCTGATACTCTCTGATACTCTCTGACACTCTCTGACACTCTCTGACAATCTCAGACACACTCAGACACTCTCTGACACTTTCAGACACTCTCTGCTACTCTCTATCACTCTCTGTCACTCTCTGACACTCTCTGACACTCTCTGACAATCTCAGACACACTCAGACACTCTCTGACACTTTCAGACACTCTCTGCTACTCTCTATCACTCTCTGTCACTCTCTGACACTCTCTGACACTCTCACACTCTCTGACACTGTCAGACTCTCTGACACGCTCACACTCGCGGACCCTCTCTGACACGCTCTATCACTCTCTGACACTCTCTGACACTCTCTATCACTCTCTGACACTCTCTGACACTCTCTGACAATCTCAAACACACTCTGACACTCTCTGACACTGTCTATCACTCTCTGCCACTCTCTATCACTCTCTGAAACTCTCTGACACTCTCTGACACTCTATATCACTCTCTGACACTCTCTGATACACTCTGGCACTCTCAGACACTCTCTGACACTCTATCTTTCTCTGACACTCTCTGATACACTCTGACACTCTCAGACAATCTCTGACACACTCAGACACTCTCTACCACTCTCTATCACTCTCTGACACTCTCTGATACACTCTAACACTCTCAGACACTCTCTGACACTCTCTATCACTCTCTGACTCAATCTGACACTCTCAGACAGTCTCAGACACTCTATATCACTCTCTGACACTCTCTGACACTTTCAGGCACTCTCTGCCACTCTCTATCACTCTCTGACACTCTCTGACACTCTCTGACCCTCTCTATCACTATCTGACCCTCTCTGACACTCTCAGACTCACTCAGACACTCGCTGACACTCTCTTTCACTCTCTGACACTCTCTGACACTTTCAGACATTCTCTGCCACTCTCTATTACTCTCTATCACTCGCTGACACTTTCAGACACTCTCTATCACTCTCTGTCACTCTCTGACACTCTCTGACACTCTCACACTCTCTGACACTCTCAGACTCTCTGACACGCTCACACTCGCGGACCCTCTCTGACACTCTCTATCACTCTCTGACACTCCCTGACACTCTCTATCACTCTCTGACACGCTCTGACACTCTCTGACACTCTCTGACAATCTCAGACACACTCAGACACTCTCTGACACTCTCTGACACTGTCTATCACTCTCTGACACTCTCTGACACTTTCAGACACTCTCTGCCACTCTCTCTCACTCTCTATCACTCTCAGACTCTCTCTGACACTCTCTGACCCTCTCTGAAACTCGCTGACACTCTCTGACACTCTCAGAAACTCTCTGACACTCTCAGAAACTCTCGTACACACTCCATCACTCTCTGACACTCTCTGATACACTGTGACACTCTCAGACACACTCTGACACACTCAGACACTCTCTACCACACTCTATCACACTCTCACACTGTCTGACACTCTCTGATACACTCTAACACTCTCAGACACTCTCTGACACTCACTATCACTATCTGACACTCGCTGACACTCTCAGACACTCTCTGATACTCTCTGATACTCTCTAATACACTCTGACACTCTCTATCTCTCTCTGACACTCTCTGACAATCTCATACACACTGAGACACTCTTTGACACTCTCTATCACTCTCTGACACTTTCAGACACTCTCGACCACTCTCTATCACTCTCTATCACTCTCAGACACTCTCAGACACGCTCTGACACTCTCTGATACTCTCTGATACTCTCTGATACTCTCTGACACTCTCTGACAATCTCAGACACACTCAGAAACTCTCTGACAATTTCAGACACTCTCTGCTACTCTCTATCACTCTCTGTCACTCTCTGACACTCTGACACTCTCTGACACTCTCAGACTCTCTGACACGCTCACACTCGCGGACCCTCTCTGACACGCTCTATCACTCTCTGACACTCTCTGACACTCTCTGACACTCTCTGACAATCTCAGACACACTCTGACAATCTCTGACACTGTCTATCACTCTCTGACACTCTCTGACACTTTCAGACACTCTCTGCCACTCTCTCACTCTCTATCACTCTCTGACACTCTCTGACACTCTCACACTCTCTAACACTCTCACACACTCTCACACAGTCTCTGACACTCAGAGACCAACTCTGACACTCTCTGTCACTGTCTGACACTCTCTGACACTCTCACACTCTCTGACACTCTCACTCTCTCTGACTCTCTCTGACACTCGCTCACACTCTCTGACACTCTCTGACCCTCTCTGAAACTCGCTGACACTCTCTGACACTCTCTATCACTCTCTGACACTCTCAGACACTCTCGTACACTCTCCATCACTCTCTGACACTCTCTGATACACTGTGACACTCTCAGACACACTCTGACACACTCAGACACTCTCTACCACACTCTATCACACTCTCACACTGTCTGACACTCTCTGATACACTCTAACACTCTCAGACACCCTCTGACACTCTCCATCACTATCTGACACTCGCTGACACTCTCAGACACTCTCTGATACTCTCTGCTACTCTCCAATACACTCTGACACTCTCTATCTCTCTCTGACACTCTCTGACAATCTCATACACACTGAGACACTCTCTGACACTCTCTATCACTCTCTGACACTTTCAGACACACTCTACCACTCTCTATGACTCTCTATCACTCTCTGACACTCTCTGACACTCTCGTACACTCTCCATCACTCTCTGACACTCTCTGATACACTGTGACACTCTCAGACACACTCTGACACACTCAGACACTCTCTACCACACTCTATCACACTCTCACACTGTCTGACACACTCTGATACACTCTAACACTCTCAGACACTCTCTGACACTCTCCATCACTATCTGACACTCGCTGACACTCTCAGACACTCTCTGATACTCTCCAATACACTCTGACACTCTCTATCTCTCTCTGACACTCTCTGACAATCTCATACACACTGAGACACTCTCTGACACTCTCTATCACTCTCTGACACTTTCAGACACTCTCTACCACTCTCTATGACTCTCTATCACTCTCAGACACTCTCAGACACGCTCTGACACTCTCTGACACTCTCTGATACTCTCTGACACTCTCTGACAATCTCAGACACACTCAGACACTCTCTGACACTTTCAGACACTCTCTGCCACTCTCTATCACTCTCTATCACTCTCTGAAACTCTCTGCCACTCTCTGACACTCTCTATCACTCTCTGACTCTCTCTGACACTCTCTATCACTCTCTGACACTCTCTGACACTTTCAGACACTCTCTGCCACTCTCTATCACTCTTTGAAACTCTCTGCCACTCTCTGACACTCTCTATCACTCTCTGACACTCTCTGACTCACTCTCTGACACTCTCTGACCCACTCTCTGACACTCTCTCACACTCTCTCACACTCTCTGACACTCTCTGACACTCTCTGAGACTCTGACACTCTCGATCACTCTCTGACGCTCTCTGACAATCTCAGACACACTCAGACACTCTCTGACACTCTCGATCACCCTCTGACACTCTCTGACAATTTCAGACACTCTCTGCAACTCACTATCACTCTCTATCACTCGCTGACAATTTCAGACACTCTCTGTCACTCTCTATCACTTTCTATCTCTCTCTGACACTCTCTGACACACTCTGACACACTCACACCCTCTGACACTCTCACGCTCTCGGACCCTCTCTGACGCTCTCTGACACTCTCTATCACTCTCTGACATTCTCGGACACTCTCTTTCACTCTCTGACACTTTCAGACACTCTCTGCCACTCTCTATCACTCTCTGACACTCTCTGACACTCTCACACTGTCTGACACTCTCTGTCACTCTCTGACACTCCCTGACACTCTCGATCACTCTCTGACACGCTCTGACACTCTCTGACTCTCTCTGACAATCTCACACACACTCAGACACTCTCTGACACTCTCTGACACTGTCTATCACTCTCTGACACTCTCTGACACTTTCAGACACTCTCTGCCACTCTCTCTCACTCTCTATCACTCTCAGACTCTCTCTGACACGCTCTGACACTCTCTGACTCTCTCTGACAATCTCACACACACTCAGACACTCTCTGACACTCTCTGACACTGTCTATCACTCTCTGACACTCTCTGACACTCTCAGAAACTCTCTGACACTCTCAGAAACTCTCGTACACACTCCATCACTCTCTGACACTCTCTGATACACTGTGACACTCTCAGACACACTCTGACACACTCAGACACTCTCTACCACACTCTATCACACTCTCACACTGTCTGACACTCTCTGATACACTCCAACACTCTCAGACACTCTCTGACACTCACTATCACTATCTGACACTCGCTGACACTCTCAGACACTCTCTGATACTCTCTGATACTCTCTAATACACTCTGACACTCTCTATCTCTCTCTGACACTCTCTGACAATCTCATACACACTGAGACACTCTTTGACACTCTCTATCACTCTCTGACACTTTCAGACACTCTCGACCACTCTCTATCACTCTCTATCACTCTCAGACACTCTCAGACACGCTCTGACACTCTCTGATACTCTCTGATACTCTCTGATACTCTCTGACACTCTCTGACAATCTCAGACACACTCAGAAACTCTCTGACACTTTCAGACACTCTCTGCTACTCTCTATCACTCTCTGTCACTCTCTGACACTCTGACACTCTCTGACACTCTCAGACTCTCTGACACGCTCACACTCGCGGACCCTCTCTGACACGCTCTATCACTCTCTGACACTCTCTGACACTCTCTGACACTCTCTGACAATCTCAGACACACTCTGACAATCTCTGACACTGTCTATCACTCTCTGACACTCTCTGACACTTTCAGACACTCTCTGCCACTCTCTCACTCTCTATCACTCTCTGACACTCTCTGACACTCTCACACTCTCTAACACTCTCACACACTCTCACACAGTCTCTGACACTCAGAGACCAACTCTGACACTCTCTGTCACTGTCTGACACTCTCTGACACTCTCACACTCTCTGACACTCTCACTCTCTCTGACTCTCTCTGACACTCGCTCACACTCTCTGACACTCTCTGACCCTCTCTGAAACTCGCTGACACTCTCTGACACTCTCTATCACTCTCTGACACTCTCAGACACTCTCGTACACTCTCCATCACTCTCTGACACTCTCTGATACACTGTGACACTCTCAGACACACTCTGACACACTCAGAGACTCTCTACCACACTCTATCACACTCTCACACTGTCTGACACTCTCTGATACACTCTAACACTCTCAGACACCCTCTGACACTCTCCATCACTATCTGACACTCGCTGACACTCTCAGACACTCTCTGATACTCTCTGCTACTCTCCAATACACTCTGACACTCTCTATCTCTCTCTGACACTCTCTGACAATCTCATACACACTGAGACACTCTCTGACACTCTCTATCACTCTCTGACACTTTCAGACACACTCTACCACTCTCTATGACTCTCTATCACTCTCTGACACTCTCTGACACTCTCGTACACTCTCCATCACTCTCTGACACTCTCTGATACACTGTGACACTCTCAGACACACTCTGACACACTCAGACACTCTCGACCACACTCTATCACACTCTCACACTGTCTGACACTCTCTGATACACTCTAACACTCTCAGACACTCTCTGACACTCTCCATCACTATCTGACACTCGCTGACACTCTCAGACACTCTCTGATACTCTCCAATACACTCTGACACTCTCTATCTCTCTCTGACACTCTCTGACAATCTCATACACACTGAGACACTCTCTGACACTCTCTATCACTCTCTGACACTTTCAGACACTCTCTACCACTCTCTATGACTCTCTATCACTCTCAGACACTCTCAGACACGCTCTGACACTCTCTGACACTCTCTGATACTCTCTGACACTCTCTGACAATCTCAGACACACTCAGACACTCTCTGACACTTTCAGACACTCTCTGCCACTCTCTATCACTCTCTATCACTCTCTGAAACTCTCTGCCACTCTCTGACACTCTCTATCACTCTCTGACTCTCTCTGACACTCTCTATCACTCTCTGACACTCTCTGACACTTTCAGACACTCTCTGCCACTCTCTATCACTCTTTGAAACTCTCTGCCACTCTCTGACACTCTCTATCACTCTCTGACATTCTCTAACCCACTCTCTGACACTCTCTGACCCACTCTCTGACACTCTCTGACACTCTCTCACACTCTCTGACACTCTCTGACACTCTCTGAGACTCTGACACTCTCGATCACTCTCTGACGCTCTCTGACAATCTCAGACACACTCAGACACTCTCTGACACTCTCGATCACCCTCTGACACTCTCTGACACTTTCAGACACTCTCTGCAACTCACTATCACTCTCTATCACTCGCTGACAATTTCAGACACTCTCTGTCACTCTCTATCTCTTTCTATCTCTCTCTGACACTCTCTGACACACTCTGACACATTCACACCCTCTGACACTCTCACGCTCTCGGACCCTCTCTGACGCTCTCTGACACTCTCTATCACTCTCTGACATTCTCGGACACTCTCTATCACTCTCTGACACTTTCAGACACTCTCTGCCACTCTCTATCACTCTCAGACACTCTCTGACAAACTCAGACACTCTCTACCACTCGCTATCACTCTCTGAAACTCTCTGATACACTCTAACACTCTCAGACACTCGCTGACACTCTCTATCACTCTCTGACTCAATCTGACTCTCTCAGACAGTCTCTGAGGCTCTCTGTCACTCACTGACACTCTCTGACAATCTCAGACACACTCAGACACTCTCTGACACTCTCTATTACTCTCTGACACTCTCTGACACTTTCAGACACTCTCTGCCTCTCTCTATCACTCTCTGACACTCTCAGACCCACTCAGACACTCGCTGACACTCTCTATCACTCTCTGACTCTATCTGACACTCTCAGACAGTCTCAGACGCTCTCTATCACTCACAGACACTCTCTGACAATCTCAGACACAGTCAGACATTCTCTGCCACTCTCTATTACTCTCTATCACTCGCTGACACTTTCAGACACTCCCTGCCACTTTCTATCACTCTCTGTCACTCTCTGACATTCTCACACTCTCTGACACTCTCACACTCTCTGACGCTCTCACACTCTCTGACCCTCTCTGACAATCTCTATCAATCTCTGACAATCTCTGACACTCTCTATCACTCTCTGACACTCTCTATCACTCTCTGACACTCTCTGACAATCTCAGACACACTCAGACACTCTCTGACACTCTCTGTCACACTCTGACACTCTCTGACACTTTCAGACACTCTCTGCCACTCTCTCTCACTCTCGATCACTCTCTGACACTCTCTGACCCACGCTGACACTCTCTGTCACTGTCTGACACTCTCTGACACTCTCACACTCTCTGACACTCTCACTCTCTCTGCCACTCTCTGACACTCTCTCACACTCTCTGACACCCTCTCACACTCTCTGACACTCTCTGACCCTCTCTGACACTCTCTGACACTCTCTATCACTCTCTGACACTCTCCGACACTCTCTTACACTCTCCATCACTCTCTGACTCTCTCTGATACACTGTGACAATCTCAGACACACTCTGACACACTCAGACACTCTCGAACACACTCTATCACTCTCTCACACTGTCTGACACTCTCTGATACACTCTAATACTCTCAGACACTCTCTGACACTCTCTGTCACTATCTGACACACTCAGACACTCTCTACCACTCTCTATCACTCTCTGACACTCTCTGATACACTCTAACACTCTCAGACACTCTCTGACACTCTCTATCACTCTCTGACTCAATCTGACACTCTCAGACAGTCTCAGACACTCTCTATCACTCTCTGACACTCTCTGACACTCTCTGATACTCTCTATCACCCTCTGACACTCTCTGACAATCTCAGACAAACTCAGACACTCTCTGACACTCTCTATCACTCTCTGACACTCTCTGACACTTTCAGGCACTCTCTGCCACTCTCTATCACTCTCTGACACTCTCTGACACTCTCTGACCGTCTCTATCACTATCTGACCCTCTCTGACACTCTCAGACTCACTCAGACACTCGCTGACACTCTCTTTCACTCTCTGACACTCTCTGACACTCTCAGACAGTCTCAGACACTCTCTATCACTCTCTGACACTCTCTGACACTCTCTGATACTCTCTATCACCCTCTGACACTCTCTGACAATCTCAGACAAACTCAGACACTCTCTGACACTCTCTATCACTCTCTGACACTCTCTGACACTTTCAGGCACTCTCTGCCACTCTCTATCACTCTCTGACACTCTCTGACACTCTCTGACCGTCTCTATCACTATCTGACCCTCTCTGACACTCTCAGACTCACTCAGACACTCGCTGACACTCTCTTTCACTTTCAGACATTCTCTGCCACTCTCTATTACTCTCTATCTCTCGCTGAAACTTTCAGACACTCTCTGCTATTCTCTATCACTCTCTGTCACTCTCTGACACTCTCTGACACTCTCACACTCTCTGACACTCTCAGACTCTGACACGCTCACACTCGCGGACCCTCTCTGACACTCTCTATCACTCTCTGACACTCTCTGACACTCTCTGACAATCTCAGACACACGCAGACACTCTCTGACACTGTCTATCACTCTCTGACACTCTCTGATACTTTCAGACACTCTCTGCCACTCTCTCTCACTCTCTATCACGCTCAGACACTCTCTGACACTCTCTGACACTCTCACACTCTCTAACACTCTCACACACCCTCACACAGTCTCTGACACTCAGAGACCAACTCTGACACTCTCTGTCACTGTCTGACACTCTCACACTCTCTGACACTTTCACTCTCTCTGACTCACTGTGACACTCGCTCACACTCTCTGACACTCTCTGACCCTCTCTGAAACTCGCTGACACTCTCGGACACTCTCTATCACTCTCTATCACTCTCTGACACTCTCAGACACTCTCGTACACTCTCCATCACTCTCTGACACTCTCTGATACACTGTGACACTCTCAGACACACTCTGACACACTCAGGCACTCTCTACCACACTCTATCACACTCTCACACTGTCTGACACTCTCTGATACACTCTAACACTCTCAGACACTCTCTGACACTCTCTATCACTATCTGACACTCGCTGACACTCTCAGACACTCTCTGATACTCTCTGATACTCTCTAATACACTCTGACACTCTCTATCTCTCTCTGACACTCTCTGACAATCTCATACACACTCAGACACTCTTTGACACTCTCTATCACTCTCTGACACTTTCAGACACTCTCTACCACTCTCTATCACTCTCTATCACCCTCAGACACTCTCAGACACGCTCTGACACTCTCTGATACTCTCTGATACTCTCTGACACTCTCTGACACTCTCTGACAATCTCAGACACACTCAGACACTCTCTGACACTTTCAGACACTCTCTGCTACTCTCTATCACTCTCTGTCACTCTCTGACACTCTCTGACACTCTCACACTCTCTGACACTCTCAGACTCTCTGACACGCTCACACTCGCGGACCCTCTCTGACACGCTCTATCACTCTCTGACACTCTCTGACACTCTCTATCACTCTCTGACACTCTCTGACACTCTCTGACACTCTCTGACAATCTCAGACACACTCTGACACTCTCTGACACTGTCTATCACTCTCTGCCACTCTCTGACACTCTCTATCACTCTCTGACACTCTCTGATACACTCTGGCACTCTCAGACACTCTCTGACACTCTATCTTTCTCTGACACTCTCTGATACACTCTGACACTCTCAGACAATCTCTGACACACTCAGACACTCTCTACCACTCTCTATCACTCTCTGACACTCTCTGATACACTCTAACACTCTCAGACACTCTCTGACACTCTCGATCACTCTCTGACTCAATCTGACACTCTCAGACAGTCTCAGACACTCTCTATCACTCTCTGACACTCTCTGACACTCTCTGATACTCTCTATCACTCTCTGACACTCTCTGACAATCTTAGACAGACTCAGACACTCTCTGACACTCTCTATCACTCTCTGACACTCTCTGACACTCTCTATCACTCTCTGACACTCTCTGACACTCTCTGACAATCTCAGACACACTCTATCACTATCTGACCCTCTCTGACACTCTCAGACTCACTCAGACACTCGCTGACACTCTCTTTCACTCTCTGACACTCTCTGACACTTTCAGACATTCTCTGCCACTCTCTATTACTCTCTATCACTCGCTGACACTTTCAGACACTCTCTGCTACTCTCTATCACTCTCTGTCACTCTCTGACACGCTCTGACACTCTCACACTCTCTGACACTCTCAGACTCTCTGACACGCTCACACTCGCGGACCCTCTCTGACACTCTCTATCACTCTCTGACACTCTCTATCACTCTCTGACACTCTCTGACAATCTCAGACACACTCAGACACTCTCTGACACTGTCTATCACTCTCTGACACTCTCTGATACTTTCAGACACTCTCTGCCACTCTCTCTCACTCTCTATCACTCTCAGACACTCTCTGCCACTCTCTGACACTCTCACACTCTCTAACACTCTCACACACCCTCACACAGTCTCTGACACTCAGAGACCAACTCTGACACTCTCTGTCACTGTCTGACACTCTCACACTCTCTGACACTTTCACTCTCTCTGACTCACTGTGACACTCGCTCACACTCTCTGACACTCTCTGACCCTCTCTGAAACTCGCTGACACTCTCTGACACTCTCTATCACTCTCTATCACTCTCTGACACTCTCAGACACTCTCGTACACTCTCCATCACTCTCTGACACTCTCTGATACACTGTGACACTCTCAGACACACTCTGACACACTCAGGCACTCTCTACCACACTCTATCACACTCTCACACTGTTTGACACTCTCTGATACACTCTAACACTCTCAGACACTCTCTGACACTCTATCACTATCTGACACTCGCTGACACTCTCAGACACTCTCTGATACTCTCTGATACTCTCTAATACAATCTGACACTCTCTATCTCTCTCTGACACTCTCTGACAATCTCATACACACTCAGACACTCTTTGACACTCTCTATCACTCTCTGACACTTTCAGACACTCTCTACCACTCTCTATCACTCTCTGTCACTCTCAGACACTCTCAGACACGCTCTGACACTCTCTGATACTCTCTGATACTCTCTGACACTCTCTGACACTCTCTGACAATCTCAGACACACTCAGACACTCTCTGACACTTTCAGACACTCTCTGCTACTCTCTATCACTCTCTGTCACTCTCTGACACTCTCTGACACTCTCTGACAATCTCAGACACACTCAGACACTCTCTGACACTTTCAGACACTCTCTGCTACTCTCTATCACTCTCTGTCACTCTCTGACACTCTCTGACACTCTCACACTCTCTGACACTGTCAGACTCTCTGACACGCTCACACTCGCGGACCCTCTCTGACACGCTCTATCACTCTCTGACACTCTCTGACACTCTCTATCACTCTCTGACACTCTCTGACACTCTCTGACACTCTCTGACAATCTCAGACACACTCTGACACTCTCTGACACTGTCTATCACTCTCTGCCACTCTCTATCACTCTCTGAAACTCTCTGACACTCTCTGACACTCTCTATCACTCTCTGACACTCTCTGATACACTCTGGCACTCTCAGACACTCTCTGACACTCTATCTTTCTCTGACACTCTCTGATACACTCTGACACTCTCAGACAATCTCTGACACACTCAGACACTCTCTACCACTCTCTATCACTCTCTGACACTCTCTGATACACTCTAACACTCTCAGACACTCTCTGACACTCTCTATCACTCTCTGACTCAATCTGACACTCTCAGACAGTCTCAGACACTCTCTATCACTCTCTGACACTCTCTGACACTTTCAGGCACTCTCTGCCACTCTCTATCACTCTCTGACACTCTCTGACACTCTCTGACCCTCTCTATCACTATCTGACCCTCTCTGACACTCTCAGACTCACTCAGACACTCGCTGACACTCTCTTTCACTCTCTGACACTCTCTGACACTCTCTGCCACTCTCTATTACTCTCTATCACTCGCTGACACTTTCAGACACTCTCTATCACTCTCTGTCACTCTCTGACACTCTCTGACACTCTCACACTCTCTGACACTCTCAGACTCTCTGACACGCTCACACTCGCGGACCCTCTCTGACACTCTCTATCACTCTCTGACACTCCCTGACACTCTCTATCACTCTCTGACACGCTCTGACACTCTCTGACACTCTCTGACAATCTCAGACACACTCTATCACTATCTGACCCTCTCTGACACTCTCAGACTCACTCAGACACTCGCTGACACTCTCTTTCACTCTCTGACACTCTCTGACACTTTCAGACATTCTCTGCCACTCTCTATTACTCTCTATCACTCGCTGACACTTTCAGACACTCTCTGCTACTCTCTATCACTCTCTGTCACTCTCTGACACGCTCTGACACTCTCACACTCTCTGACACTCTCAGACTCTCTGACACGCTCACACTCGCGGACCCTCTCTGACACTCTCTATCACTCTCTGACACTCTCTATCACTCTCTGACACTCTCTGACAATCTCAGACACACTCAGACACTCTCTGACACTGTCTATCACTCTCTGACACTCTCTGATACTTTCAGACACTCTCTGCCACTCTCTCTCACTCTCTATCACTCTCAGACACTCTCTGCCACTCTCTGACACTCTCACACTCTCTAACACTCTCACACACCCTCACACAGTCTCTGACACTCAGAGACCAACTCTGACACTCTCTGTCACTGTCTGACACTCTCACACTCTCTGACACTTTCACTCTCTCTGACTCACTGTGACACTCGCTCACACTCTCTGACACTCTCTGACCCTCTCTGAAACTCGCTGACACTCTCTGACACTCTCTATCACTCTCTATCACTCTCTGACACTCTCAGACACTCTCGTACACTCTCCATCACTCTCTGACACTCTCTGATACACTGTGACACTCTCAGACACACTCTGACACACTCAGGCACTCTCTACCACACTCTATCACACTCTCACACTGTTTGACACTCTCTGATACACTCTAACACTCTCAGACACTCTCTGACACTCTATCACTATCTGACACTCGCTGACACTCTCAGACACTCTCTGATACTCTCTGATACTCTCTAATACAATCTGACACTCTCTATCTCTCTCTGACACTCTCTGACAATCTCATACACACTCAGACACTCTTTGACACTCTCTATCACTCTCTGACACTTTCAGACACTCTCTACCACTCTCTATCACTCTCTGTCACTCTCAGACACTCTCAGACACGCTCTGACACTCTCTGATACTCTCTGATACTCTCTGACACTCTCTGACACTCTCTGACAATCTCAGACACACTCAGACACTCTCTGACACTTTCAGACACTCTCTGCTACTCTCTATCACTCTCTGTCACTCTCTGACACTCTCTGACACTCTCTGACAATCTCAGACACACTCAGACACTCTCTGACACTTTCAGACACTCTCTGCTACTCTCTATCACTCTCTGTCACTCTCTGACACTCTCTGACACTCTCACACTCTCTGACACTGTCAGACTCTCTGACACGCTCACACTCGCGGACCCTCTCTGACACGCTCTATCACTCTCTGACACTCTCTGACACTCTCTATCACTCTCTGACACTCTCTGACACTCTCTGACACTCTCTGACAATCTCAGACACACTCTGACACTCTCTGACACTGTCTATCACTCTCTGCCACTCTCTATCACTCTCTGAAACTCTCTGACACTCTCTGACACTCTCTATCACTCTCTGACACTCTCTGATACACTCTGGCACTCTCAGACACTCTCTGACACTCTATCTTTCTCTGACACTCTCTGATACACTCTGACACTCTCAGACAATCTCTGACACACTCAGACACTCTCTACCACTCTCTATCACTCTCTGACACTCTCTGATACACTCTAACACTCTCAGACACTCTCTGACACTCTCTATCACTCTCTGACTCAATCTGACACTCTCAGACAGTCTCAGACACTCTCTATCACTCTCTGACACTCTCTGACACTTTCAGGCACTCTCTGCCACTCTCTATCACTCTCTGACACTCTCTGACACTCTCTGACCCTCTCTATCACTATCTGACCCTCTCTGACACTCTCAGACTCACTCAGACACTCGCTGACACTCTCTTTCACTCTCTGACACTCTCTGACACTCTCTGCCACTCTCTATTACTCTCTATCACTCGCTGACACTTTCAGACACTCTCTATCACTCTCTGTCACTCTCTGACACTCTCTGACACTCTCACACTCTCTGACACTCTCAGACTCTCTGACACGCTCACACTCGCGGACCCTCTCTGACACTCTCTATCACTCTCTGACACTCCCTGACACTCTCTATCACTCTCTGACACGCTCTGACACTCTCTGACACTCTCTGACAATCTCAGACACACTCAGACACTCTCTGACACTCTCTGACACTGTCTATCACTCTCTGACACTCTCTGACACTTTCAGACACTCTCTGCCACTCTCTCTCACTCTCTATCACTCTCAGACTCTCTCTGACACTCTCTGACCCTCTCTGAAACTCGCTGACACTCTCTGACACTCTCAGAAACTCTCTGACACTCTCAGAAACTCTCGTACACACTCCATCACTCTCTGACACTCTCTGATACACTGTGACACTCTCAGACACACTCTGACACACTCAGACACTCTCTACCACACTCTATCACACTCTCACACTGTCTGACACTCTCTGATACACTCTAACACTCTCAGACACTCTCTGACACTCACTATCACTATCTGACACTCGCTGACACTCTCAGACACTCTCTGATACTCTCTGATACTCTCTAATACACTCTGACACTCTCTATCTCTCTCTGACACTCTCTGACAATCTCATACACACTGAGACACTCTTTGACACTCTCTATCACTCTCTGACACTTTCAGACACTCTCGACCACTCTCTATCACTCTCTATCACTCTCAGACACTCTCAGACACGCTCTGACACTCTCTGATACTCTCTGATACTCTCTGATACTCTCTGACACTCTCTGACAATCTCAGACACACTCAGAAACTCTCTGACACTTTCAGACACTCTCTGCTACTCTCTATCACTCTCTGTCACTCTCTGACACTCTGACACTCTCTGACACTCTCAGACTCTCTGACACGCTCACACTCGCGGACCCTCTCTGACACGCTCTATCACTCTCTGACACTCTCTGACACTCTCTGACACTCTCTGAAAATCTCAGACACACTCTGACAATCTCTGACACTGTCTATCACTCTCTGACACTCTCTGACACTTTCAGACACTCTCTGCCACTCTCTCACTCTCTATCACTCTCTGACACTCTCTGACACTCTCACACTCTCTAACACTCTCACACACTCTCACACAGTCTCTGACACTCAGAGACCAACTCTGACACTCTCTGTCACTGTCTGACACTCTCTGACACTCTCACACTCTCTGACACTCTCACTCTCTCTGACTCTCTCTGACACTCGCTCACACTCTCTGACACTCTCTGACCCTCTCTGAAACTCGCTGACACTCTCTGACACTCTCTATCACTCTCTGACACTCTCAGACACTCTCGTACACTCTCCATCACTCTCTGACACTCTCTGATACACTGTGACACTCTCAGACACACTCTGACACACTCAGACACTCTCTACCACACTCTATCACACTCTCACACTGTCTGACACTCTCTGATACACTCTAACACTCTCAGACACCCTCTGACACTCTCCATCACTATCTGACACTCGCTGACACTCTCAGACACTCTCTGATACTCTCTGCTACTCTCCAATACACTCTGACACTCTCTATCTCTCTCTGACACTCTCTGACAATCTCATACACACTGAGACACTCTCTGACACTCTCTATCACTCTCTGACACTTTCAGACACACTCTACCACTCTCTATGACTCTCTATCACTCTCTGACACTCTCTGACACTCTCGTACACTCTCCATCACTCTCTGACACTCTCTGATACACTGTGACACTCTCAGACACACTCTGACACACTCAGACACTCTCTACCACACTCTATGACACTCTCACACTGTCTGACACTCTGATACACTCTAACACTCTCTGACACTCTCTGACACTCTCTCCGCTCTCTGACATTCTCTCACACTCTCTGCCACTCTCTGACACTCTCTATCACTCTCTGACACTCTCTGACACTCTCTGCCACTCTCTATCACTCTCTATCACTCTCTGACACTCTCTGACACTCTCTGACACTCTCTGACACTCTCTGACACTCGCACACTATCTGACACTCTCTGACACTCTCACACTCTCGGACACTCTCACACTCTCTGACACTCTCTGACACTCTCTCCGCTCTCTGACATTCTCTCACACTCTCTGACACTCTCTATCACTCTCTGAAACTCTCTGACATTCTCTGCCACTCTCTATCACACTCTATCACTCTCTGACACGCTCTATCACTGTCAATCATTCTCAATCACTCTCAATCACTCTCTGAACCTCTCTTACACTCTCTGGCGCTTTCAGATACTCTCAGAGACACTCAGACACTCTCTCTCACTCTGTATCACTCTCTGATACACTCTGGCACTCTCAGACACTCTCTGACACTCTCTATCACTCTCTGACACTCTCTGATACACTCTGACAATCTCAGACACTCTCTGACAAACTCAGACACTCTCTACCACTCTCTATCACTGTCTGAAACTCTCTGATACACTCGAACAGTCTCAGACACTCGCTGACACTCTCTGTCGCTCTCTGAATCAATCTGACACTCTCAGACAGTCTCTGACGCTCTCCATCACTCACTGACACTCTCTGACAATCTCAGACACACTCAGACACTCTCTATCACTCTCTATCACTCTCTGGCCCTCTCTGACACTCTCAGACCCACTCAGACACTCGCTGACACTGACGTTCGCTCTCTGACACTCTCTGACACTTTCAGACATTCTCTGCCACTCTCTATTACTCTCTATCACTCGCTGACACTTTCAGACACTCTCTGCCACTTTCTATCACTCTCTGTCACTCTCTGACACTCTCTATCACTCTCTGACACTCTCTGACAATCTCTATCACTCTCTGACACTCTCTGACAATCTCAGACACACTCAGACACTCTCTGACACTCTCTGACACTCTCTATCACTCTCTGACACTCTCTGACACTTTCAGACACTCTCTGCCACTCTCTCTCACTCTCTATCACTCTCTGACACTCTCTGACACTCTCTGACACTCTCACACTCTCTGAGACTCTCACACACTCACACACTCTCTGACACTCTCTGACCCACTCTGACACTCTCTGTCACTGTCTGACACTCTCTGACACTCTCACACTCTCTGACACTCTCACTCTCTCTGACACTCTCTGACACTCTCTGACAATCTCTCTCACTCTCTCACACTGTCTGACACTCTCTGATACACTCTAACACTCATAGACACTCTCTGACACTCTCTATCACTATCTGACACTCGCTGACACTCTCAGACACTCTCTGATACTCTCTGATACTCCCTAATACACTCTGACACTCTCTATCTCTCTCTGACACTCTCTGACAATCTCATACACACTGAGACACTCTTTGACACTCTCTATCACTCTCTGACACTTTCAGACACTCTCGACCACTCTCTATCACTCTCTATCACTCTCAGACACTCTCAGACACGCTCTGACACTCTCTGATACTCTCTGACACTCTCTGACAATCTCAGACACACTCAGACACTCTCTGACACTTTCAGACACTCTCTGCTACTCTCTATCACTCTCAGTCACTCTCTGACACTCTCTGACACTCTCTGACACTCTCTGACACTCTCAGACTCTCTGACACGCTCACACTCGCGGACCCTCTCTGACACGCTCTATCACTCTCTGACACTCTCTGACACTCTCTGACAATCTCAGACACACTCTGACACTCTCTGACACTGTCTATCACTCTCTGACACTCTCTGACACTTTCAGACACTCTCTGCCACTCTCTCACTCTCTATCACTCTCTGACACTCTCTGACACTCTCTGACACTCTCACACTCTCTAACACTCTCACACACTCTCACACAGTCTCTGACACTCAGAGACCAACTCTGACACTCTCTGTCACTGTCTGACACTCTCTGACACTCTCACACTCTCTGACACTCTCACTCTCTCTGACTCTCTCTGACACTCGCTCACACTCTCTGACACTCTCTGACCCTCTCTGAAACTCGCTGACACTCTCTGACACTCTCTATCACTCTCTGACACTCTCAGACACTCTCGTACACTCTCTATCACTCTCTGATACACTGTGACACTCTCAGACACACTCTGACACACTCAGACACTCTCTACCACACTCTATCACACTCTCACACTGTCTGACACTCTCTGATACACTCTAACACTCTCAGACACTCTCTGACACTCTCCATCACTATCTGACACTCGCTGACACTCTCAGACACTCTCTGATACTCTCTGATACTCTCCAATACACTCTGACACTCTCTATCTCTCTCTGACACTCTCTGACAATCTCATACACATTGAGACACTCTCTGACACTCTCTATCACTCTCTGACACTTTCAGATACTCTCTACCACTCTCTATGACTCTCTATCACTCTCTGACACTCTCTGACACTCTCGTACACTCTCCATCACTCTCTGACACTCTCTGATACACTGTGACACTCTCAGACACACTCTGACACACTCAGACACTCTCTACCACAGTCTATCACACTCTCACACTCTCTATCACTCTCTGACACTTTCAGACACTCTCTGCCACTCTCTATCACTCTCTGACACTCTCTGACACTCTCACACTCTCTGACACTCTCACACTGTCTGACACTCTCTCACACTCTCAGACACTCTCTGACACACTCTGATACACTCTGTCCCTCTCTGACACTCTCTGACACTATCTGACACTCGCTGACACTCTCAGACACTCTCTGATACTCTCTGATACTCTCCAATACACTCTGACACTCTCTATCTCTCTCTGACACTCTCTGACAATCTCATACACACTGAGACACTCTCTGACACTCTCTATCCCTCTCTGACACTTTCAGATACTCTCTACCACTCTCTATGACTCTCTATCACTCTCAGACACTCTCAGACACGCTCTGACACTCTCTGACAATCTCTGATACTCTCTGACACTCTCTGACACTCTCAGACACACTCAGACACTCTCTGACACTTTCAGACACTCTCTGCCACTCTCTATCACTCTCTATCACTCTCTGAAACTCTCTGCCACTCTCTGACACTCTCTATCACTCTCTGACTCTCTCTGACACTCTCTATCACTCTCTGACACTCTCTGACACTTTCAGACACTCTCTGCCACTCTCTATCACTCTTTGAAACTCTCTGCCACTCTCTGACACTCTCTATCACTCTCTGACACTCTCTGACCCACTCTCTGACACTCTCTGACCCACTCTCTGACACTCTCTCACACTCTCTGACACTCTCTGACACTCTCTGACATTCTCTGAGACTCTGACACTCTCGATCACTCTCTGACACTCTCTGACACTTTCAGACACTCTCTGCAACTCACTATCACTCTCTATCACTCGCTGACAATTTCAGACACTCTCTGTCACTCTCTATCACTTTCTATCACTCTCTGACACTCTCCGACACACTCTGACACACTCACACCTTCTTACACTCTCACGCTCTCGGACCCTCTCTGACACTCTCTATCACTCTCTGACATTCTCGGACACTCTCTATCACTCTCTGACACTTTCAGACACTCTCTGCCACTCTCTATCACTCTCTGACACTCTCTGACACTCTCACACTCTCTGACACTCTCACACTGTCTGACACTCTCTCACACTCTCTGACACTCTCTGACACACTCTGATACACTCTGATACACTCTGTCCCTCTCTGACACTCTCTGACACTATCTGACACTCTCTGACACTCTCACACTCTCGGAAACTCTCACACTCTCTGACACTCTCTGACACTCTCTCCGCTCTCTGACATTCTCTCACACTCTCTGGCACTCTCTGACACTCTCTATCACTCTCTGACACTCTCTGACACTCTCTCACACTCTCTGACACCCTCTCACACTCTCTGACTCTCTCTGACCCTCTCTGACACTCTCTGACACTCTCTATCACTCTCTGACACTCTCTGACACTCTCGTACACTCTCCATCACTCTCTGACACTCTCTGATACACTGTGACACTCTCAGACACACTCTGACACACTCAGACACTCTCTACCACAGTCTATCACACTCTCACACTGTCTGACACTCTCTGATACACTCTAACACTCTCAGACACTCTCTGACACACTCTGATACACTCTGTCCCTCTCTGACACTCTCTGACACTATCTGACACTCGCTGACACTCTCAGACACTCTCTGATACTCTCTGATACTCTCCAATACACTCTGACACTCTCTATCTCTCTCTGACACTCTCTGACAATCTCATACACACTGAGACACTCTCTGACACTCTCTATCACTCTCTGACACTTTCAGATACTCTCTACCACTCTCTATGACTCTATCACTCTCAGACACTCTCAGACACGCTCTGACACTCTCTGACACTCTCTGATACTCTCTGACACTCTCTGACAATCTCAGACACACTCAGACACTCTCTGACACTTTCAGACACTCTCTGCCACTCTCTATCACTCTCTATCACTCTCTGAAACTCTCTGCCACTCTCTGACACTCTCTATCACTCTCTGACTCTCTCTGACACTCTCTATCACTCTCTGACACTCTCTGACACTTTCAGACACTCTCTGCCACTCTCTATCACTCTTTGAAACTCTCTGCCACTCTCTGACACTCTCTATCACTCTCTGACACTCTCTGACCCACTCTCTGACACTCTCTGACCCACTCTCTGACACTCTCTGACACTCTGACACTCTCGATCACTGTCTGACACTCTCTGACACTTTCAGACAATCTCTGCAACTCACTATCACTCTCTATCACTCGCTGACAATTTCAGACACTCTCTGTCACTCTCTATCACTTTCTATCACTCTCTGACACTCTCTGACACACTCTGACACACTCACACCCTCTTACACTCTCACGCTCTCGGACCCTCTCTGACGCTCTCTGACACTCTCGGACACTCTCTATCACTCTCTGACACTTTCAGACACTCTCTGCCACTCTCTATCACTCTCTGACACTCTCTGACACTCTCACACTCTCTGACACTCTCACACTGTCTGACACTCTCTCACACTCTCTGACACTCTCTGACACACTCTGATACACTCTGTCCCTCTCTGACACTCTCTGACACTATCTGACACTCTCTGACAGTCTCACACTCTCGGACACTCTCACACTCTCTGACACTCTCTCCGCTCTCTGACATTCTCTCACACTCTCTGGCACTCTCTGACACTCTCTATCACTCTCTGACACTCTCTGACACTCTCTGCCACTCTCTATCACTCTCTATCACTCTCTGACACTCTCTGACACTCTCTGACACTCTCTGACACTCGCACACTTTCTGACACTATCTGACACTCTCTGACACTCTCACACTCTCGGACACTCTCACACTCTCTGACACTCTCTGACACTCTCTCCGCTCTCTGACATTCTCTCACACTCTCTGACACTCTCTGACATTCTCTATCACTCTGTGACACACTCTGCCACTCTCTGCCACTCTCTATCACACTCTATCACTCTCTGACACTCTCTATCACTCTCAATCACTCTCTGAACCTCTCTTACACTCTCTGGCACTTTCAGATACTCTCAGAGACACTCAGACACTCTCTCTCACTCTGTATCACCCTCTGATACACTCTGGCACTCTCAGACACTCTCTGACACTCTCTATCAACATCTGACACTCTCTGATACACTCTGACAATCTCAGACACTCTCTGACAAACTCAGACACTCTCTACCACTCTCTATCACTCTCTGAAACTCTCTGATAAACTCGAACAGTCTCAGACACTCGCTGACACTCTCTGTCACTCTCTGAATCAATCTGACACTCTCAGACAGTCTCTGACGCTCTCCATCACTCACTGACGCTCTCTGACAATCTCAGACACACTCAGACACTCTCTATCACTCTCTGGCCCTCTCTGACACTCTCAGACCCACTCAGACACTCGCTGACACTGACTTTCGCTCTCTGCCACTCTCTGACACTTTCAGACATTCTCTGCCACTCTCTATTACTCTCTATCACTCGCTGACACTTTCAGACACTCTCACACTCTCTGACACTCTCACACTCTCTGACACTCTCTATCACTCTCTGACAATCTCTATCACTCTCTATCACTCTCTGACACTCTCTGACACTTTCAGACGCTCTCTGCCACTCTCTCTCACTCTCTATCACTCTCTATCACTCTCTGACACTCTCTGACACTCTCACACTCTCTGACACTCTCACACACTCTCACACACTCTCTGACACTCTCTGACCCACTCTGACACTCTCCGTCACTGTCTGACACTCACTGACACACTCACACTCTCTGACACTCTCACTCTCTCTGACACTCTCTGACACTCTCTGACACTCTCTTACACTCTCCATCACTCTCTTACACTCTCTGATACACTCAGACACTCTCTACCACACTCTATCACTCTCTGATACTCTCCAATACACTCTGGCACTCTCTATCTCTCTCTGACACTCTCTGACAATCTCATACACACTCAGACACTCTCTGGCACTCTCTATCACTCTCTGACACTCTCAGACAGTCTCAGACACTCTCTGACACTCTGTGATACTCTCTGACATACTCTGACACTCTCTGACAATCTCAGACACACTCAGACACTCTCTGACACTTTCAGACACTCTCTGACACTCTCTATGACTATCTGAAACTCTCTGACACTTTCTCTGACCCTCTCTCACACTCTCTGACCCTCCCTGACTCTCTGAGACTCTCTGACACTCTCTATCACTCTCTGCCACTCTCAAACAATCTCAGACACACTCAGAGACTCTCTGACACTCTCGAATACTCTCTGACACTCTCTGACACTTTCAGACACTCTCTGTCACTCTCTATCACTCTATATCACTCGCTGACACTTTCAGACACTCTCTGCCACTCTCTATCACTCTCTATCACTGTCTGACACTCTCTGACACTCTCTATCACTCTCTGACACTTTCAGACACTCACTGCTACTCTCTATCACTCTCTCACACTCTCTGACACTATCTGACACTCTCTGACACGATCACACTCTCTGACACTCTCACACTCTCTGACACTCTCTGACACTCTCTCATACTATCTGACATTCTCTCACACTCTCTGACACTCTCTGACCCTCTCTGACAATCTCTGACACTCTCTGACAAACTCTATCACTCTCTGACTCTCTCTGACACACTCAGACACCCTCTATCACTCTCTGTCTCTTTCAGACACTCTCTGCCACTCTCTATCACTCTATATCACTCTCTGACACTTTCAGACACTCTGTATCACTCTCTATCACTCTCTGACACTCTCTGACACTATCTGACACTTTCTATCACTCTCAGACACTCTCTGACACTTGCAGACACTCGCTGCCACTCTCTATCACTCTCTGACACTCTCTGACACTCGCACACTCTCTGCCACTGTCGGACACTCTTTCACACTCTCTGACACTCTCTGACCCTCTCTGACCCTCTCTGACACTCTCAGACACTCTCTGGCACACTCGATCACTCTCTGTCACTCTCTTTCACTATGAATCATTCACAATCACTCTCAATTACTCTCTGACACTCTCTGACACTCTCTGAAACTGTCTATCAGTCTCAGCCACTCTCTATCACTCTCTGACACTCTCTGACACTCGCACACTCTCTGACAATCTCTGACACTCTTTCACACTCTCTGACACTCTCTGACACTCTTTCACACTCTCTAACACTCTCTGACCCTCTCTGACACTCTCAGACACTCTCTGGCACACTCTATCACTCTCTGACACTCTCTATCACTCTCTATCACTCTCTGACACTCTCTGATACACTCTGGCACTCTCAGACACTCTCTGACACTCTCTATCACTCTCTGACACTCTCTGATACACTCTGACACTCTCAGACACTCTCTGACACACTCAGACACTCTCTACCATTCTCATTCACTCTCTGACACTCTCTGATACACTCTACCACTCTCAGACACTCTCTGACACTCTCTATCACTCTCTGACTCAATCTGACACTCTCAGACAGTCTCAGGCCCTCTCTATCACTCTCTGACACTCTCTGACACTCTCTGATACTCTCTGACATTCTCAGACACACTCAGACACTCTCTGACACTCTCACACTCTCTCACACTCTCTGACACTCTCTGACACTCTCTGACACACTCTGTCCCTCTCTGACACTCTCTGACACTATCTGATACTCTCTGACACTCTCACACTCTCTGACACTCTCACACTCTCTGACACTCTCTGACACTCTCTCACTCTCTCTGACATTCTCTCACACTCTCTGACACTCTCTGACCCTCTCTGACAATGTCTGACACTTTCTGACAAACTCGATCACTCTCTGACTCTCTCTGACACTCTCTGACACACTCAGACACTCTCTATCACTCTCTGACACTTTCAGACACTCTCTGCCACTCTCTATCACTCTATATCACTCTCTGACACTTTCAGACACTCTCTATCACTCTCTCTCACACTCTATCACTCTCTGACGCTCTCTGACACTCTCTGACACTCTCTGACACTCTCTGACACTCTCTGACACTCTCTATCACTCTCAGACACTCTCTGACACTTTCAGACACTCTCTGCCACTCTCTGCCACTCTCCATCACTCTCTGACACTCTCTAACACTCGCACACTCTCTGACCCTCTCTGACCCTCTCTGACACTCTCAGACACTGTCTGGCACACTCTATCACTCTCTGACACTCTCACACTCTCTGACACTCTCTGACACTCTCTCTCACTCTCTATCACTCTCTGACACTCTCTGACACTCTCTCCGCTCTCTGACATTCTCTCACACTCTATGACACTCTCTATCACTCTCTGTCACTCTCTGACACTCTCTGACACTCTCTGCCACTCTCTATCACTCTCTATCACTCTCTGACACTCTCTGACACTCGCACACTCTCTGACCCTCTCTGACACTCTCAGACACTCTATGGCACTCTCTATCACTCTCTGACACTCTCTATCACTGTCAATCATTCTCAATCACTCTCAATCACTCTCTGAACCTCTCTTACACTCTCTGGCACTTTCAGATACTCTCAGAGACACTCAGACACTCTCTCTCACTCTGTATCACTCTCTGATGCACTCTGGCACTCTCAGACACTCTCTGACACTCTCGATCACTCTCTGACACTATCTGATACACCCTGACACTCTCAGACACTCTCTGACAAACACAGACACTCTCTACCACTCTCTATCACTCTCTGAAACTCTCTGATACACTCGAACACTCTCAGACACTCGCTGACACTCTCTGTCACTCTCTGAATCAATCTGACACTCTCAGACAGTCTCTGACGCTCTCTATCACTCACTGACACTCTCTGACAATCTCAGACACACTCAGACACTCTCTACCACTCTCTATCACTCTCTGAAACTCTCTGATACACTCGAACACTCTCAGACACTCGCTGACACTCTCTGTCACTCTCTGAATCAATCTGACACTCTCTGACACTCTCTGACGCTCTCTATCACTCTCTGACCCTCTCTGACACTCTCAGACCCACTCAGACACTCGCTGAAACTCACTTTCGCTCTCTGACACTCTCTGACACTTTCAGACATTCTCTGCCACTCTCTATTACTCTCTATCACTCGCTGACACTTTCAGACACTCTCTGCCACTTTCTATCACTCTCTGTCACTCTCTGACACTCTCTGACACTCTCACACTCTCTGACACTCTCACACACTATGACACTCTCACACTCTCGGACCTCTCTGACAATCTCTATCACTCTCTGACACTCTCTGACAATCTCAGACACACTCAGACACTCTCTGACACTCTCTGACACTCTCTATCACTCTCTGACACTCTCTGACACTTTCAGACACTCTCTGCCACTCTCTCTCACTCTCTATCACTCTCTGACACTCTCTGACACTCTCTGACACTCTCACACTCTCTGACTCTCACACACTCACACACTCTCTGACACTCTCTGACCCACTCTGACACTCTCTGTCACTGTCTGACACTCTCTGACACTCTCACACTCTCTGACACTCTCACTCTCTCTGACACTCTCTGACACTCTCTCACACTCTCTGACACACTCTGACCCTCTCTGACACTCTCTGACACTCTCTGACAATCTCTCTCACTCTCTCTGACTCTCTGACACTCTCTGACACTTTCAGACACTCTCTGCCACTCTCTCTCACTCTCTATCACTCTCTGACACTCTCTGACACTCTCTGACACTCTCACACTCTCTGACACTCTCTATCACTCTCTGACAGTCTCTATCACTCTCTGACACCCTCTATCACTCTCTGACAATCTCTATCACTCTCTATCACTCTCTGACACTCTCTGACACTTTCAGACACTCTCTGCCACTCTCTCTCACTCTCTATCACTCTCTGACACTCTCTGACACTCTCACACTCTCTGACACTCTCACACACTCTCACACACTCTCTGACACTCTCTGACCCACTCTGACACTCTCTGTCACTGTCTGACACTCTCTGACACTCTCACACTCTCTGACACTCTCACTCTCTCTGACACTCTCTGACACTCTCTGACACTCTAAGACACTCTCTTATACTCTCCATCACTCTCTGACACTCTCTGATACACTCAGACACTCTCTACCACACTCTATCACTCTCTGATACTCTCCAATACACTCTGACACTCTCTATCTCTCTCTGACACTCTCCTACAATTTCATACACACTCAGACACTCTCTGACACTCTCTATCACTCTCTGACACTCTCAGACAGTCTCAGACACTCTCTGACACTCTGTGATACTCTCTGACATACTATGACACTCTCTGACAATCTCAGACACACTCAGACACTCTCTGACACTTTCAGACACTCTCTGCCACTCTCTGACACTCTCTGACGCTCTCTATCACTCTCTGACCCTCTCTGACACTCTCAGACCCATTCAGACACTCGCTGAAACTCACTTTCGCTCTCTGACACTCTCTGACACTTTCAGACATTCTCTGCCACTCTCTATTACACTCTATCACTCGCTGACACTTTCAGACACTCTCTGCCACTTTCTATCACTCTCTGTCACTCTCTGACACTCTCTGACACTCTCACACACTATGACACTCTCACACTCTCGGACCTCTCTGACAATCTCTATCACTCTCTGACACTCTCTGACAATCTCAGACACACTCAGACACTCTCTGACACTCTCTGACACTCTCTATCACTCTCTGACACTCTCTGACACTTTCAGACACTCTCTGCCACTCTCTCTCGCTCTCTATCACTCTCTGACACTCTCTGACACTCTCTGACACTCTCTGACACTCTCTGACACTCTCACACTCTCTGACACTCTCACACACTCACACACTCACACACTCTCTGACACTCTCTGACCCACTCTGACACTCTCTGTCACTGTCTGACACTCTCTGACACTTTCACACTCTCTGACACTCTCACTCTCTCTGACACTCTCTGACACTCTCTGACACTCTCTCACACTCTCTGACACACTCTGACCCTCTCTGACACTCTCTGACAATCTCTCTCACTCTCTCTGTCTCTCTGACACTCTCTGACACTTTCTGGCACTCTCTGCCACTCTCTCTCACTCTCTATCACTCTCTGACACTCTCTGACACTCTCTTACACTCTCCATCACTCTCTTACACTCTCTGATACACTCAGACACTCTCTACCACACTCTATCACTCTCTGATACTCTCCAATACACTCTGGCACTCTCTATCTCTCTCTGACACTCTCTGACAATCTCATACACACTCAGACACTCTCTGGCACTCTCTATCACTCTCTGACACTCTCAGACAGTCTCAGACACTCTCTGACACTCTGTGATACTCTCTGACATACTCTGACACTCTCTGACAATCTCAGACACACTCAGACACTCTCTGACACTTTCAGACACTCTCTGCCACTCTCTATCACTCTCTGTCACTCTCTGAAACTCTCTGACACTCTCTGACACTCTCTATGACTATCTGAAATTCTCTGACACTTTCTCTGACCCTCTCTCACACTCTCTGACCCTCCCTGACTCTCTGAGACTCTCTGACACTCTCTATCACTCTCTGCCACTCTCAAACAATCTCAGACACACTCAGAGACTCTCTGACACTCTCGAATACTCTCTGACACTCTCTGACACTTTCAGACACTCTCTGTCACTCTCTATCACTCTATATCACTCGCTGACACTTTCAGACACTCTCTGCCACTCTCTATCACTCTCTATCACTGTCTGACACTCTCTGACACTCTCTATCACTCTCTGACACTTTCAGACACTCACTGCTACTCTCTATCACTCTCTCACACTCTCTGACACTATCTGACACTCTCTGACACGATCACACTCTCTGACACTCTCACACTCTCTGACACTCTCTGACACTCTCTCATACTATCTGACATTCTCTCACACTCTCTGACACTCTCTGACCCTCTCTGACAATCTCTGACACTCTCTGACAAACTCTATCACTCTCTGACTCTCTCTGACACACTCAGACACCCTCTATCACTCTCTGTCTCTTTCAGACACTCTCTGCCACTCTCTATCACTCTATATCACTCTCTGACACTTTCAGACACTCTGTATCACTCTCTATCACTCTCTGACACTCTCTGACACTATCTGACACTTTCTATCACTCTCAGACACTCTCTGACACTTGCAGACACTCGCTGCCACTCTCTATCACTCTCTGACACTCTCTGACACTCGCACACTCTCTGCCACTGTCGGACACTCTTTCACACTCTCTGACACTCTCTGACCCTCTCTGACCCTCTCTGACCCTCTCTGACACTCTCAGACACTCTCTGGCACACTCGATCACTCTCTGTCACTCTCTTTCACTATGAATCATTCACAATCACTCTCAATTACTCTCTGACACTCTCTGACACTCTCTGAAACTGTCTATCAGTCTCAGCCACTCTCTATCACTCTCTGACACTCTCTGACACTCGCACACTCTCTGACAATCTCTGACACTCTTTCACACTCTCTGACACTCTCTGACACTCTTTCACACTCTCTAACACTCTCTGACCCTCTCTGACACTCTCAGACACTCTCTGGCACACTCTATCACTCTCTGACACTCTCTATCACTCTCTATCACTCTCTGACACTCTCTGATACACTCTGGCACTCTCAGACACTCTCTGACACTCTCTATCACTCTCTGACACTCTCTGATACACTCTGACACTCTCAGACACTCTCTGACACACTCAGACACTCTCTACCATTCTCATTCACTCTCTGACACTCTCTGATACACTCTACCACTCTCAGACACTCTCTGACACTCTCTATCACTCTCTGACTCAATCTGACACTCTCAGACAGTCTCAGGCCCTCTCTATCACTCTCTGACACTCTCTGACACTCTCTGATACTCTCTGACATTCTCAGACACACTCAGACACTCTCTGACACTCTCACACTCTCTCACACTCTCTGACACTCTCTGACACTCTCTGACACACTCTGTCCCTCTCTGACACTCTCTGACACTATCTGATACTCTCTGACACTCTCACACTCTCTGACACTCTCACACTCTCTGACACTCTCTGACACTCTCTCACTCTCTCTGACATTCTCTCACACTCTCTGACACTCTCTGACCCTCTCTGACAATGTCTGACACTTTCTGACAAACTCGATCACTCTCTGACTCTCTCTGACACTCTCTGACACACTCAGACACTCTCTATCACTCTCTGACACTTTCAGACACTCTCTGCCACTCTCTATCACTCTATATCACTCTCTGACACTTTCAGACACTCTCTATCACTCTCTCTCACACTCTATCACTCTCTGACGCTCTCTGACACTCTCTGACACTCTCTGACACTCTCTGACACTCTCTGACACTCTCTATCACTCTCAGACACTCTCTGACACTTTCAGACACTCTCTGCCACTCTCTGCCACTCTCCATCACTCTCTGACACTCTCTGACACTCGCACACTCTCTGACCCTCTCTGACCCTCTCTGACACTCTCAGACACTGTCTGGCACACTCTATCACTCTCTGACACTCTCACACTCTCTGACACTCTCTGACACTCTCTCTCACTCTCTATCACTCTCTGACACTCTCTGACACTCTCTCCGCTCTCTGACATTCTCTCACACTCTATGACACTCTCTATCACTCTCTGTCACTCTCTGACACTCTCTGACACTCTCTGCCACTCTCTATCACTCTCTATCACTCTCTGACACTCTCTGACACTCGCACACTCTCTGACCCTCTCTGACACTCTCAGACACTCTATGGCACTCTCTATCACTCTCTGACACTCTCTATCACTGTCAATCATTCTCAATCACTCTCAATCACTCTCTGAACCTCTCTTACACTCTCTGGCACTTTCAGATACTCTCAGAGACACTCAGACACTCTCTCTCACTCTGTATCACTCTCTGATGCACTCTGGCACTCTCAGACACTCTCTGACACTCTCGATCACTCTCTGACACTATCTGATACACCCTGACACTCTCAGACACTCTCTGACAAACACAGACACTCTCTACCACTCTCTATCACTCTCTGAAACTCTCTGATACACTCGAACACTCTCAGACACTCGCTGACACTCTCTGTCACTCTCTGAATCAATCTGACACTCTCAGACAGTCTCTGACGCTCTCTATCACTCACTGACACTCTCTGACAATCTCAGACACACTCAGACACTCTCTACCACTCTCTATCACTCTCTGAAACTCTCTGATACACTCGAACACTCTCAGACACTCGCTGACACTCTCTGTCACTCTCTGAATCAATCTGACACTCTCTGACACTCTCTGACGCTCTCTATCACTCTCTGACCCTCTCTGACACTCTCAGACCCACTCAGACACTCGCTGAAACTCACTTTCGCTCTCTGACACTCTCTGACACTTTCAGACATTCTCTGCCACTCTCTATTACTCTCTATCACTCGCTGACACTTTCAGACACTCTCTGCCACTTTCTATCACTCTCTGTCACTCTCTGACACTCTCTGACACTCTCACACTCTCTGACACTCTCACACACTATGACACTCTCACACTCTCGGACCTCTCTGACAATCTCTATCACTCTCTGACACTCTCTGACAATCTCAGACACACTCAGACACTCTCTGACACTCTCTGACACTCTCTATCACTCTCTGACACTCTCTGACACTTTCAGACACTCTCTGCCACTCTCTCTCACTCTCTATCACTCTCTGACACTCTCTGACACTCTCTGACACTCTCACACTCTCTGACTCTCACACACTCACACACTCTCTGACACTCTCTGACCCACTCTGACACTCTCTGTCACTGTCTGACACTCTCTGACACTCTCACACTCTCTGACACTCTCACTCTCTCTGACACTCTCTGACACTCTCTCACACTCTCTGACACACTCTGACCCTCTCTGACACTCTCTGACACTCTCTGACAATCTCTCTCACTCTCTCTGACTCTCTGACACTCTCTGACACTTTCAGACACTCTCTGCCACTCTCTCTCACTCTCTATCACTCTCTGACACTCTCTGACACTCTCTGACACTCTCACACTCTCTGACACTCTCTATCACTCTCTGACAGTCTCTATCACTCTCTGACACCCTCTATCACTCTCTGACAATCTCTATCACTCTCTATCACTCTCTGACACTCTCTGACACTTTCAGACACTCTCTGCCACTCTCTCTCACTCTCTATCACTCTCTGACACTCTCTGACACTCTCACACTCTCTGACACTCTCACACACTCTCACACACTCTCTGACACTCTCTGACCCACTCTGACACTCTCTGTCACTGTCTGACACTCTCTGACACTCTCACACTCTCTGACACTCTCACTCTCTCTGACACTCTCTGACACTCTCTGACACTCTAAGACACTCTCTTATACTCTCCATCACTCTCTGACACTCTCTGATACACTCAGACACTCTCTACCACACTCTATCACTCTCTGATACTCTCCAATACACTCTGACACTCTCTATCTCTCTCTGACACTCTCCGACAATCTCATACACACTCAGACACTCTCTGACACTCTCTATCACTCTCTGACACTCTCAGACAGTCTCAGACACTCTCTGACATTTCTGTGATACTCTCTGACATACTATGACACTCTCTGACAATCTCAGACACACTCAGACACTCTCTGACACTTTCAGACACTCTCTGCCACTCTCTGACACTCTCTGACGCTCTCTATCACTCTCTGACCCTCTCTGACACTCTCAGACCCATTCAGACACTCGCTGAAACTCACTTTCGCTCTCTGACACTCTCTGACACTTTCAGACATTCTCTGCCACTCTCTATTACACTCTATCACTCGCTGACACTTTCAGACACTCTCTGCCACTTTCTATCACTCTCTGTCACTCTCTGACACTCTCTGACACTCTCTGACACTCTCACACACTATGACACTCTCACACTCTCGGACCTCTCTGACAATCTCTATCACTCTCTGACACTCTCTGACAATCTCAGACACACTCAGACACTCTCTGACACTCTCTGACACTCTCTATCACTCTCTGACACTCTCTGACACTTTCAGACACTCTCTGCCACTCTCTCTCGCTCTCTATCACTCTCTGACACTCTCTGACACTCTCTGACACTCTCTGACACTCTCACACTCTCTGACACTCTCACACACTCACACACTCACACACTCTCTGACACTCTCTGACCCACTCTGACACTCTCTGTCACTGTCTGACACTCTCTGACACTTTCACACTCTCTGACACTCTCACTCTCTCTGACACTCTCTGACACTCTCTGACACTCTCTCACACTCTCTGACACACTCTGACCCTCTCTGACACTCTCTGACAATCTCTCTCACTCTCTCTGACTCTCTGACACTCTCTGACACTTTCAGACACTCTCTGCCACTCTCTCTCACTCTCTATCACTCTCTGACACTCTCTGACACTCTCTGACACTCTCACACTCTCTGACACTCTCTATCACTCTCTGACACTCTCTATCACTCTCTGACACCCTCTATCACTCTCTGACAATCTCTATCACTCTCTATCGCTCTCTGACACTCTCTGACACTTTCAGACGCTCTCTGCCACTCTCTCTCACTCTCTATCACTCTCTGACACTCTCTGACACTCTCACACTCTCTGACACTCTCACACACTCTCACACACTCTCTGACACTCTCTGACCCACTCTGACACTCTCTGTCACTGCCTGACACTCTCTGACACTCTCACACTCTCTGACACTCTCACTCTCTCTGACACTCTCTGACACTCTCTACCACACTCTATCACTCTCTGATACTCTCCAATACACTCTGACACTCTCTATCTCTCTCTGACACTCTCCGACAATCTCATACACACTCAGACACTCTCTGACACTCTCTATCACTCTCTGACACTCTCAGACAGTCTCAGACACTCTCTGACACTCTGTGATACTCTCTGACATACTCTGACACTCTCTGACAATCTCAGACACACTCAGACACTCTCTGACACTTTCAGACACTCTCTGCCACTCTCTATCACTCTCTGTCACTCTCTGAAACTCTCTGCCACTCTCTGAGACACTCTGCCACTCTCTAACAATCTCAGACACACTCAGAGACTCTCTGACACTCTCGAACACTCTCTGACACTCTCTGACACTTTCAGACACTGTCTGTCACTCTCTATCACTCTATATGACTCGCTGCCACTTTCAGACACTCTCTGCCACTCTCTATCACTCTCTATCACTCTCTGACACTCTTTATCACTCTCTGACACTCTCTGACACTTTCAGACACTCTCTGCTACTCTCTATCACTCTCTCACACTCTCTGACACTATCTGACACTCTCTGACACTATCACACTCTCTGACACTCTCACACTCTCTGACACTCTCTGACACTCTCTCATACTATCTGACATTCTCTCACACTCTCTGACACTCCCTGACCCTCTCTGACAATCTCTGACACTCTCTGACAAACTCTATCACTCTCTGACACTCTCTGACACACTCAGACACCCTCTATCACTCTCTGTCTCTTTCAGACACTCTCTGCCACTCTCTATCACTCTATATCACTCTCTGACACTTTCAGACACTCTCTATCACTCTCTATCACTCTCTGACACTCTCTGACACTCTCTGACACTCTCTGAAACTCTCTATCACTCTCAGCCACTCTTTCCCACTCTCTGACACTCTCTGACCCTCTCTGACACTCGCACACTCTCTGACAATCTCTGACACTCTTTCACACTCTCTGACACTCTCTGACACTCTTTCACACTCTCTGACACTCTCTGACCCTCTCTGACCCTCTCTGACACTCTCAGACACTCTCTGGCACACTATCACTCTCTGACACTCTCTATCACTCTCTATCACTCTCTGACACTCTCTGATACACTCTGGCACTCTCAGACACTCTCTGACACTCTCTATCACTCTCTGACACTCTCTGATACACTCTGACACTCTCAGACACTCTCTGACACTCTCTGACACACTCAGACAGTCTCTCCCACTCTCATTCACTCTCTGACACTCTCTGATACACTCTAACACTCTCAGACACTCTCTGACACTCTCTATCACTCTCTGACTCAATCTGACACTCTCAGACAGTCTCAGGCACTCTCTATCACTCTCTGACACTCTCTGACACTCTCTGATACTCTCTGACATTCTCAGACACACTCAGACACTCTCTGACACTCTCACACTCTCTCACACTCTCTGACACTCTCTGACACACTCTGTCCCTCTCTGACACTATCTGATACTCTCTGACACTCTCACACTCTCTGACACTCTCACACTCTCTGACACTCTCTGACACTCTCTCACTCTCTCTGACATTCTCTCACACTCTCTGACACTCTCTGACCCTCTCTGACAATGTCTGACACTTTCTGACAAACTCTATCACTCTCTGACACTCTCTGACACTCTCTGACACACTCAGACACTCTCTATCACTCTCTGACACTTTCAGACACTCTCTGCCACTCTCTATCACTCTATATCACTCTCTGACACTTTCAGACACTCTCTATCACTCTCTCTCACACTCTATCACTCTCTGAAAATCTCTGACACTCTCTGACACTCTCTGACACTCTCTGACACTCTCAGACACTCTCAGACACTTTCAGACACTCTATGCCACTCTCCATCACTCTCTGACACTCTCTGACTCTCTCTGACACTCGCATACTCTCTGACCCTCTCTGACCCTCTCTGACACTCTCAGACACTCTCTGGCACACTCTATCACTCTCTGACACTCTCTATCACTGTCAATCATTCTCAATCACTCTCAATCACTCTCTGAACCTCTCTTACACTCTCTGGCACTTTCAGATACTCTCAGAGACACTCAGACACTCTCTCTCACTCTGTATCACTCTCTGATACACTCTGGCACTCTCAGACACACTCTGACACTCTCTGACACTCTCTATCACTCTCTGACACTCTCTGATACACTCTGACAATCTCAGACACACTCTGACAAACTCAGACACTCTCTACCACTCCCTATCACTCTCTGAAACTCTCTGATACACTCGACCAGTCTCAGACACTCGCTGACACTCTCTGTCACTCTCTGAATAAATCTGACACTCTCAGACAGTCTCTGACGCTCTCCATGACTCACTGACACTCTCTGACAATCTCAGACACACTCAGACACTCTCTATCACTCTCTATCACTCTCTGACCCTCTCTGACACTCTCAGACCCACTCAGACACTCGCTGACACTGACTTTCGCTCTCTGACACTCTCTGACACTTTCAGACATTCTCTGCCACTCCCTATTACTCTCTATCACTCGCTGACACTTTCAGACACTCTCTGCCACTTTCTATCACTCTCTGTCACTCTCTGACACTCTCTGACACTCTCACACTCTCTGACACTCTCACACACTATGACACTCTCACACTCTCGGACCCTCTCTGACAATCTCTATCACTCTCTGACACTCTCTGACACTCTCTATCACTCTCTGACACTCTCTGACAATCTCAGACACACTCAGACACTCTCTGACACTCTCTGACACTCTCTATCACACTCTGACACTCTCTGACACTTTCAGACACTCTCTGCCACTCTCTCTCACTCTCTATCACTCTCTGAAACTTTCTGACACTCTCTGACACTCTCTGACACTCTCACACTCTCTGACACTCTCACACACTCTCACACAATCTCTGACACTCTCTGACCCACTCTGACACTCTCTGTCACTGTCTGACACTCTCTGACACTCTCTCTCACTCTCTATCACTCTCTGACACTCTCTGACACTCTCTGCCACTCTCTATCACTCTCTATCACTCTCTGACACTCTCTGCCACTCTCTATCACTCTCTATCACACTCTGACACTCTCTGACACTCTCTGACACTCGCACACTCTCTGACCCTCTCTGACCCTCTCTGACACTCTCAGACACTCTATGGCACACTCTATCACTCTCTGACACTCTCTATCATTGTCAATCATTCTCAATCACTTTCAATCACTCTCTGAACCTCTCTTACACTCTCTGGCACTTTCAGATACTCTCAGAGACACTCAGACACTCTCTCTCACTCTGTATCACTCTCTGATGCACTCTGGCACTCTCAGACACTCTCTGACACTCTCTATCACTCTCTGACACTCTCTGATACACCCTGACACTCTCAGACACTCTCTGACATACTCAGACACTCTCGACCACTCTCTATCACTCTCTGACACTCTCTGATACACTCGAACTCTCTCAGACACTCGCTGACACTCTCTGTCACTCTCTGAATCAATCTGACACTCTCAGACAGTCTCTGACGCTCTCTATCACTCATTGACACTCTCTGACAATCTCAGACACACTCAGACACTCTCTATCACTCTCTGACACTCTCTGACACTTTCAGACACTCTCTGCCACTCTCTATCACTCTCTGACACTCTCTGACACTCTCTGACACTCTCTGACGCTCTCTATCACTCTCTGACCCTCTCTGACACTCTCAGACCCACACAGACACTCGCTGTCACTGACTTTCGCTCTCTGACACTCTCTGACACTTTCAGACATTCTCTGCCACTCTCTATTACTCTCTATCACTCGCTGACACTTTCAGACACTCTCTGCCACTTTCTATCACTCTCTGTCACTCTCTGACACTCTCTGACACTCTCACACTCTCGGACCCTCTCTATCACTCTCTATCACTCTCTGACACTCTCTGACACTTTCAGACACTCTCTGCCACTCTCTCTCACACTCTATCACTCTCTGACACTCTCTGACACTCTCACACTCTCTGACACTCTCACTCTCTCTGACACTCTCTGCCACTCTCTATCACTCTCTATCACTCTCTGACACTCTCTGACACTCTCTGCCACTCTCTATCGCTCTCTATCACTCTCTGACACTCTCTGACACTCTCTGACACTCGCACACTCTCTGACCCTCTCTGACCCTCTCTGACACTCTCAGACACTCTATGGCACACTCTATTACTCTCTGACACTCTCTATCACTGTCAATCATTCTCAATCACTCTCAATCACTCTCTGAACCTCTCTTACACTCTCTGGCACTTTCAGATACTCTCAGAGACACTCAGACACTCTCTCTCACTCTGTATCACTCTCTGATGCACTCTGGCACTCTCAGACACTCTCTGACACTCTCAATCACTCTCTGACACTCTCTGACACTCTCTGACACTCTCACACTCTCTGACACTCTCACACACTATGACACTCTCACACTCTCGGACCCTCTCTGACAATCTCTATCACTCTCTGACACTCTCTGACACTCTCTATCACTCTCTGACACTCTCTGACAATCTCAGACACACTCAGACACTCTCTGACACTCTCTGACACTCTCTATCACTCTCTGACACTCTCTGACACTTTCAGACACTCTCTGCCACTCTCTCTCACTCTCTATCAATCTCTGACACTCTCTGACACTCTCTGACACTCTCACACTCTCTGACACTCTCACACACTCACACACTCTCTGACACTCTCTGGCCCACTCTGACACTCTCTGTCACTGTCTGACACTCTCTGACACTCTCACACTCTCTGACACTCTCTGACACTCTCTCTCACTCTCTATCACTCTCTGACACTCTCTGACACTCTCTCATACTATCTGACATTCTCTCACACTCTCTGACACTCTCTGACCCTCTCTGACAATCTCTGACACTCTCTGACAAACTCTATCACTCTCTGACACTCTCTGACACACTCAGACACCCTCTATCACTCTCTGTCTCTTTCAGACACTCTCTGCCACTCTCTCTCACTCTATATCACTCTCTGACACTTTCAGACACTCTCTATGACTCTCTATCACTCTCTGACACTCTCTGACACTCTCTGACACTCTCTATCACTCTCAGACACTCTCTGACACTTTCAGACACTCGCTGCCACTCTCTATCACTTTCTGACACTCTCTGACACTCGCACACTCTCTGCCACTCTCTGACACTCTTTCACACTCTCTGACACTCTCTGACCCTCTCTGAACTCTCTGACACTCTCAGACACTCTCTGGCACACTCTATCACTCTCTGACACTCTCTATCACTATGAATCATTCACAATCACTCTCAATTACTCTCTGACACTCTCTGACACTCTCTGACACTCTCTGAAACTCTCTATCACTCTCAGCCTCTCTCTATCACTCTCTGACACTCTCTGACACTCTCTGACACTCGCACACTCTCTGACAATCTCTGACACTCTTTCACACTCTCTGACACTCTCTGACACTCTTTCACACTCTCTGACACTCTCTGACCCTCTCTGACCCTCTCTGACACTCTCAGACACTCTCTGGCACACTCTATCACTCTCTGACACTCTCTATCACTCTCGATCACTCTCTGACACTCTCTGATACACTCTGTCACTCTCAGACACTCTCTGACACTCTCTATCACTCTCTGACACTCTCTGATACACTCTGACACTCTCAGACACTCTCTGACACACTCAGACACTCTCTACCACTCTCATTCACTCTCTGACACTCTCTGATACACTCTATCACTCTCTGACTCAATCTCACACTCTCAGACATTCTCAGGCACTCTCTATCACTCTCTGACACTCTCTGACACACTCAGACACTCTCTGACACTCTCTATCACTGTCAATCATTCTCAATCACTCTCAATCACTCTCTGAACCTCTCTTACACTCTCTGGCACTTTCAGATACTCTCAGAGACACTCAGACACTCTCTCTCACTCTGTATCACTCTCTGATGCACTCTGGCACTCTCAGACACTCTCTGACACTCTCTATCACTCTCTGACACTCTCTGATACACCCTGACACTCTCAGACACTCTCTGACATACTCAGACACTCTCGACCACTCTCTATCACTCTCTGAAACTCTCTGATACACTCGAACACTGTCAGACACTCGCTGACACTCTCTGTCACTCTCTGAATCAATCTGACACTCTCAGACAGTCTCTGACGCTCTCTATCACTCATTGACACTCTCTGACAATCTCAGACACACTCAGACACTCTCTATCACTCTCTGACACTCTCTGACACTTTCAGACACTCTCTGCCACTCTCTATCACTCTCTGACACTCTCTGACACTCTCACACTCTCTGACACTCTCACACACTATGACACTCTCACACTCTCGGACCCTCTCTATCACTCTCTATCACTCTCTGACACTCTCTGACACTTTCAGACACTCTCTGCCACTCTCTCACACTCTCTATCACTCTCTGACACTCTCTGACACTCTCACACTCTCTGACACTCTCACTCTCTCTGACACTCTCTGACACTCTCTCTCACTCTCTATCACTCTCTGACACTCTCTGACACTCTCTGCCACTCTCTATCACTCTCTGACACTCTCTGACACTCTCTGACACTCTCTGCCACTCTCTATCGCTCTCTATCACTCTCTGACACTCTCTGACACTCTCTGACACTCGCACACTCTCTGACCCTCTCTGACCCTCTCTGACACTCTCAGACACTCTATGGCACACTCTATTACTCTCTGACACTCTCTATCACTGTCAATCATTCTCAATCACTCTCAATCACTCTCTGAACCTCTCTTACACTCTCTGGCACTTTCAGATACTCTCAGAGACACTCAGACACTCTCTGTCACTCTGTATCACTCTCTGATGCACTCTGGCACTCTCAGACACTCTCTGACACTCTCTATCACTCTCTGACACTCTCTGACACTCTCTGACACTCTCACACTCTCTGACACTCTCACACACTATGACACTCTCACACTCTCGGACCCTCTCTGACAATCTCTATCACTCTCTGACACTCTCTGACACTCTCTATCACTCTCTGACACTCTCTGACACTCTCTGACACTCTCACACTCTCTGACACTCTCACACACTCACACACTCTCTGACACTCTCTGACCCACTCTGACACTCTCTGTCACTGTCTGACACTCTCTGACACTCTCACACTCTCTGACACTCTCACTCTCTCTGACACTCTCTGACACTCTCTCACACTCTCTGACACACTCTGACCCTCTCTGTCACTCTCTGACACTCTCTGACAATCTCTCTCACTCTCTCTGACACTCTGACACTCTCTGACACTTTCAGACACTCTCTGCCACTCTCTCTCACTCTCTATCAATCTCTGACACTCTCTGACACTCTCTGACACTCTCACACTCTCTGACACTCTCTATCACTCTCTGACACTCTCTATCACTCTCTGACACTCTCTATCACTCTCTATCACTCTCTGACACTCTCTGACACTTTCAGACACTCTCTGCCACTCTCTCTCACTCTCTATCACTCTCTGACACTCTCTGACACTCTCACACTCTCTGACACTCTCACACACTCTCACACACTCTCTGACACTCTCTGACCCACTCTGACACTCTCTGTCACTGTCTGACACTCTCTGACACTCTCACACTCTCTGACACTCTCACTCTCTCTGACACTCTCTGACACTCTCTCACACTCTAAGACACTCTCTTACACTCTCCATCACTGTCTGACACTCTCTGATACACTCAGACACTCTCTACCACACTCTATCACTCTCTGATACTCTCCAATACACTCTGACACTCTCTATCTCTCTCTGACACTCTCAGACAGTCTCAGACACTCTCTGACACTCTGTGATACCCTCTGACATACTCTGACACTCTCTGACACTTTCAGACACTCTCTGCCACTCTCTATCACTCTCTGTCACTCTCTGAAACTCTCTGCTACTCTCTGACACTCTCTATGACTATCTGAAACTCTCTGACACTCTCTCTGACCCTCTCTCACACTCTCTGACCCTCCCTGACACTCTCTGAGACTCTCTGACACTCTCTATCACTCTCTGCCACTCTCTAACAATCTCAGACACACTCAGAGACTCTCTGACACTCTCGAACACTCTCTGACACTCTCTGACACTTTCAGACACTCTCTGTCACTCTCTATCACTCTATATCACTCGCTGACACTTTCAGACACTCTCTGCCACTCTCTATCACTCTCTATCACTCTCTGACACTCCCTGACACTCTCTATCACTCTCTGACACTCTCTGACACTTTCAGACACTCTCTGCTAATCTCTATCACTCTCTCACACTCTCTGACACTATCTGACACTCTCTGACACTATCACACTCTCTGACACTCTCACACTCTCTGACACTCTCTGACACTCTCTCATACTATCTGACATTCTCTCACACTCTCTGACACTCTCTGACCCTCTCTGACAATCTCTGACACTCTCTGACAAACTCTATCACTCTCTGACACTCTCTGACACACTCAGACACCCTCTATCACTCTCTGTCTCTTTCAGACACTCTCTGCCACTCTCTCTCACTCTATATCACTCTCTGACACTTTCAGACACTCTCTATCACTCTCTATCACTCTCTGACACTCTCTGACACTCTCTGACACTCTCTATCACTCTCAGACACTCTCTGACACTTTCAGACACTCGCTGCCACTCTCTATCACTCTCTGACACTCTCTGACACTCGCACACTCTCTGCCACTCTCTGACACTCTTTCACACTCTCTGACACTCTCTGACCCTCTCTGACCCTCTCTGACACTCTCAGACACTCTCTGGCACACTCTATCACTCTCTGACACTCTCTATCACTATGAATCATTCACAATCACTCTCAATTACTCTCTGACACTCTCTGACACTCTCTGAAACTCTCTATCACTCTCAGACACTCTCTGACACTTTCAGACACTCGCTGCCACTCTCTATCACTCTCTGACACTCTCTGACACTCGCACACTCTCTGCCACTCTCTGACACTCTTTCACACTCTCTGACACTCTCTGACCCTCTCTGACCCTCTCTGACACTCTCAGACACTCTCTGGCACACTCTATCACTCTCTGACACTCTCTATCACTATGAATCATTCACAATCACTCTCAAATACTCTCTGACACTCTCTGACACTCTCTGAAACTCTCTATCACTCTCAGCCACTCTCTATCACTCTCTGACACTCTCTGACACTCTCTGACACTCGCACACTCTCTGACAATCTCTGACACTCTTTCACACTCTCTGACACTCGCTGACACTCTTTCACACTCTCTGACACTCTCTGACCCTCTCTGACACTCTCAGACACTCTCTGGCACACTCTATCACTCTCTGACACTCTCTATCACTCTCGATCACTCTCTGACACTCTCTGATACACTCTGGCACTCTCAGACACTCTCTGACACTCTCTATCACTCTCTGACACTCTCTGATACACTCTGACACTCTCAGACACTCTCTGACACACTCAGACACTCTCTACCACTCTCATTCACTCTCTGACACTCTCTGATACACTCTATCACTCTCTGACTCAATCTGACACTCTCAGACAGTCTCAGGCACTCTCTATCACTCTCTGACACTCTCTGACACACTCTGTCCCTCTCTGACACTCTCTGACACTATCTGATACTCTCTGACACTCTCACACTCTCTGACACTCTCACACTCTCTGACACTCTCTGACACTCTCTCACTCTCTCTGACATTCTCTCACACTCTCTGACTCTCTCTGACCCTCTCTGACAATGTCTGACACTTTCTGACAAACTCTATCACTCTCTGACACTCTCTGACACTCTCTGACACACTCAGACACTCTCTATCACTCTCTGACACTTTCAGACACTCTCTGCCACTCTCTATCACTCTATATCACTCTCTGACACTTTCAGACACTCTCTGTCACTCTCTCTCACACTCTATCACTCTCTGAAACTCTCTGACACTCTCTGACACTCTCTATCACTCTCACACACTCTCTGACACTTTCAGACACTCTCTGCCACTCTCTATCACTCTCTGACACTTTCAGACACTCTCTGCCACACTCTATCACTCTCTGACACTCTCTGACACTCTCTGACACTCGCACACTCTCTGACACTCTCTGACACTCTTTCGCACTCTCTGACACTCTCTGCACCTCTCTGACCCTCTCTGACACTCTCAGACACTCTCTGGCACACTCTATCACTCTCTGACACTCTCTATCACTCTCTGACACTCTCTGATACACTCTGGCGCTCTCAGACACTCTCTGACACACTCAGACACTCTCTACCACTCTCATTCACTCTCTGACACTCTCTGACACTGTCTGACACTCTCTGACACTCGCACACTCTCTGACACTCTCTGACACTCTTTCACACTCTCTGACACTCTCTGAACCTCTCTGACCCTCTCTGACACTCTCAGACACTCTCTGGCACACTCTATCACTCTCTGACACTCTCTATCACTCTCTGACACTCTCAGACACTCTCTGACACTCTCTATCACTCTCTGACTCAATCTGACACTCTCAGACAGTCTCAGGCACTCTTTATCACTCTCTGACACTCTCTGACACTCTCTGATACTCTCTGACATTCTCAGACACACTCAGACACTCTCTGACACTCTCTCACTCTCTCTGACATTCTCTCACACTCTCTGACACTCTCTGACCCTCTCTGACAATGCCTGACACTTTCTGACAAACTCTATCACTCTCTGACACTCTCTGACTCTTTCAGACACTCTCTGCCACTCTCTATCACTCTATATCACTCTCTGAAACTTTCAGATACTCTCTATCACTCTCTCTCACTCTCTATCACTCTCTGAAACTCTCTGACACTCTCTGCCACTCTCTATCACTCTCTGACACTCTCTGACACTCTCTGACACTCGCACACTCTCTGACACTCGCACACTCTCTGACACTCTCTGACACTCTTTCACACTCTCTGACACTCTCTGAACCTCTCTGACCCACTCTGACACTCTCAGACACTCTCTGGCACACTCTATCACTCTCTGACACACTCTATCACTGTCAATCATTCTCAATCACTCTCAATCACTCTCTAAACCTCTCTGACACTCTCTGGCACTTTCAGATACTCTCAGGCACACTCAGGCACTCTCTCTCACTCTCTATCACTCTCTAACACTCTCTGATATACTGTGGCACTCTCAGACACTCTCTGACTCTCTCTATCACTCTCTGACACTCTCTGACACACTCTGACACTCTCAGACACTCGCTGACACACTCAGAACATTCTCTACCACTCTCTATCACTCTCTAACACTCTCTGACACTCTCCATCGCTCTCTGACAGTCTCGGACAATCTAAGACACACTCAGACACTCTCTGACACTCTCTGACACTCTCTATCACTCTCTGACACTCTCTGACACTTTCAGACACTCTCTGCCACTCTCTCTCACTCTCTATCACTCTCTGACACTCTCTGACACTCTCTGACACTCTCACACTCTCTGACACTCTCACACACTCTCACAAAGTCTCTGACACTCTCTGACCCACTCTGACACTCTCTGTCACTGTCTGACACTCTCTGATACTCTCACACTCTCTGGCACTCTCATTCTCTCTGACACTCTCTGACACTCTCTCACACTCTCTGACACACTCTGACCCTCTCTGACACTCTCTGACACTCTCTATCACTCTCTGACACTCTCTGACACTCTCTTACACTCTCCATCACACTCTGACACTCTCTGATACACTGTGACACTCTCAGACACACTCTGACACACTCAGACACTCTCTACCACACTCTATCACTCCCTCACACTGTCTGACACTCTCTGATACACTCTAACACTCTCAGACACTCTCTGACACTCTCCATCACTATCTGACATTCGCTGTCACTCTCACAGTCTCAGACACTCTCTATCACTATCTGACAATCTCTGACACTCTCTGACACTCTCTGATACTCTCTAATACACTCTGACACTCTCTATCTCTCTCTGACACTCTCTGACAATCTCATACACACTCAGACACTCTCTGACACTCTCTATCACTCTCTGACACTCTCAGACAGTCTCAGACACTCTCTGACACTCTGTGATACTCTCTGACATACTCTGACACTCTCTGACAATCTCAGACACACTCAGACACTCTCTGACACTTTCACACACTCTCTGCCACTCTCTATCACCCTCTATCACTCTCTGAAACTCTCTGCCACTCTCTGCCACTCCCTGACACTCTCTATGACTATCTGACACTCTCTGGCTCTCTCTCTGACCCTCTCTCACACTCTCTGACCCTCCCTGACACTCTCTGAGACTCTCTGACACTCTCTATCACTCTCTGCCACTCTCTGACAATCTCAGACACACTCAGACACTCTCTGACACTCTCGAACACTCTCTGACACTCTCTGACACTTTCAGACACTCTCTGTCACTCTCTATCACTCTATGTCACTCGCTGACACTTTCAGACACTCTCTGCCACTCTCTATCACACTCTATCACTCTCTGACACTCTCTGACACTTTCAGACACTCTCTGCTACTCTCTATCACTCTCTCACACTCTCTGACACTCTCTGACACTCTCACACTCTCTGACACTATCTGACAGTCTCTGACACTCTCTGACACTATCTGACACTATCTGACACTCTCTGACACTCTCTGACACTCTCTGACACTCTCTCATACTATCTGACATTCTCTCACACTTTCTGACACTCTCTGACCCTCTCTGACAATCTCTGACACTCTCTGACAAACTCTATCACTCTCTGACACTCTCTGACACACTCAGACACTCTCTACCACTCTCTGTCTCTTTCAGACACTCTCTGCCACTCTCTATCACTCTATATCACTCTCTGACACTTTCAGACACTCTCTATCACTCTCGATCACTCTCTGACACTCTCTGACACTCTCTATCACTCTCAGACACTCTCTAACACTTTCAGACACTCGCTGCCACTCTCTATCACTCTCTGACACCATCTGACACTCGCACACTCTCTGCCGCTCTTTCACACTCTCTGACACTCTCTGACACTCTCTGACCCTCTCTGACCCTCTCTGACACTCTCAGACACGCTCTGGCACACTCTATCACTCTCTGACACTCTCTATCACTGTGAATCATTCACAATCACTCTCAATTACTCTCTGACACTCTCTGACACTCTCTGACACTCTCTGACACTCTCTATCACTCTCAGCCACTCTCTATCACTCTCTGACACTCTCTGACACTCGCGCACTCTTTGACAATCTCTGACACTCTTTCACACTCTCTGACACTCTCTGACACTCTTTCACACTCTCTGACCCTCTTTGACACTCTCAGACACTCTCTGGCACACTCTATCACTCTCTGACACTCTCTATCACTCTCTATCACTCTCTGACACTCTCTGATACACTCTGGCACTCTCAGACACTCTCTGACACTCTCTATCACTCTCTGACACTCTCTGATACACTCTGACACTCTCAGACACTCTCTGACACACTCAGACACTCTCTAGCACTCTCATTCACTCTCTGACACTCTCTGATACACACTAACACTCTCAGACACTCTCTGACACTCTCTATCACTCTCTGACTCAATCTGACACTCTCAGACAGTCTCAGGCATTCTCTATCACTCTCTGACACTCTCTGACACTCTCTGATACTCTCTGACATTCTCAGACACACTCAGACACTCTCTGACACTCTCACACTCTCTCACACTCTCTGACACTCTCTGACACACTCTGTCCCTCTCTGACACTCTCTGACACTATCTGATACTCTCTGACACTCTCACACTATCTGACACACTCATACTCTCTGACACTCTCTGACACTCTCTCACTCTCTCTGACATTCTCTCACACTCTCTCACACTCTCTGACCCTCTCTGACAATGTCTGACACGTTCTGACAAACTCTATCACTCTCTGACACTCTCTGACACACTCAGACACTCTCTATCACTCTCTGACACTTTCAGACACTCTCTGCCACTCTCTATCACTCTATATCACTCTCTGACACTTTCAGACACTCTCTATCACTCTCTCACACACTCTATCACTCTCTGAAACTCTCTGACACTCTCTGACACTTTCAGACACTCTCTGCCACTCTCTATCACTCTCTGACACTCTCTGACACTCTCTCACACTCGCACACTCTCTGAAACTCTCTGACACTCTCTGCCACTCTCTATCACTCTCTGACACTCTCTGACACTCTCTGACACTCGCACACTCTCTGACACTCGCACACTCTCTGACACTCTCTGACACTCTTTCACACTCTCTGACACTCTCTGAACCTCTCTGACCCACTCTGACACTCTCAGACACTCTCTGGCACACTCTATCACTCTCTGACACACTCTATCACTGTCAATCATTCTCAATCACTCTCAATCACTCTCTAAACCTCTCTGACACTCTCTGGCACTTTCAGATACTCTCAGGCACACTCAGACACTCTCTCTCACTCTCTATCACTCTCTAACACTCTCTGATATACTGTGGCACTCTCAGACACTCTCTGACTCTCTCTATCACTCTCTGACACTCTCTGACACACTCTGACACTCTCAGACACTCGCTGACACACTCAGAACATTCTCTACCACTCTCTATCACTCTCTAACACTCTCTGACACTCTCCATCGCTCTCTGACAGTCTCTGACAATCTAAGACACACTCAGACACTCTCTGACACTCTCTGACACTCTCTATCACTCTCTGACACTCTCTGACACTTTCAGACACTCTCTGCCACTCTCTCTCACTCTCTATCACTCTCTGACACTCTCTGACACTCTCACACTCTCTGACACTCTCACACACTCTCACAAAGTCTCTGACACTCTCTGACCCACTCTGACACTCACTGTCACTGTCTGACACTCTCTGATACTCTCACACTCTCTGGCACTCTCATTCTCTCTGACACTCTCTGACACTCTCTCACACTCTCTGACACACTCTGACCCTCTCTGACACTCTCTGACACTCTCTATCACTCTCTGACACTCTCTGACACTCTCTGACACTCTCTTACACTCTCCATCACACTCTGACACTCTCTGATACACTGTGACACTCTCAGACACACTCTGACACACTCAGACACTCTCTACCACACTCTATCACTCCCTCACACTGTCTGACACTCTCTGATACACTCTAACACTCTCAGACACTCTCTGACACTCTCCATCACTATCTGACATTCGCTGTCACTCTCACAGTCTCAGACACTCTCTATCACTATCTGACAATCTCTGACACTCTCTGACACTCTCTGATACTCTCTAATACACTCTGACACTCTCTATCTCTCTCTGACACTCTCTGACAATCTCATACACACTCAGACACTCTCTGACACTCTCTATCACTCTCTGACACTCTCAGACAGTCTCAGACACTCTCTGACACTCTATGATACTCTCTGACATACTCTGACACTCTCTGACAATCTCAGACACACTCAGACACTCTCTGACACTTTCACACACTCTCTGCCACTCTCTATCACCCTCTATCACTCTCTGAAACTCTCTGCCACTCTCTGCCACTCCCTGACACTCTCTATGACTATCTGACACTCTCTGGCTCTCTCTCTGACCCTCTCTCACACTCTCTGACCCTCCCTGACACTCTCTGAGACTCTCTGACACTCTCTATCACTCTCTGCCACTCTCTGACAATCTCAGACACACTCAGACACTCTCTGACACTCTCGAACACTCTCTGACACTCTCTGACACTTTCAGACACTCTCTGTCACTCTCTATCACTCTATGTCACTCGCTGACACTTTCAGACACTCTCTGCCACTCTCTATCACTCTCTATCACTCTTAGACACTCTCTGACACTTTCAGACCCTCTCTGCCACTCTCTATCACTCTCTATCACTCTCTGACACTTTCAGACACTCTCTGCCACTCTCTATCACTCTCTATCACTCTCTGACACTCTCTGATACACTCTGGCACTCTCAGACACTCTCTGACACTCTCTATCACTCTCTGACACTCTCTGATACACTCTGACACTCTCAGACACTCTCTGACACACTCAGACACTCTCTAGCACTCTCATTCACTCTCTGACACTCTCTGATACACTCTAACACTCTCAGACACTCTCTGACACTCTCTATCACTCTCTGACTCAATCTGACACTCTCAGACAGTCTCAGGCACTCTCTATCACTCTCTGACACTCTCTGACACTCTCTGATACTCTCTGACATTCTCAGACACACTCAGACACTCTCTGACACTCTCACACTCTCTCACACTCTCTGACACTCTCTGACACACTCTGTCCCTCTCTGACACTCTCTGACACTATCTGATACTCTCTGACACTCTCACACTATCTGACACACTCATACTCTCTGACACTCTCTGACACTCTCTCACTCTCTCTGACATTCTCTCACACTCTCTGACACTCTCTGACCCTCTCTGACAATGTCTGACACGTTCTGACAAACTCTATCACTCTCTGACACTCTCTGACACACTCAGACACTCTCTATCACTCTCTGACACTTTCAGACACTCTCTGCCACTCTCTATCACTCTATATCACTCTCTGACACTTTCAGACACTCTCTATCACTCTCTCACACACTCTATCACTCTCTGAAACTCTCTGACACTCTCTGACACTTTCAGACACTCTCTGACTCTCTCTATCACTCTCTGACACTCTCTGACACACTCTGACACTCTCAGACACTCGCTGACACACTCAGAACATTCTCTACCACTCTCTATCACTCTCTAACACTCTCTGACACTCTCCATCGCTCTCTGACAGTCTCTGACAATCTAAGACACACTCAGACACTCTCTGACACTCTCTGACACTCTCTATCACTCTCTGACACTCTCTGACACTTTCAGACACTCTCTGCCACTCTCTCTCACTCTCTATCACTCTCTGACACTCTCTGACACTCTCACACTCTCTGACACTCTCACACACTCTCACAAAGTCTCTGACACTCTCTGACCCACTCTGACACTCACTGTCACTGTCTGACACTCTCTGATACTCTCACACTCTCTGGCACTCTCATTCTCTCTGACACTCTCTGACACTCTCTCACACTCTCTGACACACTCTGACCCTCTCTGACACTCTCTGACACTCTCTATCACTCTCTGACACTCTCTGACACTCTCTGACACTCTCTTACACTCTCCATCACACTCTGACACTCTCTGATACACTGTGACACTCTCAGACACACTCTGACACACTCAGACACTCTCTACCACACTCTATCACTCCCTCACACTGTCTGACACTCTCTGATACACTCTAACACTCTCAGACACTCTCTGACACTCTCCATCACTATCTGACATTCGCTGTCACTCTCACAGTCTCAGACACTCTCTATCACTATCTGACAATCTCTGACACTCTCTGACACTCTCTGATACTCTCTAATACACTCTGACACTCTCTATCTCTCTCTGACACTCTCTGACAATCTCATACACACTCAGACACTCTCTGACACTCTCTATCACTCTCTGACACTCTCAGACAGTCTCAGACACTCTCTGACACTCTATGATACTCTCTGACATACTCTGACACTCTCTGACAATCTCAGACACACTCAGACACTCTCTGACACTTTCACACACTCTCTGCCACTCTCTATCACCCTCTATCACTCTCTGAAACTCTCTGCCACTCTCTGCCACTCCCTGACACTCTCTATGACTATCTGACACTCTCTGGCTCTCTCTCTGACCCTCTCTCACACTCTCTGACCCTCCCTGACACTCTCTGAGACTCTCTGACACTCTCTATCACTCTCTGCCACTCTCTGACAATCTCAGACACACTCAGACACTCTCTGACACTCTCGAACACTCTCTGACACTCTCTGACACTTTCAGACACTCTCTGTCACTCTCTATCACTCTATGTCACTCGCTGACACTTTCAGACACTCTCTGCCACTCTCTATCACTCTCTATCACTCTTAGACACTCTCTGACACTTTCAGACCCTCTCTGCCACTCTCTATCACTCTCTATCACTCTCTGACACTTTCAGACACTCTCTGCCACTCTCTATCACTCTCTATCACTCTCTGACACTCTCTGATACACTCTGGCACTCTCAGACACTCTCTGACACTCTCTATCACTCTCTGACACTCTCTGATACACTCTGACACTCTCAGACACTCTCTGACACACTCAGACACTCTCTAGCACTCTCATTCACTCTCTGACACTCTCTGATACACTCTAACACTCTCAGACACTCTCTGACACTCTCTATCACTCTCTGACTCAATCTGACACTCTCAGACAGTCTCAGGCACTCTCTATCACTCTCTGACACTCTCTGACACTCTCTGATACTCTCTGACATTCTCAGACACACTCAGACACTCTCTGACACTCTCACACTCTCTCACACTCTCTGACACTCTCTGACACACTCTGTCCCTCTCTGACACTCTCTGACACTATCTGATACTCTCTGACACTCTCACACTATCTGACACACTCATACTCTCTGACACTCTCTGACACTCTCTCACTCTCTCTGACATTCTCTCACACTCTCTGACACTCTCTGACCCTCTCTGACAATGTCTGACACGTTCTGACAAACTCTATCACTCTCTGACACTCTCTGACACACTCAGACACTCTCTATCACTCTCTGACACTTTCAGACACTCTCTGCCACTCTCTATCACTCTATATCACTCTCTGACACTTTCAGACACTCTCTATCACTCTCTCACACACTCTATCACTCTCTGAAACTCTCTGACACTCTCTGACACTTTCAGACACTCTCTGCCACTCTCTATCACTCTCTGACACTCTCTGACACTCTCTCACACTCGCACACTCTCTGACTCTCTCTGACACTCTTGCACACTCTCTGACACTCTCTGAACCTCTCTGACCCTCTCTGACACTCTCAGACACTCTCTGGCACACTCCATCACTCTCTGACACACTCTATCACTGTCAATCATTCTCAATCACTCTCGAAACCTCTCTGACACTCTGTGGCACTTTCAGATACTCTCAGACACACACAGACACTCTCTCTCACTCTCTATCACTCTCTAACACTCTCTGATATACTGTGGCGCTCTCAGACACTCTCTGACTCTCTCTGTCACTCTCTGACACTCTCTGATACACTCTGACACTCTCAGACACTCTCTGACACACTCAGAACATTCTCTAACACTCTCGATCACTCTCTGATACACTCTAACACTCTCAGACACTCTCTGACACTCTCTATCACTCTCTGACTCAATCTGACACTCTCAGACAGTCTCAGACACTCTCTATCACTCTCTGACACTCTCTATCACTCTCTGACACTCTCTGACAATCTCAGACACAATCAGACACTCTCTGACACTCTCTATCACTCTCTGACACTCTCTGACACTTTCAGACACTCTCTGCCACTCTCTATCACTCTCTGACACTCTCTAACACTCTCTGACACTCTCTGACCCTCTCTATCACTCTCTGACCCTCTCTGGCACTCTCAGACACTCTCTGGCACACTATCACTCTCTGACACTCTCTATCACTCTCTGACACTCTCTGATACACTCTGGCACGCTCAGACACTCTCTGACACTCTCTATCACTCTCTGACACTCTCTGATACACTCTGACACTCTCAGACATTCTCTGACACACTCAGACACTCTCTACCACTCTCATTCACTCTCTGACACTCTCTGATACACTCTAACACTCTCAGACACTCTCTGACACTCTCTATCACTCTCTGACTCAATCTGACACTCTCAGACAGTCTCAGGCACTCTCTATCACTCTCTGACACTCTCTGACACTCTCTGATACTCTCTGACATTCTCAGACACACTCAGACACTCTCTGACACTCTCACACTCTCTCACACTCTCTGACACTCTCTGACACACTCTGTCCCTCTCTGACACTCTCTGACACTATCTGATACTCTCTGACAATCTCACACTATCTGACACTCTCACACTCTCTGACACTCTCTGACACTCTCTCACTCTCTCTGACATTCTCTCACACTCTCTGACACTCTCTGACCCTCTCTGACAATGTCTGACACTTTCTGACAAACTCTATCACTCTCTGACACTCTCTGACACACTCAGACACTCTCTATCACTCTCTGACACTTTCAGACACTCTCTGCCACTCTCTATCACTCTATATCACTCTCTGACACTTTCAGACACTCTCTATCACTCTCTCACACACTCTATCACTCTCTGAAACTCTCTGACACTCTCTGACACTCTCTGACACTTTCAGACACTCTCTGCCACTCTCTATCACTCTCTGACACTCTCTGACACTCTCTCACACTCGCACACTCTCTGACTCTCTCTGACACTCTTTCACACTCTCTGACACTCTCTGAACCTCTCTGACCCTCTCTGACACTCTCAGACACTCTCTGGCACACTCTATCACTCTCTGACACACTCTATCACAGTCAATCATTCTCAATCACTCTCTAAACCTCTCTGACACTCTCTGGCACTTTCAGATACTCTCAGACACACTCAGACACTCTCTCTCACTCTCTATCACTCTCTAACACTCTCTGATATACTGTGGCACTCTCAGACACTCTCTGACACTCTCTGTCACTCTCTGACACTCTCTGATACACTCTGACACTCTCAGACACTCTCTGACACACTCAGAACATTCTCTACCACTCTCGATCACTCTCTGACACTCTCTGATACACTCTAACACTCTCAGACACTCTCTGACACTCTCTATCACTCTCTGACTCAATCTGACACTCTCAGACAGTCTCAGACACTCTCTATCACTCTCTGACACTCTCTGACACTCTCTGATACTCTCTATCACCCTCTGACACTCTCTGACAATCTCAGACAAACTCAGACACTCTCTGACACTCTCTATCACTCTCTGACACTCTCTGACACTTTCAGGCACTCTCTGCCACTCTCTATCACTCTCTGACACTCTCTGACACTCTCTATCACTCTCTGACCCTCTCTGGCACTCTCAGACCCACGCAGACACTCGCTGACACTCACCTTCACTCTCTGACACTCTCTGACACTTTCAGACATTCTCTGCCACTCTCTATTACTCTCTATCACTCGCTGACACTTTCAGACATTCTCTGCCACTCTCTATTACTCTCTATCACTCTCTAACACTCTCTGACACTCTCTGACACTCTCTATCACTCTCTGACCCTCTCTGGCACTCTCAGACCCACGCAGACACTCGCTGACACTCACCTTCACTCTCTGACATTCTCTGACACTCTCACACTCTCGGACCCTTTCTGACACTCTCTATCACTCTCTGACACTCGCTGACACTCTCTATCGCTCTCTGACACTCTCTGACAATCTCAGACACAATCAGACACTCTCTGACACTCTCTCACACTCTCTGATACTCTCTGACACACTCTGTCCCTCTCTGACACTCTCTGACACTATCTGATACTCTCTGACACTCTCACACTATCTGACACACTCATACTCTCTGACACTCTCTGACACTCTCTCACTCTCTCTGACATTCTCTCACACTCTCTGACACTCTCTGACCCTCTCTGACAATGTCTGACACGTTCTGACAAACTCTATCACTCTCTGACACTCTCTGACACACTCAGACACTCTCTATCACTCTCTAACACTTTCAGACACTCTCTGCCACTCTCTATCACTCTATATCACTCTCTGACACTTTCAGACACTCTCTATCACTCTCTCACACACTCTATCACTCTCTGAAACTCTCTGACACTCTCTGACACTTTCAGACACTCTCTGCCACTCTCTATCACTCTCTGACACTCTCTGACACTCTCTCACACTCGCACACTCTCTGACTCTCTCTGACACTCTTGCACACTCTCTGACACTCTCTGAACCTCTCTGACCCTCTCTGACACTCTCAGACACTCTCTGGCACACTCCATCACTCTCTGACACACTCTATCACTGTCAATCATTCTCAATCACTCTCGAAACCTCTCTGACACTCTGTGGCACTTTCAGATACTCTCAGACACACACAGACACTCTCTCTCACTCTCTATCACTCTCTAACACTCTCTGATATACTGTGGCGCTCTCAGACACTCTCTGACTCTCTCTGTCACTCTCTGACACTCTCTGATACACTCTGACACTCTCAGACACTCTCTGACACACTCAGAACATTCTCTAACACTCTCGATCACTCTCTGATACACTCTAACACTCTCAGACACTCTCTGACACTCTCTATCACTCTCTGACTCAATCTGACACTCTCAGACAGTCTCAGACACTCTCTATCACTCTCTGACACTCTCTATCACTCTCTGACACTCTCTGACAATCTCAGACACAATCAAACACTCTCTGACACTCTCTATCACTCTCTGACACTCTCTGACACTCTCTGACACTCTCTGACCCTCTCTATCACTCTCTGACCCTCTCTGGCACGCTCAGACACTCTCTGGCACACTCTATCACTCTCTGACACTCTCTATCACTCTCTATCACTCTCTGACACTCTCTGATACACTCTGGCACTCTCAGACACTCTCTGACACTCTCTATCACTCTCTGACACTCTCTGATACACTCTGACACTCTCAGACATTCTCTGACACACTCAGACACTCTCTACCACTCTCATTCACTCTCTGACACTCTCTGATACACTCTAACACTCTCAGACACTCTCTGACACTCTCTATCACTCTCTGACTCAATCTGACACTCTCAGACAGTCTCAGGCACTCTCTATCACTCTCTGACACTCTCTGACACTCTCTGATACTCTCTGACATTCTCAGACACACTCAGACACTCTCTGACACTCTCACACTCTCTCACACTCTCTGACACTCTCTGACACACTCTGTCCCTCTCTGACACTCTCTGACACTATCTGATACTCTCTGACAATCTCACACTATCTGACACTCTCACACTCTCTGACACTCTCTGACACTCTCTCACTCTCTCTGACATTCTCTCACACTCTCTGACACTCTCTGACCCTCTCTGACACTCTCTGACACCATCTGACACTCTCTGACAATCTCACACTCTCTGACACTCTCACACTCTCTGACACTCTCACACTCTCTGACACTCTCTGACACTTTCAGACACTCTCTGCCACTCTCTATCACTCTATAACACTCTCTGACACTTTCAGACACTCTCTATCACTCTCTATCACTCTCTATCACACTCTGACACTCTCTGACACTCTCTGTCACTCTCTGTCACTCTCTGACACTCTCTGACAGTCTCTGACACTCTCTATCACTCTTAGACACTCTCTGACACTTTCAGACCCTCTCTGCCACTCTCTATCACTCTCTATCACTCTCTGACACTTTCAGACACTCTCTGCCACTCTCTATCACTCTCTGACTCTCTCTGACACTCTCTGACACTCGCACACTCTCAGCCACTCTCTGACACTCTTTCACACTCTCTGATACTCTCTGACCCTCTCTGACCCTCTCTATCACTCCACATAACTCTCTGACACTTTCAGACACTCTCTATCACTCTCTATCACTCTCTATCACTCTCTGACACTCTCTGACACTCTCTATCACTCTCTGACACTCTCTGACCCTCTCTGACACTCTCTGACAGTCTCTGACACTCTCTATCACTCTCAGACACTCTCTGACACTTGCAGACACTCTCTATCACTCTATATCACTCTCTGACACTTTCAGACACTCTCTATCACTCTCTATCACTCTCTATCACTCTCTGACACTCTCTGACACTCCCTGACACTCTCTATCACTCTCAGACACTCTCTGACACTCTCTATCACTCTCTGACACTCTCTGACACTCGCACACTCTCTGCCACTCTCTGACACTCTTTCACACTCTCTGACACTCTCTGACACTCTCTGACCCTCTCTGACACTCTCAGACACTCTCTGGCACACTCTATCACTCTCTGACACTCTCTATCACTGTGAATCATTCTCAATCACTCTCAATCACTCTCTGACACTCTCTGACACTCTCTGACACTCTCTGACACTCTCTATCACTCTCTATCACTCTCAGCCACTCTCTATCACTCTCTGACACTCTCTGACACTCTCGAACACTCGCACACTCTCTGACACTCTCTGACACTCTTTCACACTCTCTGACACTCTCTGACCCTCTATGACCCTCTCTGACCCTCTCTGACCCTCTCTGACACTCTCAGACACTCTCTGGCACACTCTATCACACTCTGACACTCTCTATCACTCTCTATAACTCTCTGACACTCTCTGATACCCTCTGGCACTCTCAGACACTCTCTGACACTCTCTATCACTCTCTGACACTCTCTGATACACTCTGACACTCTCAGACACTCTCTGACACTCTCTATCACTCTCTGACTCTCTCTGACACTCTCTGACGCTCGCACACTCTCTGCCACTCTCTGACACTCTTTCACACTCTCTGACCCTCTCTGACCCTCTCTATCACTCTATATCACTCTCTGACACTTTCAGACACTCTCTATCACTCTCTATCACTCTCTGACACTCTCTGACACTCTCTATCACTCTCAGACACTCTCTGACACTCTCTATCACTCTCTGACACTCTCTGACACGCGCACACTCTGCCACTCTCTGACACTCTTTCACACTCTCTGACACTCTCTGACCCTCTCTGACACTCTCAGACACTCTCTGACACACTCTATCACTCTCTGACACTCTATATCACTGTGAATCATTCTCAATCACTCTCAATCACTCTCTGACACTCTCTGACACTCTCTGACACTCTCTGACACTCTCTATCACTCTCTATCACTCTCAGCCACTCTCTATCACTCTCTGACACTCTCTGACACTCTCTAACACTCGCACACTCTCTGACACTCTCTGACACTCTTTCACACTCTCTGACACTCTCTGACCCTCTCTGACCCTCTCTGACCCTCTCTGACACTCTCAGACACTCTCTGGCACACTCTATCACACTCTCTATCACTCTCTGACACTTTCTGTCCCTCTCTGACACTATCTGACACTCTCTGACAATCTCACACTCTCTGACACTCTCACACTCTCTGACACTCTCACACTCTCTGACACTCTCTGACAATCTCTCATACTCTCTGACATTCTCTCACACTCTCTGACACTCTCGGACCCTCTCTGACAATCTCTGACACTCTCTGACAAACTCTATCACTCTCTGACATTTTCAGACACACTCAGACACTCTCTATCACTCTCTGACACTTTCAGAAACTCTCTGCCACTCTCTATCACTCTATATCACTCTCTGACACTTTCAGACACTCTCTATCACTCTCTATCACTCTCTATCACTCTCTGACACTCTCTGTCACTGTCTGTCACTCTCTGACACTCTCTGACACTCTCTGACACTCTCTATCACTCTTAGACACTCTCTGACACTTTCAGACACTCTCTGCCACTCTCTATCACTCTCTATCACTTTCTGACACTTTCAGACACTCTCTGCCACTCTCTATCACTCTCTATCACTCTCTATCACTCTCTGACACTCTCTGACACTCGCACACTCTCTGAAACTCTCTGACACTCTTTCACACTCTCTGACACTCTCTGACCCTCTCTGACCCTCTCTGACACTCTCAGACACTCTCTGGCACACTCTATCACACTCTGACACTCTCTGACACTTTCTGTCCCTCTCTGACACTATCTGACACTCTCTGACAATCTCACACTCTCTGACACTCTCACACTCTCTGACACTCTCACACTCTCTGACACTCTCTGACAATCTCCATTACTCTCTGACATTCTCTCACACTCTCTGACACTCTCGGACCCTCTCTGACAATCTCTGAGACTCTCTGACAAACTCTATCACTCTCTGACATTTTCAGACACACTCAGACACTCTCTATCACTCTCTGACACTTTCAGACACTCTCTGCCACTCTCTATCACTCTATATCACTCTCTGACACTTTCAGACACTCTCTATCACTCTCTATCACTCTCTGACACTCTCTGTCACTGTCTGTCACTCTCTGACACTCTCTGACAGTCTCTGACACTCTCTATCACTCTTAGACACTCTCTGACATTTTCAGACCCTCTCTGCCACTCTCTATCACTCTCTATCACTCTGACACTTTCAGACACTCTCTGCCACTCTCTGTCACTCTCTGTCACTCTCTATCACTCTCTGACACTCTCTGACACTCTCTATCACTCTCTGACACTCTCTGACACTCTCTGACACTCTCTGACACTCTCTGACAGTCTCTGACACTCTCTATCACTCTCAGACACGCTCTGACACTTTCAGACACTCTCTGCCACTCTCTATCACTCTCTGACTCTCTCTGACACTCTCTGACGCTCTCACACTCTCTGCCACTCTCTGACACTCTTTCACACTCTCTGACCCTCTCTGACCCTCTCTATCACTCTATATCACTCTCTGACACTTTCAGACACTCTCTATCACTCTCTATCACTCTCTATCACTCTCTGACACTCTCTGACACTCTCTATCACTCTCAGACACTCTCTGACACTCTCTATCACTCTCTGACACTCTCTGACACGCGCACACTCTGCCACTCTCTGACACTCTTTCACACTCTCTGACACTCTCTGACCATCTCTGACACTCTCAGACACTCTCTGACACACTCTATCACTCTCTGACACTCTATATCACTGTGAATCATTCTCAATCACTCTCAATCACTCTCTGACACTCTCTGACACTCTCTGACACTCTCTGACACTCTCTATCACTCTCTATCACTCTCAGCCACTCTCTATCACTCTCTGACACTCTCTGACACTCTCTAACACTCGCACACTCTCTGACACTCTCTGACACTCTTTCACACTCTCTGACACTCTCTGACCCTCTCTGACCCTCTCTGACCCTCTCTGACACTCTCTGACCCTCTCTGACACTCTCAGACACTCTCTGGCACACTCTATCACACTCTGACACTCTGACACTTTCTGTCCCTCTCTGACACTCTCTGACACTATCTGACACTCTCTGACAATCTCACACTCTCTGACACTCTCACACTCTCTGACACTCTCACACTCTCTGACACTCTCTGACAATCTCTCATACTCTCTGACATTCTCTCACACTCTCTGACACTCTCGGACCCTCTCTGACAATCTCTGACACTCTCTGACAAACTCTCTCACTCTCTGACATTTTCAGACACACTCAGACACTCTCTATCACTCTCTGACACTTTCAGAAACTCTCTGCCACTCTCTATCACTCTATATCACTCTCTGACACTTTCAGACACTCTCTGTCACTCTCTATCACTCTCTATCACTCTCTGACACTCTCTGTCACTGTCTGTCACTCTCTGACACTCTCTGACAGTCTCTGACACTCTCTATCACTCTTAGACACTCTCTGACACTTTCAGACACTCTCTGCCACTCTCTATCACTCTCTATCACTTTCTGACACTTTCAGACACTCTCTGCCACTCTCTATCACTCTCTATCACTCTCTATCACTCTCTGACACTCTCTGACACTCGCACACTCTCTGAAACTCTCTGACACTCTTTCACACTCTCTGACACTCTCTGACCCTCTCTGACCCTCTCTGACCCTCTCTGACACTCTCAGACACTCTCTGGCACACTCTATCACACTCTGACACTCTCTGACACTTTCTGTCCCTCTCTGACACTCTCTGACACTATCTGACACTCTCTGACAATCTCACACTCTCTGACACTCTCACACTCTCTGACACTCTCACACTCTCTGACACTCTTTGACAATCTCTCATACTCTCTGACATTCTCTCACACTCTCTGACACTCTCGGACCCTCTCTGACAATCTCTGACACTCTCTGACAAACTCTATCACTCTCTGACATTTTCAGACACACTCAGACACTCTCTATCACTCTCTGACACTTTCAGACACTCTCTGCCACTCTCTATCACTCTATATCACTCTCTGACACTTTCAGACACTCTCTATCACTCTCTATCACTCTCTGACACTCTCTGTCACTGTCTGTCACTCTCTGACACTCTCTGACAGTCTCTGACACTCTCTATCACTCTTAGACACTCTCTGACACTTTCAGACCCTCTCTGCCACTCTCTATCACTCTCTATCACTCTCTGACACTTTCAGACACTCTCTGCCACTCTCTATCACTCTCTATCACTCTCTATCACTCTCTGACACTCTCTGACACTCTCTATCACTCTCTGACACTCTCTGACACTCTCTGACACTCTCTGACACTCTCTGACCGTCTCTGACACTCTCTATCACTCTCAAACACGCTCTGACACTTTCAGACACTCTCTGCCACTCTCTATCACTCTCTGACACTTTCAGACACTCTCTGCCACTCTCTATCACTCTCTGACTCTCTCTGACACTCTCTGACGCTCGCACACTCTCTGCCAATCTCTGACACTCTTTCACACTCTCTGACACTCTCTGACCCTCTCTGACCCTCTCGATCACTCTATATCACTCTCTGACACTTTCAGACACTCTCTATCACTCTCTATCACTCTCTATCACTCTCTGACTCTCACTGACACTCTCTGACACTCTCTGACACTCTCAGACACTCTCTATCACTCTCAGACACTCTCTGACACTCTCTATCACTCTCTGACACTCTCTGACACTCGCACACTCTCTGCCACTCTCTGACACACTTTCACACTCTCTGACACTCTCTGACACTCTCTGACACTCTCAGACACTCTCTGGCACACTCTATCACTCTCTGACACTCTCTATCACTGTGAATCATTCTCAATCACTCTCAATCACTCTCTGACACTCTCTGACACTCTCTGACACTCTCTGACACTCTCTATCACTCTCTATCACTCTCAGCCACTCTCTATCATTCTCTGACACTCTCTGACACTCTCTAACACTCGCACACTCTCTGACACTCTCTGACACTCTTTCACACTCTCTGACACTCTTTCACACTCTCTGACACTCTCTGACCCTCTCTATCACTCTATATCACTCTCTGACACTTTCAGACACTCTCTATCACTCTCTATCACTCTCCATCACTCTCTGACACTCTATGACACTCTCTGACACTCTCTGACACTCTCTATCACTCTCAGACACTCTCTGACACTCTCTATCACTCTCTGACACTCTCTGACACTCGCACACTGTCTGCCACTCTCTGACACTCTTTCACACTCTCTGACACTCTCTGACCCTCTCTGACACTCTCAGACACTCTCTGGCACACTCTATCACTCTCTGACACTCTCTATCACTGTGAATCATTCTCAATCACTCTCAATCACTCTCTGACACTCTCTGACACTCGCACACTCTCTGACACTCTCTGACACTCTTTCACTCTCTCTGAGACTCTCTGAACCTCTCTGACCCTCTCTGACACTCTCAGACACTCTCTGGCACACTCTATCACACTCTGACACTCTCTATCACTCTCTATAACTCTCTGACACTCTCTGATACACTCTGAGAGTCTCAGACACTCTCTGACACTCTCTATCACTCTCTGACACTCTCTGATACACTCTGACACTCTCAGACACTCTCTGACACTCTCTGATACACTCGAACCCTCTCAGACACTCTCTGACACTCTCTATCACTCTCTGACTCTCTCTGACACTCTCTGACGCTCGCACACTCTCTGCCACTCTCTGACACTCTTTCACACTCTCTGACACTCTCTGACCCTCTCTATCACTCTATATCACTCTCTGACACTTTCAGACACTCTCTATCACTCTCTATCACTCTCTATCACTCTCTGACACTCTCTATCACTCTCTGACACTCTCTGACACTCTCTGACACTCTCTATCACTCTCAGACACTCTCTGACACTCTCTGACACTCTCTGACACTCTCTGACACTCTCTATCACTCTCAGACACTCTCTGACACTCTCTATCACTCTCTGACACTCTCTGACACGCGCACACTCTGCCACTCTCTGACACTCTTTCACACTCTCTGACACTCTCTGACCCTCTCTGACACTCTCAGACACTCTCTGACACACTCTATCACTCTCTGACACTCTCTGACACTCTCTATCACTGTGAATCATTCTCAATCACTCTCAATCACTCTCTGACACTCTATGACACTCTCTGACACTCTCTGACACACTCTGACACTCTCTATCACTCTCAGCCACTCTCTATCACTCTCTGACACTCTCTGACACTCTCTAACACTCGCACACTCTCTGACACTCTCTGACACTCTTTCACACTCTCTGACACTCTCTGACCCTCTCTGACCCTCTCTGACCCTCTCTGACACTCTCAGACACTCTCTGGCACACTCTATCACACTCTGACACTCTCTATCACTCTCTATCACTCTCTATAACTCTCTGACACTCTCTGATACACTCTGACACTCTCAGACACTCTCTGACACTCTCTATCACTCTCTGACACTCTCTGATACACTCTGACACTCTCAGACACTCTCTGACACTCTCTGATACACTCGAACCCTCTCAGACACTCTCTGACACACTCTATCACTCTCTGACTCAATCTGACACTCTCAGACAGTCTCAGACACTCTCTATCACTCTCTGACACTCTCTGACACTCTCTGATACTCTCTGATACTCTCTGATACACTCTGACACTCTCTGACACTTTCAGACACTCTCTGCCACTCTCCATCACTCTCTGACACTCTCTGACACTTTCAGACATTCTCTGCCACTCTCTGCCACTCTCTATCACTCTCTGTCACTCTCTGACACTCTCTGACACTCTCAGACTCTCTGACACTCTCACACTCTCGGACCCTCTCTGACACTCTCTATCACTCTCTGACACTCTCTGACACTCTCTGACACTCTCTATCATTCTCTAACACTCTCTGACACTTTCACACTCTCTGACACTCTCTGACGCTCTCACGCACTCTCTGACACTCTCTGACCCACTCTGACAATCCCTGACATTGTCTGACACTCTCTGACACTCTCACACTCTCTGACACTCTCTGACACGCTCTCACACTCTCTGACACTCTCTGACCCTCTCTGACACTCTCTGCCACTCTCTATCACTCTCTATCACTTTCAGACACTCTCTGCCACTCTCTATCACTCTCTGACTCTCTCTGACACTCTCTGACACTCGCACACTCTCTGCCACCCTCTGACACTCTTTCACACTCTCTGATATTCTCTAACCCTCTCTGACCCTCTCTATCACTCCATGTAACTCTCTGACACTTTCAGACACTCTCTATCACTCTCTATCACTCTCTGACACTCTCTATCACTCTCTGACACTCTCTGACACTCTCTGACACTCTCTGACAGTCTCTGACACTCTCTATCACTCTCAGACATTCTCTGACACTTTCAGACACTCTCTGGCACACTCTATCACTCTCTGACACTCTCTATCACTGTGAATCATTCTCAATCACTCTCAATCACTCTCTGACACTCTCTGACACTCTCTGACACTCTCTGACACTCTCTATCACTCTCTATCACTCTCAGCCACTCTCTATCACTCTCTGACACTCTCTGACACTCTCTGACACTCTCTAACACTCGCACACTCTCTGACACTCTCTGACACTCTTTCACACTCTCTGACACTCTTTCACACTCTCTGACACTCTCTGACCCTCTCGATCACTCTATATCACTCTCTGACACTTTCAGACACTCTCTATCACTCTCTATCACTCTCTATCACTCTCTGACACTCTATGACACTCTCTGACACTCTCTGACACTCTCTATCACTCTCAGACACTCTCTGACACTCTCTATCACTCTCTGACACTCTCTGACACTCGCACACTCTCTGCCACTCTCTGACACTCTTTCACACTCTCTGACACTCTCTGACCCTCTCTGACACTCTCAGACACTCTCTGGCACACTCTATCACTCTCTGACACTCTCTATCACTGTGAATCATTCTCAATCACTCTCAATCACTCTCTGACACTCTCTGACACTCGCACACTCTCTGACACTCTCTGACACTCTTTCACTCTCTCTGAGACTCTCTGAACCTCTCTGTCCCTCTCTGACACTCTCAGACACTCTCTGGCACACTCTATCACACTCTGACACTCTCTATCACTCTCTATAACTCTCTGACACTCTCTGATACACTCTGAGAGTCTCAGACACTCTCTGACACTCTCTATCACTCTCTGACACTCTCTGATACACTCTGACACTCTCAGACACTCTCTGACACTCTCTGATACACTCGAACACTCTCAGACACTCTCTGACACTCTCTATCACTCTCTGACTCTCTCTGACACTCTCTGACGCTCGCACACTCTCTGCCACTCTCTGACAGTCTCTGACACTCTCTATCACGCTCAGACATTCTCTGACACTTTCAGACACTCTCTGACACACTCTATCACTCTCTGACACTCTCTATCACTGTGAATCATTCTCAATCACTCTCAATCACTCTCTGACACTCTCTGACACTCTCTGACACTCTCTGACACTCTCTATCACTCTCTATCACTCTCAGCCACTCTCTATCACTCTCTGACACTCTCTGACACTCTCTAACACTCGCACACTCTCTGACACTCTCTGACACTCTTTCACACTCTCTGACACTCTTTCACACTCTCTGACACTCTCTGACCCTCTCTATCACTCTATATCACTCTCTGACACTTTCAGACACTCTCTATCACTCTCTATCACTCTCTATCACTCTCTGACACTCTATGACACTCTCTGACACTCTCTGACACTCTCTATCACTCTCAGACACTCTCTGACACTCTCTATCACTCTCTGACACTCTCTGACACTCGCACACTCTCTGCCACTCTCTGACACTCTTTCACACTCTCTGACACTCTCTGACCCTCTCTGACACTCTCAGACACTCTCTGGCACACTCTATCACTCTCTGACACTCTCTATCACTGTGAATCATTCTCAATCACTCTCAATCACTCTCTGACACTCTCTGACACTCGCACACTCTCTGACACTCTCTGACACTCTTTCACTCTCTCTGAGACTCTCTGAACCTCTCTGACCCTCTCTGACACTCTCAGACACTCTCTGGCACACTCTATCACACTCTGACACTCTCTATCACTCTCTATAACTCTCTGACACTCTCTGATACACTCTGAGAGTCTCAGACACTCTCTGACACTCTCTATCACTCTCTGACACTCTCTGATACACTCTGACACTCTCAGACACTCTCTGACACTCTCTAATACACTCGAACCCTCTCAGACACTCTCTGACACTCTCTATCACTCTCTGACTCTCTCTGACACTCTCTGACGCTCGCACACTCTCTGCCACTCTCTGACACTCTTTCACACTCTCTGACACTCTCTGACCCTCTCTATCACTCTATATCACTCTCTGACACTTTCAGACACTCTCTAACACTCTCTATCACTCTCTATCACTCTCTGACACTCTCTGACACTCTCTGACACTCTCTATCACTCTCAGACACTCTCTGACACTCTCTATCACTCTCTGACACTCTCTGACACGCGCACACTCTGCCACTCTCTGACACTCTTTCACACTCTCTGACACTCTCTGACCCTCTCTGACACTCTCAGACACTCTCTGACACACTCTATCACTCTCTGACACTCTCTGACACTCTCTATCACTGTGAATCATTCTCAATCACTCTCAATCACTCTCTGACACTCTATGACACTCTCTGACACTCTCTGACACTCTCTGACACTCTCTATCACTCTCAGCCACTCTCTATCACTCTCTGACACTCTCTGACACTCTCTAACACTCGCACACTCTCTGACACTCTCTGACACTCTTTCACACTCTCTGACACTCTCTGACCCTCTCTGACCCTCTCTGACCCTCTCTGACACTCTCAGACACTCTCTGGCACACTCTATCACACTCTGACACTCTCTATCACTCTCTATAACTCTCTGACACTCTCTGATACACTCTGACACTCTCAGACACTCTCTGACACTCTCTATCACTCTCTGACACTCTCTGATACACTCTGACACTCTCAGACACTCTCTGACACTCTCTGATACACTCGAACCCTCTCAGACACTCTCTGACACACTCTATCACTCTCTGACTCAATCTGACACTCTCAGACAGTCTCAGACACTCTCTATCACTCTCTGACACTCTCTGACGCTCTCTGATACTCTCTGATACTCTCTGATACACTCTGACACTCTCTGACACTTTCAGACACTCTCTGCCACTCTCCATCACTCTCTGACACTCTCTGACACTTTCAGACATTCTCTGCCACTCTCTGCCACTCTCTATCACTCTCTGTCACTCTCTGACACTCTCTGACACTCTCAGACTCTCTGACACTCTCACACTCTCGGACCCTCTCTGACACTCTCTATCACTCTCTGACACTCTCTGACACTCTCTGACACTCTCTATCACTCTCTAACACTCTCTGACACTTTCACACTCTCTGACACTCTCTGACGCTCTCTGACGCTCTCACGCACTCTCTGACACTCTCTGACCCACTCTGACAATCCCTGACATTGTCTGACACTCTCTGACACTCTCACACTCTCTGACACTCTCTGACACGCTCTCACACTCTCTGACACTCTCTGACCCTCTCTGACACTCTCTGACACTCTCTGACACTCTCTATCACTCTCTGACACTCTCTGACACTCTCTGACACTCTCAGACACACTCAGACACTCTCTGACACTCTCTGACAATTTCAGACACTCTCTGCAACTCTCTGACACTTTCACACACTCTCTATCACTCTCTGATACTCTCTGACACTCTCAAACTCTCTGACACTTTCAGACACTCTCTGCCACTCTATCACTCGCTGACACTCTCTATCACTCTCTGACACTCTCACACTCTCAGACACTCTCTGACACTTTCAGACACTCTCTGCCACTCTCTATCACTCTCTATCACTCTCTGACACTTTCAGACACTCTCTGCCACTCTCTATCACTCTCTGACTCTCTCTGACACTCTCTGACACTCGCACACTCTCTGCCACTCTCTGACACTCTTTCACACTCTCTGATATTCTCTAACCCTCTCTGACCCTCACTATCACTCCATGTAACTCTCTGACACTTTCAGACACTCTCTATCACTCTCTATCACTCTCTGACACTCTCTATCACTCTCTGACACTCTCTGACACTCTCTGACACTCTCTGACAGTCTCTGACACTCTCTATCACTCTCAGACATTCTCTGACACTTTCAGACACTCTCTGCCACTCTCTATGACTCTCTGACACTTTCAGACTGTCTCTGCCACTCTCTATAACTCTCTGACTCTCTCTGACACTCTCTGATGCTCGCACACTCTCTGACACTCTTTCACACTCTCTGACACTCTCTGACCCTCTCTGACACTCTCTATCACTCCATATCACTCTCTGACACTTTCAGACACTCTCTATCACTCGCTATCACTCTCTATCACTCTCTGACGCTCTCTGACGCTCTCTGACACTCTCTATCACTCTCAGACACTCTCTGACACTCTCTGACACTCGCTCACTCTCTGCCACTCTCTGACACTCTTTCACACTCTCTGACACTCTCTGATCCTCTCTGACACTCTCAGACACTCTCTGGCACACTCTATCACTCTCTGACACTCTCTATCACTGTGAATCATTCTCAATCACTCTCAATCACTCTCTGACACTCTCTGACACTCTCTGACACTCTCTATCACTCTCTATCACTCTCAGCCACTCTCTATCACTCTCTGACACTCTCTGACACTCTCTGACACTCTCTAACACTCGCACACTCTCTGACACTCTCTGACACTCTTTCACACTCTCTGACACTCTCTGACTCTCTCTGACCCTCGCTGACCCTCTCTGACACTCTCAGACACTCTCTGGCACACTCTATCACACTCTGACACTCTCTATCACTCTCTATAACTCTGTGACACTCTCTGATACACTCTGGCACTCTCAGACACTCTCTGACACTCTCTATCACTCTCTGACACTCTCTGATACACTCTGACACTCTCAGACACTCTCTGACACTCTCTGATACACTCGAAGCCTCTCAGACACTCTCTGACACTCTCTATCACTCTCTGACACTCTCAGACAGTCTCAGACACTCTCTATCACTCTCTGACACTCTCTGACACTCTCTGACACTCTCTGATACTCTCTGATACACTCTGACACTCTCTGACACTTTCAGACACTCTCTGCCACTCTCCATCACTCTCTGACACTCTCTGACACTTTCAGACATTCTCTGCCACTCTCTGCCACTCTCTATCACTCTCTGTCACTCTCTGACACTCTCTGACACTATCACACTCTCTGACACTCTCACACTCTCGGACCCTCTCTGACACTCTCTATCACTCTCTGACACTCTCTGACACTCTCTGACACTATCTATCACTCTCTATCACTCTCAGCCACTCTCTATCACTCTCTGACACTCTCTGACACTCTCTGACACTCTTTCACACTCTCTGACACTCTCTGACACTCTCTATCACTCTCTAACACTCTCTGACACTTTCACACTCTCTGTCAATCTCTGACGCTCTCACGCACTCTCTGACACTCTCTAACCCACTCTGACAATCTCTGACATTGTCTGACACTCTCTGACACTCTCACACTCTCTGACACTCTCACTCTCTCTGACCCTCTCTGACACGCTCTCACACTCTCTGACAATCTCTGACCCTCTCTGCCACTCTCTGACACTCTCTGACACTCTCTATCACTCTCTGACACTCTCTGACACTCTCTGACACTCTCAGACACACTCAGACACTCTCTGACAATTTCAGACACTCTCTGCAACTCTCTGACACTTTCACACACTCTCTATCAATCTCTGACACTCTCTGACACTCTCAAACTCTCTGACACTTTCAGACACTCTCTGCCACTCTATCACTCGCTGACACTCTCTATCACTCTCTGACACTCTCACACTCTCTGACACTCTCTGACTCTCTCTCGCACTCTCTCACACTCTCTGACGCTCTCTGACCCTCTCGGACCCTCTCTGAAAGTTTATATCACTCTCTGAAACTGTGACACTCTCTATCACTCTCTGACTCTGTCTGACACACTCTGACACTCTCAGGCACTCTCTGAAACTCTCTATCACTCTCTGAAACTCTCTGACACTCGCAGACACTCTCTGACACTTTCTATCACTTTCTGACACTCTCAGACACTCTCTGGCGCTCTCTATCTCTCTCTGACACTCTCTATCACTCTCTGACACTCTCTATCACTCTCAGACAATCCCTGACCCTCTCAGACACTCTCTGTCACTCTCTGACACTCTCTGGCACTCTCAGACACACTCAGACACTCTCTGACACTCACTGACAATTTCAGACACTCTCTGCAACTCTCTGACACTTTCACACACTCTCTATCACTCTCTGACACTCTCTGACACTCTCAAACTCTCTGACACTTTCAGACACTCTCTGCCACTCTATCACTCGCTGACACTCTCTATCACTCTCTGACACTCTCACAGTCTCAGACACTCTCTGACACTTTCAGACACTCTCTGCCACTCTCTATCACTCTCTATCACTCTCTGACACTTTCAGACACTCTCTGCCACTCTCTATCACTCTCTGACTCTCTCTGACACTCTCTGACACTCTCTGACACTCGCACACTCTCTGCCACTCTCTGACACTCTTTCACACTCTCTGATATTCTCTAACCCTCTCTGACCCTCTCTATCACTCCATGTAACTCTCTGACACTTTCAGACACTCTCTATCACTCTCTATCACTCTCTATCACTCTCTGACACTCTCTGACGCTCTCTATCACTCTCTGACACTCTCTGACACTCTCTGACACTCTCTGACACTCTCTGACACTCTCTGACAGTCTCTGACACTCTCTATCACTCTCAGACATTCTCTGACACTTTCAGACACTCTCTGCCACTCTCTATCACTCTCTGACACTTTCAGACTCTCTCTGCCACTCTCTATAACTCTCTGACTCTCTCTGACACTCTCTGACGCTCGCACACTCTCTGACACTCTTTCACACTCTCTGACACTCTCTGACCCTCTCTGACCCTCTCTATCACTCCATATCACTCTCTGACACTTTCAGACACTCTCTATCACTCTCTATCACTCTCTATCACTCTCTGACACTCTCTGACGCTCTCTGACACTCTCTATCACTCTCAGACACTCTCTGACACTCTCTATCACTCTCTGACACTCTCTGACACTCGCACACTCTCTGCCACTCTCTGACACTCTTTCACACTCTCTGACACTCTCTGACCCTCTCTGACACTCTCAGACACTCTCTGGCACACTCTATCACTCTCTGACACTCTCTAACACTGTGAATCATTCTCAATCACTCTCAATCACTCTCTGACACTCTCTGACACTCTCTGACACTCTCTATCACTCTCTATCACTCTCAGCCACTCTCTATCACTCTCTGACACTCTCTGACACTCTCTAACACTCGCACACTCTCTGACACTCTCTGACACTCTTTCACATTCTCTGACACTCTCTGACACTCTCTGACACTCTCTATCACTCTCTATCACTCTCAGCCACTCTCTATCACTCTCTGACACTCTCTGACACTCTCTAACACTCGCACACTCTCTGACACTCTCTGACACTCTTTCACATTCTCTGACACTCTCTGACACTCTCTGACCCTCGCTGACCCTCTCTGACACTCTCAGACACTCTCTGGCACACTCTATCACACTCTGACACTCTCTATCACTCTCTATAACTCTCTGACACTCTCTGATACACTCTGGCACTCTCAGACACTCTCTGACACTCTCTATCACTCTCTGACACTCTCTGATACACTCTGACACTCTCAGACATTCTCTGACACTCTCTGATACACTCGAAGCCTCTCAGACACTCTCTGACACTCTCTATCACTCTCTGACACTCTCAGACAGTCTCAGACACTCTATCACTCTCTGACACTCTCTGACACTCTCTGATACTCTCTGATACACTCTGACACTCTCTGACACTTTCAGACACTCTCTGCCACTCTCCATCACTCTCTGACACTCTGACACTTTCAGACATTCTCTGCCACTCTCTGCCACTCTCTATCACTCTCTGTCACTCTCTGACACTCTCTGACACTCTCACACTCTCTGACCCTCTCTGACACTCTCTATCACTCTCTGACACTCTCTGACACTCTCTGACACTCTCTATCACTCTCTATCACTCTCAGCCACTCTCTATCACTCTCTGACACTCTCTGACACTCTCTAACACTCGCACACTCTCTGACACTCTCTGACACTCTTTCACACTCTCTGACACTCTCTGACCCTCTCTGACCCTCTCTGACACTCTCAGACACTCTCTGGCACACTCTATCACACTCTGACACTCTCTATCACTCTCTATAACTCTCTGACACTCTCTGATACACTCTGGCACTCTCAGACACTTTCTGACACTCTCTATCACTCTCTGACACTCTCTGATACACTCTGACACTCTCAGACACTCTCTGACACTCTCTGATACACTCGAACCCTCTCAGACACTCTCTGACACTCTCTATCACTCTCGGACGCAATCTGACACTCTCAGACAGTCTCAGACACTCTCTATCACTCTCTGACACTCTCTGACACTCTCTGATACTCTCTGATACTCTCTGATACACTCTGACACTCTCTGACACTTTCAGACACTCTCTGCCACTCTCCATCACTCTCTGACACTCTCTGACACTTTCAGACATTCTCTGCCACTCTCTGCCACTCTCTATCACTCTCTGTCACTCTCTGACGCTCTCTGACACTCTCACACTCTCTGACACTCTCACACTCTCGGACCCTCTCTGACACTCTCTATCACTCTCTGACACTCTCTGACACTCTCTATCACTCTCTAACACTCTCTGACACTTTCACACTCTCTGACAGTCTCTGACGTTCTCACGCACTCTCTGACACTCTCTGACCCACTCTGACAATCTCTGACATTGTCTGACACTCTCTGACACTCTCACACTCTCTGACACTCTCACTCTCTCTGACCCTCTCTGACACGCTCTCACACTCTCTGACACTCTCTGACCCTCTCTGACACTCTCTGACACTCTCTGACACTCTCTATCACTCTCTGACACTCTCTGACACTCTCTGACAATCTCAGACACACTCAGACACTCTCTGACACTCTCTGACAATTTCAGACACTCTCTGCAACTCTCTGACACTTTCACACACTCTCTATCACTCTCTGACACTCTCTGACAATCTCAGACACACTCATTCACTCTCTGACACTCTCTGACAATTTCAGACACTCTCTGCAACTCTCTGACACTTTCACACACTCTCTATCACTCTCTATCACTCGCTGACACTCTCTATCACTCTCTGACACTCTCACACTCTCTGACACTCTCTGACTCTCTCTCGCACTCTCTCACACTCTCTGACGCTCTCTGACCCTCTCGGACCCTCTCTGAAAGTTTATATCACTCTTTGACACTGTGACACTCTCTATCACTCTCTGACTCTGTCTGACACACTCTGACACTCTCAGGCACTCTCTGAAACTCTCTATCACTCTCTGAAACTCTCTGACACTCACAGACACTCTCTGACACTTTCTATCACTTTCTGACACTCTCAGACACTCTCTGGCACTCTCTATCTCTCTCTGACACTCTCTATCACTCTCTGACACTCTCTATCACTCTCAGACAATCCCTGACCCTCTCAGACACTCCCTGTCACTCTCTGACACTCTCTATCACTCTCTGTCACTCTCTGACACTCTCTGACACTCTCAGACTCTCTGACACTCTCACACTCTCGGACCCTCTCTGACACTCTCTATCACTCTCTGACACTCTCTGACACTCTCTGACACTCTCTATCACTCTCTAACACTCTCTGACACTTTCACACTCTCTGACACTCTCTGACGCTCTCTGACGCTCTCACGCACTCTCTGACACTCTCTGACCCACTCTGACAATCCCTGACATTGTCTGACACTCTCTGACACTCTCACACTCTCTGACACTCTCTGACACGCTCTCACACTCTCTGACACTCTCTGACCCTCTCTGACACTCTCTGACACTCTCTGACACTCTCTATCACTCTCTGACACTCTCTGACACTCTCTGACACTCTCAGACACACTCAGACACTCTCTGACACTCTCTGACAATTTCAGACACTCTCTGCAACTCTCTGACACTTTCACACACTCTCTATCACTCTCTGATACTCTCTGACACTCTCAAACTCTCTGACACTTTCAGACACTCTCTGCCACTCTATCACTCGCTGACACTCTCTATCACTCTCTGACACTCTCACACTCTCAGACACTCTCTGACACTTTCAGACACTCTCTGCCACTCTCTATCACTCTCTATCACTCTCTGACACTTTCAGACACTCTCTGCCACTCTCTATCACTCTCTGACTCTCTCTGACACTCTCTGACACTCGCACACTCTCTGCCACTCTCTGACACTCTTTCACACTCTCTGATATTCTCTAACCCTCTCTGACCCTCACTATCACTCCATGTAACTCTCTGACACTTTCAGACACTCTCTATCACTCTCTATCACTCTCTGACACTCTCTATCACTCTCTGACACTCTCTGACACTCTCTGACACTCTCTGACAGTCTCTGACACTCTCTATCACTCTCAGACATTCTCTGACACTTTCAGACACTCTCTGCCACTCTCTATGACTCTCTGACACTTTCAGACTGTCTCTGCCACTCTCTATAACTCTCTGACTCTCTCTGACACTCTCTGATGCTCGCACACTCTCTGACACTCTTTCACACTCTCTGACACTCTCTGACCCTCTCTGACACTCTCTATCACTCCATATCACTCTCTGACACTTTCAGACACTCTCTATCACTCGCTATCACTCTCTATCACTCTCTGACACTCTCTGACGCTCTCTGACACTCTCTATCACTCTCAGACACTCTCTGACACTCTCTGACACTCGCACACTCTCTGCCACTCTCTGACACTCTTTCACACTCTCTGACACTCTCTGATCCTCTCTGACACTCTCAGACACTCTCTGGCACACTCTATCACTCTCTGACACTCTCTATCACTGTGAATCATTCTCAATCACTCTCAATCACTCTCTGACACTCTCTGACACTCTCTGACACTCTCTATCACTCTCTATCACTCTCAGCCACTCTCTATCACTCTCTGACACTCTCTGACACTCTCTGACACTCTCTAACACTCGCACACTCTCTGACACTCTCTGACACTCTTTCACACTCTCTGACACTCTCTGACTCTCTCTGACCCTCGCTGACCCTCTCTGACACTCTCAGACACTCTCTGGCACACTCTATCACACTCTGACACTCTCTATCACTCTCTATAACTCTGTGACACTCTCTGATACACTCTGGCACTCTCAGACACTCTCTGACACTCTCTATCACTCTCTGACACTCTCTGATACACTCTGACACTCTCAGACACTCTCTGACACTCTCTGATACACTCGAAGCCTCTCAGACACTCTCTGACACTCTCTATCACTCTCTGACACTCTCAGACAGTCTCAGACACTCTCTATCACTCTCTGACACTCTCTGACACTCTCTGACACTCTCTGATACTCTCTGATACACTCTGACACTCTCTGACACTTTCAGACACTCTCTGCCACTCTCCATCACTCTCTGACACTCTCTGACACTTTCAGACATTCTCTGCCACTCTCTGCCACTCTCTATCACTCTCTGTCACTCTCTGACACTCTCTGACACTATCACACTCTCTGACACTCTCACACTCTCGGACCCTCTCTGACACTCTCTATCACTCTCTGACACTCTCTGACACTCTCTGACACTATCTATCACTCTCTATCACTCTCAGCCACTCTCTATCACTCTCTGACACTCTCTGACACTCTCTGACACTCTTTCACACTCTCTGACACTCTCTGACACTCTCTATCACTCTCTAACACTCTCTGACACTTTCACACTCTCTGTCAATCTCTGACGCTCTCACGCACTCTCTGACACTCTCTAACCCACTCTGACAATCTCTGACATTGTCTGACACTCTCTGACACTCTCACACTCTCTGACACTCTCACTCTCTCTGACCCTCTCTGACACGCTCTCACACTCTCTGACAATCTCTGACCCTCTCTGCCACTCTCTGACACTCTCTGACACTCTCTATCACTCTCTGACACTCTCTGACACTCTCTGACACTCTCAGACACACTCAGACACTCTCTGACAATTTCAGACACTCTCTGCAACTCTCTGACACTTTCACACACTCTCTATCACTCTCTGACACTCTCTGACACTCTCAAACTCTCTGACACTTTCAGACACTCTCTGCCACTCTATCACTCGCTGACACTCTCTATCACTCTCTGACACTCTCACACTCTCTGACACTCTCTGACTCTCTCTCGCACTCTCTCACACTCTCTGACGCTCTCTGACCCTCTCGGACCCTCTCTGAAAGTTTATATCACTCTCTGAAACTGTGACACTCTCTATCACTCTCTGACTCTGTCTGACACACTCTGACACTCTCAGGCACTCTCTGAAACTCTCTATCACTCTCTGAAACTCTCTGACACTCGCAGACACTCTCTGACACTTTCTATCACTTTCTGACACTCTCAGACACTCTCTGGCGCTCTCTATCTCTCTCTGACACTCTCTATCACTCTCTGACACTCTCTATCACTCTCAGACAATCCCTGACCCTCTCAGACACTCTCTGTCACTCTCTGACACTCTCTGGCACTCTCAGACACACTCAGACACTCTCTGACACTCACTGACAATTTCAGACACTCTCTGCAACTCTCTGACACTTTCACACACTCTCTATCACTCTCTGACACTCTCTGACACTCTCAAACTCTCTGACACTTTCAGACACTCTCTGCCACTCTATCACTCGCTGACACTCTCTATCACTCTCTGACACTCTCACAGTCTCAGACACTCTCTGACACTTTCAGACACTCTCTGCCACTCTCTATCACTCTCTATCACTCTCTGACACTTTCAGACACTCTCTGCCACTCTCTATCACTCTCTGACTCTCTCTGACACTCTCTGACACTCTCTGACACTCGCACACTCTCTGCCACTCTCTGACACTCTTTCACACTCTCTGATATTCTCTAACCCTCTCTGACCCTCTCTATCACTCCATGTAACTCTCTGACACTTTCAGACACTCTCTATCACTCTCTATCACTCTCTATCACTCTCTGACACTCTCTGACGCTCTCTATCACTCTCTGACACTCTCTGACACTCTCTGACACTCTCTGACACTCTCTGACACTCTCTGACAGTCTCTGACACTCTCTATCACTCTCAGACATTCTCTGACACTTTCAGACACTCTCTGCCACTCTCTATCACTCTCTGACACTTTCAGACTCTCTCTGCCACTCTCTATAACTCTCTGACACTCTCTGACACTCTCTGACGCTCGCACACTCTCTGACACTCTTTCACACTCTCTGACACTCTCTGACCCTCTCTGACCCTCTCTATCACTCCATATCACTCTCTGACACTTTCAGACACTCTCTATCACTCTCTATCACTCTCTATCACTCTCTGACACTCTCTGACGCTCTCTGACACTCTCTATCACTCTCAGACACTCTCTGACACTCTCTATCACTCTCTGACACTCTCTGACACTCGCACACTCTCTGCCACTCTCTGACACTCTTTCACACTCTCTGACACTCTCTGACCCTCTCTGACACTCTCAGACACTCTCTGGCACACTCTATCACTCTCTGACACTCTCTAACACTGTGAATCATTCTCAATCACTCTCAATCACTCTCTGACACTCTCTGACACTCTCTGACACTCTCTATCACTCTCTATCACTCTCAGCCACTCTCTATCACTCTCTGACACTCTCTGACACTCTCTAACACTCGCACACTCTCTGACACTCTCTGACACTCTTTCACATTCTCTGACACTCTCTGACACTCTCTGACACTCTCTATCACTCTCTATCACTCTCAGCCACTCTCTATCACTCTCTGACACTCTCTGACACTCTCTAACACTCGCACACTCTCTGACACTCTCTGACACTCTTTCACATTCTCTGACACTCTCTGACACTCTCTGACCCTCGCTGACCCTCTCTGACACTCTCAGACACTCTCTGGCACACTCTATCACACTCTGACACTCTCTATCACTCTCTATAACTCTCTGACACTCTCTGATACACTCTGGCACTCTCAGACACTCTCTGACACTCTCTATCACTCTCTGACACTCTCTGATACACTCTGACACTCTCAGACATTCTCTGACACTCTCTGATCCACTCGAAGCCTCTCAGACACTCTCTGACACTCTCTATCACTCTCTGACACTCTCAGACAGTCTCAGACACTCTCTATCACTCTCTGACACTCTCTGACACTCTCTGATACTCTCTGATACACTCTGACACTCTCTGACACTTTCAGACACTCTCTGCCACTCTCCATCACTCTCTGACACTCTGACACTTTCAGACATTCTCTGCCACTCTCTGCCACTCTCTATCACTCTCTGTCACTCTCTGACACTCTCTGACACTCTCACACTCTCTGACCCTCTCTGACACTCTCTATCACTCTCTGACACTCTCTGACACTCTCTGACACTCTCTATCACTCTCTATCACTCTCAGCCACTCTCTATCACTCTCTGACACTCTCTGACACTCTCTAACACTCGCACACTCTCTGACACTCTCTGACACTCTTTCACACTCTCTGACACTCTCTGACCCTCTCTGACCCTCTCTGACACTCTCAGACACTCTCTGGCACACTCTATCACACTCTGACACTCTCTATCACTCTCTATAACTCTCTGACACTCTCTGATACACTCTGGCACTCTCAGACACTTTCTGACACTCTCTATCACTCTCTGACACTCTCTGATACACTCTGACACTCTCAGACACTCTCTGACACTCTCTGATACACTCGAACCCTCTCAGACACTCTCTGACACTCTCTATCACTCTCGGACGCAATCTGACACTCTCAGACAGTCTCAGACACTCTCTATCACTCTCTGACACTCTCTGACACTCTCTGATACTCTCTGATACTCTCTGATACACTCTGACACTCTCTGACACTTTCAGACACTCTCTGCCACTCTCCATCACTCTCTGACACTCTCTGACACTTTCAGACATTCTCTGCCACTCTCTGCCACTCTCTATCACTCTCTGTCACTCTCTGACGCTCTCTGACACTCTCACACTCTCTGACACTCTCACACTCTCGGACCCTCTCTGACACTCTCTATCACTCTCTGACACTCTCTGACACTCTCTATCACTCTCTAACACTCTCTGACACTTTCACACTCTCTGACACTCTCTGACGTTCTCACGCACTCTCTGACACTCTCTGACCCACTCTGACAATCTCTGACATTGTCTGACACTCTCTGACACTCTCACACTCTCTGACACTCTCACTCTCTCTGACCCTCTCTGACACGCTCTCACACTCTCTGACACTCTCTGACCCTCTCTGACACTCTCTGACACTCTCTGACACTCTCTATCACTCTCTGACACTCTCTGACACTCTCTGACAATCTCAGACACACTCAGACACTCTCTGACACTCTCTGACAATTTCAGACACTCTCTGCAACTCTCTGACACTTTCACACACTCTCTATCACTCTCTGACACTCTCTGACAATCTCAGACACACTCATTCACTCTCTGACACTCTCTGACAATTTCAGACACTCTCTGCAACTCTCTGACACTTTCACACACTCTCTATCACTCTCTATCACTCGCTGACACTCTCTATCACTCTCTGACACTCTCACACTCTCTGACACTCTCTGACTCTCTCTCGCACTCTCTCACACTCTCTGACGCTCTCTGACCCTCTCGGACCCTCTCTGAAAGTTTATATCACTCTTTGACACTGTGACACTCTCTATCACTCTCTGACTCTGTCTGACACACTCTGACACTCTCAGGCACTCTCTGAAACTCTCTATCACTCTCTGAAACTCTCTGACACTCACAGACACTCTCTGACACTTTCTATCACTTTCTGACACTCTCAGACACTCTCTGGCACTCTCTATCTCTCTCTGACACTCTCTATCACTCTCTGACACTCTCTATCACTCTCAGACAATCCCTGACCCTCTCAGACACTCCCTGTCACTCTCTGACACTCTCTGGCACTCTTTGACACTCTCTGACACTCTCTGACACTCTCTATCGCTCTCTGACACTCTCTAACTCTCTCTATCTCTCTCTGTCACTCTCTGTCACTCTGTATCACTCTCAGACATTTTCTGACACTCTCAGACACTCTCTGACACTCAGTATCACTATCACTCTGTATCTCTCTCAGTCTTTTTCTGACACTCTCAGACACTCTCATACACTCTCTGATTCTCTCTGACTCTCTCTGACTCTCTCTGACACTCTCTCACACTCTCTGTCACAGAGAGAGAGAGAACAGCGGGAGCAGAGCTTTGAAAAGCGCACCAAGAAATGGGAAGCCACAGAGAGAGAGAGAGGGAGAACAGCGGCAGCACAGATTTGAAAAGCGCGCCAAGAAATCGGAAGTCACAGAGAGAGAGAGAGAGAGAAAGAGAACAGCGGGAGCAAAGCTTTGAAAAGCGCGCCAAGAAATCGGATGTCACAGAGAGATAGAGAGAACAGCGGGAGCTGAGCTTGGAAAAGCGCGCCAAGAAATCGGATGTCACAGAGAGAGAGAGAGAGAGAACAGCGGGAGCTGAGCTTGGAAAAGCGCGCCAAGAAATCGGATGTCACAGAGAGAGAGAGAGAGAGAGAGAACAGCGGGAGCAGAGCTTTGAAATGCGCGCCAAGAAATCGGAAGCCACAGAGTGAGAGAGAGAGAGAACAGCGGGAGCTGAGCTTGGAAAAGCGCGCCAAAAAATCGGATGTCACAGAGAGAGAGAGAGAGAACAGCGGCAGCAGAGATTTGAAAAGCCCGCCAAGAAATCGGAAGCCACAGAGAGAGAGAGAGAGAGAGAACAGCGGGAGCTGAGCTTGGAAAAGCGCGCCAAGAAATCGGATGTCACAGAGAGAGAGAGCGAGAGAACAGCGGCAGCAGAGATTTGAAAAGCGTGCCAAGAAATCGGAAGCCACAGAGCCAGAGAGAGAACAGCGGGAGCTGAGCTTTGAAAAGTGTGCCAAGAAATCGGAAGCCATTTCTCGTGTGTAGGCGGAGCGCACGCGGCACTGCTGGGTAAGTGAGGTTACATATTTGGGCAGTTGCTTTAGTGTCCCTGCTGACTGCACCTACGGGAAGTGCACCCAACTCCAGCTCCTCGAGAACCGCGTTAGGGAACTGAAGCTGGATGAACTTCGGATCATTCGGGAGGCGGAGGGGGTTATTGACAGGAGTTATAGGGAGGTAGTCACACCTCAGGTAAAAGAAGTAGGTAGATGGGTTACCGTCAGGGGAAGAAGGAGAGGGAACCAGCAGGCAGTGCAGGGATCCCCTGTGGCCGTTTCCCTCAACAACAGGTATACCGTTTTGGATACTGTTGGGGGGGACGACTTACCAGGGGTAAGCAATGGGGTACAGGTCTCTGGCACAGAGTCTGTCCCTGTTGCTCAGAAGGGAAGGGGGAAGAGGAGCAGAGCATTAGTCATTGGGGACTCCATAGTTAGGGGAACAGATAGGAGGTTCTGTGGGAACGAGAGAGACTCATGGTTGGTGTGTTGCCTCCCAGGTTCGTGATGTCTCAGATCGTGTTTTTGGGATCCGTAAGGGGGAGGGGGAGCAGCCCCAAGTCGTGGTCCACATAGGCACCAACGACATAGGTAGGAAGAGAGATGGGGATTTAAGGCAGAAATTCAGGGAGCTAGGGTGGAAGCTTCGAGCGAGAACAAACAGAGTTGTTATCTCTGGGTTGTTGCCCGTGCCACGTGCTAGCGAAGCGAGGAATAGGGAGAGAGAGGAGTTGAACACGTGGCTGCAGGGATGGTGTAGGAGGGAGGGTTTTGGTTTCCTGGATAATTGGGGCTCTTTCTGGGGTAGGTGGGACCTCTACAAACAGGATGGTCTTCACCTGAACCAGAGGGGTACCAATATCCTGGGGGGCAGATTTGCTAGTGCTCTTTGGGGGGGCTTAAAATAATTCAGCAGGTGTTTGGGAACCTAAATTGTAGTTCCAGTGTACAGGATGTTGAGAGTAGTGAGGTCAGGGATAAGGTTACAAGGACGCAAGAGGGCACTGGCAAGCAAGAACTTGGTTTAAAGTGTGTCTACTTCAAAGCCAGGAGCATCCGAAATAAGGTGGGCGAGCTTGCAGCATGGGTTGGTACCTGGGATCTCGATGTTGTGGCCATTTCAGAGACATGGGTGGAGCAGGGACAGGAATGGATGTTGCAGGTTCCGGGATTTAGATGTTTCAGTAAGAACAGAAAAGATGGTAAAAGAGAGGGGGCGGGAGGGGTGGCATTGTTAATCGAGGAGAGTATTACGGCGGCAGAAAGGACGTTTGAGGACTCGTCTACTGAGGTAGTATGGGCCGAGGTTAGAAACAGGAGAGGAGAGGTCACCCTGTTGGGAGTCTTCTATAGACCTCCGAATAGTTCCAGAGATGTAGAGGAAAGGATAGCAAAGATGATTCTCGACAGGAGCGCGAGTAACAGGGTAGTTGTTATGGGGGACTTTAACTTTCCAAATATTGACTGGAAATACTATAGTTCGAGTACTTTAGATGGGTCAGTTTTTGTCCAGTGTGTGCAGGAGGGTTTTCTGACACAGTATGTAGACTGGCCAACCAGGGGCGATGCCATATTGGATTTGGTACTGGGTAATGAACTCGGCCAGCTGTTAGATTTAGATGTTTAGTTTAGAGATACAGCACTGAAACAGGCCCTTCGGCCCACCGAGTCTGTGCCGACCATCAACCACCCATTTTATACTAATCCTACACCAATCCCCATATTCCCACCACATCCCCACCTGTCCCTATATTTCCCTACCACCGACCTATACTAGGGGCAATTTACAATGGCCAATTTACCTACCAACCTGCAAGTCTTTTGGCTTGTGGGAGGAAACCGGAGCACCCGGAGAAAACCCACGCAGACACAGGGAGAACTTGCAAACTCCACACAGGCAGTACCCAGAATTGAACCCGGGTCGCTGGAGCTGTGGTGCTGACCACTGCGCCACTGTGCCTTTGGTGATAGTGATCACAATTCGGTTAGGTTTACCTTAGCGATGGGCAGGGACAGGTATATACCGCAGGGCAAGAATTATAGCTGGGGGAAAGGAAATTATGATGCGATTAGGCAAGATTTAGGATGCGTAGGATGGGGAAGGAAACTGCAGGGGATGGGCACCATCGAAATGTGGAGCTTATTCAAGGAGCAGCTACTGCGTGTCCTTGATAAGTATGTACCTGTCAGGCAGGGAGGAAGTTGTCGGGCGAGAGAGCCGTGGTTTACTGAAGAAGTTGAAGCGCTTGTCAAGAGGAAGAAGAAGGCTTATGTTAGGATGAGACGTGAAGGCTCAGTTAGGGCGCTTGAGAGTTACAAGCTAGCCAGGAAGGATCTAAAGGGAGAGCTAAGAAGAGAGAGGAGAGGACACGAGAAGTCATTGGCGAATAGGATCAAGGAAATCCCTAAGGCTTTCTATAGGTATATCAGGAATAAAAGAATGACTAGAGTTAGATTAGGGCCAATCAAGGATAGTAGTGGGAAGTTGTGTGTGGAATCAGAGGAGATAGGGGAAGCGTTAAATGAATATTTTTCGTCAGTATTTACAGTAGAGAAAGAAAATGTTGTCGAGGAGAATACTGAGATGCAGACTACTAGGCTAGATTGGATTGAGTTTCACAAGGAGGAGCTGTTAGCAATTTTGGAAAGTGTGAAAATAGATAAGTCCCCTGGGCCAGATTTATCCTAGGATTCTCTGGGAAGCCAGGGAGGAGATTGCAAAGCCTTTGTCCTTGATCTTTATGTCGTCATTGTCGACAGGAATAGTGCCGGAAGACTGGAGGATAGCAAGTGTTGTCGCCTTGTTGAAGAAGGGGAGTAGAGACAGCCCTGGTAATTATAGACCTTTGAGCCTTACTTCGGTTGTGGGTAAAATGTTGGAAAAGGTTATAAGAGACAGGATTTATAATCATCTGGAAAAGAATAAGTTCATTAGCGATAGTCAGCACGGTTTTGTGACGGGTAGGTCGTGCCTCACAAACCTTATTGAGTTTTTTGAGAAGGTGAACAAACAGGTGGATGAGGGTAAAGCCGTGGATGTGGTGTATATGGATTTCAGTAAGGCGTTTGAATTAGAATTAGAACATTACAGCGCAGTACAGGCCCTTTGGCCCTCGATGTTGCGCCGACCTGTGAAACCATCTGACCTACACTATTCCATTTTCATCCATATGTCTATCCAATGACCACTTAAATACCCTTAAAGTTGGCGAGTCTACTACTGTTGCAGGCAGGGCGTTGCACGCCCCTACTACTCTCTGAATAATGAAACTACCTCTAACAGCTGTCCGATATCTATCACCCCTCAACTTAAAGCTATGTTCCCTCGTGTTTGCCATCACCATCCGAGGAAAAAGACTCTCACTACCCACCCTATCTAACCCTCTGATTATCTTATATGTCTCTATTAAGTCACCTCTCCTCCTCCTTCTCTCCAACGAAAACAACCTCAAGTCCCTCAGCCTTTCCTCGTAAGACCTTCCCTCCATACCAGGCAACATCCTAGAAAATCTTCTCTGCACCCTTTCCAAAGCTTCCACATACATCCTATAATGCGGTGACCAGAACTGCACACAATACTCCAGGTGCGGTCTCACCAGAGTTTTGTACAGCTGCAGCATGACCTCGTGGTTCCGAAACGCGATCCCCCTACTAATAAAAGCTAACACACCATATGCCTTCTTAACAGCCCTATTAACCTGGGTAGCAACTTTCAGGGATTTATGTACCTGGACACCAAGATGTCTCTGTTCATCTACACTACCAAGAATCTTCCCATTAGCTCAGTACTCTGCATTCCTGTTACTCCTTCCAAAGTGAATCACCTCACACTTTTCCGCATTAAACTCCATTTGCCATCTCTTAGCCCAGCTCTGCAGCCTATCTATGTCCCTCTGTACCCGACAACATCCTTCGGCACTATCCACAACTCCACCGACCTTAGTGTCATCCGCAAATTTACTAACCCACCCTTCTACACCCACATCCAGGTCATTTATAAAAATGACAAACAGCAGTGGCCCCAAAACAGATGCTTACGGTACACCACTAGAAACATAACTCCAGGATGAACATTTGCCATCAACCACCACCCTCTGTCTACTTTCAGCAAGCCAATTACTGATTAAAAGATCTAAATAGCCTTCAACCACATACTTCCGTATTTTCAGACAGTCTCTGACACTTTCAGGCACTCTCAGAAAGTCTCTGACAAACTCTATCACTCTCTGACACTCTCAATCACTCTCTATCACTCTCAGACACTCTCAGACTCTCTCTGACACTCTCTATCACTCTCCATCACTCTCTGACACTCTCTATCACTCTCAGACACCCTCTCGCACTCTCTGACACTCTCTGGCATTCTATAACACTCTCTGATACTTTCTGACACTCTCTGACACTCTCTGACACTCTATATCACTCTCTGACACGCTCTGACACTCTCTATCACTCTCTGACACGGTCTGACATTCTCTGATACCTCACACATCTCTACCACTCTCTATCACTCTCTGATACTCTCTATCACTCTCTGACACTCTCTGATACACTCTGAAACTCTCAGACACTCTCTGACAGTCTCTATCACTCTCCGACACTCTCTGAAACTCTCTGGTACACTCTGACACTCTCAGACACTCTCTGACACACTGCATCACTCTCAGACAGTCTCTGACACTTCTATCACTCTCTGACGCACTCTGACACTCTCTATCACTCTCTGACAATCTCTGACACTCTCTGATACACTCTGAAACTCTCAGACACTCTCTGACACCCTCTATCACACTCTGACACTCTCTGAAACTCTCTGATACACTCTGACACACTCAGACATTCTCTGACACTCTGTATCACTCTCTGACACTCTCTGACCCTCTCTATCACTCTCAGACACCCTCTTACACTCTCTGACACTCTCTGGCATTCTATATCACTCTCTGACACTCTCTGACACACTCTGATACTCACAGACACTCTCTGACACTCTCTGATACTCTCTATCACTCTCTGATACTCTCTGACACTCTCAGTCACTCTCAGACACTCTCTGACACTCTCTGGCACTCTCTCGCACTCTCTGACACTCGATGTCACTCTCTGACACTCACTATCTCTCTCTGACACTCTCTGAAACTCTCTGACACACTCTGACACTCTCTGACACTCTCAGACACTCTCTTTCGCTGTCTATCACTCTATGGCACTCCATATCACTCACTGACACTCTCAGATTCTGTCTGACAATCTCTTTCTCTCTCCATCACTCTCTGACACTCCCTGACGCTCTCAGACACTCTCTGACACTCTCTGACACCTCAGACATCTCTACAACATTCTATCACTCTCTGATACTCTCTATCACTCTCTGATACTCTCTGATACACTCTGAAACTCTCAGACACTCTCTGACACTCTCTATCACTCTCTGACACTCTCTGACTCTCTCTGACACTCTCAGACACTCTCTGGGACTCTCTGACAATCTCTATCACTTTCTGACACTCTCTGACTCTGTCTGACTCTCTCTGACATTCTCAGACACTCTCAGACACTCTCAGACACTCTCTGACACACTCTGACACTCTCTGACACTCTCAGACACTCTCTGGGACTCTCTGACAATCTCTATCACTTTCTGACACTCTCTGACTCTGTCTGACTCTCTCTGACATTCTCAGACACTCTCAGACACTCTCAGACACTCTCTGACACACTCTGACACTCTCTGACACTCTCAGACACTCTCTTTCGCTGTCTATCACTCTCTGACACTCTATATCACTCTCTGACACTCTCTATCTCTCTCTGACACTCTCTGAAACTCTCAATCACTCTCTGACACTCCCTGACACTCTCAGACACTCTCTGACACTCTCTGACACCTCAGACATCTCTACAACACTCTATCACTCTCTGACACTCTCTGACACTCTCTATCACTCTCCATCACTCTCCGACACTCTCTATCGCTCTCAGACACCCTCTCACTCTCTCTGACACTCTCTGGCATTCTATATCACTCTCTGATACTCTCTGACACTCTCTGACACTCTCTGACACTCTCTGGCACTCTCTCGCACGCTCTCGCACTCTCTGACACTCTATATCACTCTCTGACACTCTCTATCTCTCTCTGACACTCTCTGAAACTCTCAATCACTCTCTGACACACTCTGACAATCTCTGACACTCTCTGTTGCTCTCGGATACACTCTGACACTCGCTGACACTCTCAGACTCTCTCTGACACACTCTTTCACACGCTATCACACTCTGACACACTCTATCACACACTGACACTCGCTGACACTCTCTTATACCCTCTGACACTCTCTGGCAGTCTCTGCAACTCTCCGGAACTCCATATCACTCTCTGACACTCTCTGACACTCTCTATCACTCTCTGACAAACTCTGACACTCTCAGACACTCTCCATCACTGTGTGACACTCTCCATCACTCTCTGACACTCTCTATCACTCTCTGACACTCACGGACACTCCCTGACACTATCTGTCGCTCTCGGACACTCTCAGACACTTTCCATCACTCTCTGACACTCTCAGACTTGCTCTGAAACTCTCTTTCACACTCTATCACTCTCTGACACACTCTCACACTCTCTGACACACTTTGACACTCTCTATCACTCTCTGACAATCTCTGACACTCTCTGATAAACTCTGACAACATCACACACACTATCACTCTCTGACACTCTCTATCACTCTCTGAAACTCTCTACCACGCTTTGACTCTCTCTATCTCTCTCTATCGCTCTCTGGCACTCTCTGACACTCTCGGATACACGCTGAGACTCCCTGACACTCTCTGACACTCTCTGTCACTCTCTGACTCTCTCTGACAATCTCATACACACTCAGACACTCTATGACACTCTCTATCACTCTCTGACACTCTCTGACACATTCAGACACTCTCAGACACTCACTGCCACTCTCTACCACTCTCTGACACTCTCTGATACACTCTGACACACGCTGACGCTCTCTGACACATTCTGTCACTCTCTGACAATCTCTGACTATCTCAGACACAATCAGAAACTCTCAGACACACTCAGACACTCTCTGGCTCTCTCTGGCACTCTCTGGCACTCTCTATCACTCTCTGACACTCTCTGACAATCTCAGACACAATCAGACACTCTCTGGCACTCTCTGGCGGTCTCTATCACTCTCTGGCACTCTCTATCACACTCTGACAATCTCAGACACTCTCAGACAGTCTCAGACACTCTCTATCACTCTCTGAAACTCTCTACCACGCTTTGACTCTCTCTATCTCTCTCTATCGCTCTCTGGCACTCTCTGACACTCTCGGATACACGCTGACACTCCCTGACACTCTCTGACACTCTATTTCACTCTCTGACTCTCTCTGACAATCTCAGACACACTCAGACACTCTCTGACACTCTCTATCACTCTCTGACACTCTCTGACACATTCAGACACTGTCAGACACTCACTGCCACTCTCTACCACTCTTTGACACTCTCTGATACACTCTGACACACCCTGACGCTCTCTGACACATTCTGTCACTCTCTGACAATCTCTGACAATCTCAGACACAATCAGAAACTCTCAGACACACTCAGACACTCTCTGGCACTCTCTGGCACTCTCTGGCACTCTCTATCACTCTCTGACACTCTCTGACAATCTCAGACACAATCAGACACTCTCTGGCACTCTCTGGCGGTCTCTATCACTCTCTGGCACTCTCTATCGCACTCTGACACTCTCTGCCACTCTCTGAATGTTTATATCACTCTCTGACACACTCTATCACTGCCTGACACTCCCTGACACTCTCAGACTCTCTCTGACACTCTCTGTCACACTCTGACACTCTCTGACACTCTCAGACAATCTCAGACACTCTCTGACACTCTCAGATACTCTCTCTCACTCTCTATCGCTCTCTATAACTCTCTGACACTCTCTATCACTTTCTGACACTGCCTGAGACACACTGACACATTCTATCAATTACTGACACTCTCAGACACTCTCAGACTTTTTCAGACACTCTCTGACAAACATTATCACTCTCTGACACTCTCTATCACTCTCTGACACTCTCTGATACACTCTGACACTCTCATACGCTCTCTATCACTCTCTGACACTCTCTATCACTCTGACACTCTCTGATACACTCTGACACTCTCAGACGCTCTCTATCACTCTCTGACACTCTCTATCACTCTCTGACACTCACTGACACACTCTGAAACTCTCAGACACTCTCAGACAGTCTCAGACGCTCTCTATCACTCTCTGAAACTCTCTTCCACGCTTTGACTCTCTCTATCTATCTCTATCACTCTCTGGCACTCTCTGACACTCTCAGATACACTCTGACACTCCCTGACATTCTCTGACACTCTGATTCACTCTCTGACACTCTCTGACAATCTCAGACACATTCAGCCACTCTTTGGCACTCTCTATCACTCTCTGACATTCTCTGACACTTTCAGACACTCTCAGAGACTCTCTACCTCTCTCAACCACTCTCTACCACTCTCTGACACTCTCTGACACTATCTTATACACTCTGACACACCCTGACACTCTCTGACACTTTCTATCACTCTCAGACACTCTCTGACAATCTCAGACACAATCAGAAACTCTCAGACACACTCAGACACTCTCTGGCACTCTCTAACACTCTCTGGCACTCTCTATCACTCTGTCTCACTCTCTGACACTCTCTGACACTCTCTGAATGTTTATATCACTCTCTGACACACTCTATCATGGTCTGACACTCCCTGACACTTTCTGAGTCTCCTTGACACTCTCAGACTCTCTCTGACTGTCTCTATCACTCTCTGACACTCTCTGACACTCTGGGACACTCTCAGACACTCTCTGACACTCTCTGTCGCTCGCAGACGCTCTCTATCACTCTCTCTCACTCTCTATCACTCTCTGACACTCTGTATGACTTTCTGACAAAGCCTGACACACACGGACACTCTCAGGCACTCTCTGAAAGTCTCTATCAATCTCTGAAACTCTCTGACACTGGCAGACACTCTCTGACACTTTCTATCACTTTCTGACACTCTCAGACATTTTCAGACACTCTCTATCACTCTCTGACACTCCCTATCACTCTCAGTCTCTCTCAGAAACTCCCTGACACTCTCAGACACTCTCTGACACACTCTATCACTCTCTGAAACTACTGAATCTCTCTGACACTCTCTGTCACTCTCTGACACACTCTGTCACTCTCTATCACTCTCAGACACTCTCTATCACTCTCAGTCTCTCTCTATCACTCTCAGTCTCTCTCAGACACTCCCTGACACTCTCAGACACTCTCAGACACTCTCTATCACTCTCTGACACACTCTATCACTCTCTGAAACTCGCTGAAACGCTCTGACACTCTCTGTCACTCTCTGACATTCTCCAACACTCTATACCACTCTCTACAACTCTCTGTCACTCTCTGACACTCTCTGACACTCTCTATCACTCTCTGACACTCTCAGACACTCTCTGACACGCTCAGACCCCCTAAGACACTCTTGATACTTTCCATTACTGTGTGACACTCTCAGACACTCTCTGTCACTTTCTCTCACTCTCTGACACTGTTTGACACTCTCTGACATTCTCTGACACTCTCAGACACTCTCTGACACTTTCTATCACTCTCTGACACTCTCAGAAACTCTCAGACAGTCTCAGACAATTTATATCACTCTCTGACACTGCCTGACACTCTCTGACACTCTCAGACACTCTCTTTCACTCTCTATCCCTCTATGACACTCTCTGACACTCTCAAACACTCTCTGACACTCGAAGACACAGTTGGACACTCTCTGACACTCTGAGACACTCTCTGACACTCTCTGTCACTCTCTGACACTCTCTATCACTCTCTATAACTCTCTGAAACTCTCTGACACTCTCAGGCACTCTCTGACACTTTCTAACACTCTCTGAAACTCTCAGACACCTTTTATCACTCTCTCACACTCTCAGACACTCTCTCACACTCTCTATCACTCTCTGACACTGTTTGACACTCTCCGACACACTCTGACACTCTCTGACACTTTCTATCACTCTCTGACACTCTCAGACACTCTCAGACACATTCTATCTCTCTTTGACACTCTCTGACAGTCTCAGAGACTCTCAGGCAGTCTCAGACGCTCTCTATCACTCTCTGCCACTGTTTGACACTCTCTGACACTCTCAGACACTCTCAGACACTCCCTGACGCTCTCAGACACTTTATAACAGTCTCTGACACTGTCTGACACTCTCTGACAATCTCAGACACTCTCAGACTCTCCCTGACACTCTCTGAGACTCTCTGACACTCTCTATCACTTTCTGACACTCTCTCATTATCTCTATCACTCTCTGACACTCTCGGACACTCTCTGGGACTCTCTGACACTCTCTATCACTTTCTGACACTCTCTGACTCTGTCTGACTCTGTCTGACATTCTCAGACACTCTCAGACACTCTCAGACACTCTCTGACACACTCTGACACTCTCTGACACTCTCAGACACTCTCTTTCGCTGTCTATCACTCTATGACACTCCATATCACTCCCTGACACTCTCAGATTCTGTCTGACAATCTCTTTCACTCTCCATCACTCTCTGACACTCCCTGACACTCTCAGACACTCTCTGACACTCTCTGACACTCTCTGACACCTCAGACATCTCTACAACACTCTATCACTCTCTGATACTCTCGATCACTCTCTGATACTCTCTGATACACTCTGAGACTCTCAGACACTCTCTGACACTCTCTATCACTCTCTGACACTCTCTGACACTCTCAGACACTCTCTGGGACTCTCTGACACTCTCTATCACTTTCTGACACTCTCTGACTCTGTCTGACTCTCTCTGACATTCTCAGACACTCTCAGACACTCTCAGACTCTCTCTGACACACTCTGACACTCTCTGACACTCTCAGACACTCTCTTTCGCTGTCTATCACTCTATGACACACCATATCACTCCCTGACACTCTCAGATTCTGTCTGACAATCTCTTTCACTCTCCATCACTCTCTGACACTCCCTGACACTCTCAGAGACTCTCTGTCACTCTCTGACACCTCAGACATCTCTACAACACTCTATCACTCTCTGATACTCTCTATCACTCTCTGATACTCTCTGATACACTCTGAAACTCTCAGACACTCTCTGACACTCTCTATCACTCTCCGACACTCTCTGAAACTCTCTGATACACTCTGACACTCTCAGACACTCTCTGACACTCTGCATCACTCTCTGACATTCTCTGACACTCTCTATCACTCTCTGACACTCTCTGATACACTCTGACACTCTCAGACAGTCTCTGACACTTCTATCTCTCTCTGATACACTCTGACACTCTCTATCACTCTCTGACAATCTCTGACAATCTCTGACAATCTCTCACACTCTCAGACACTCTCAGATAGTCCCTGACACTCTCTGAGACTCTCTGACACTCTCACACCCTCTCTGACACACTCTGACACTCTCAGGCACTCTCAGACACTCTCCATCACTCTCCATCACTCTCCGACACTCTCTCATACTCTCTATCACTCTCTGACACTCTCAGACACTCTCTGGGACTCTGACACTCTCTATCACTTTCTGACACTCTCTGACTCTGTCTGACTCTCTCTGATATTCTCAGACACTCTCAGACACTCTCAGACACTCTCTGACACACTCTGACACTCTCTGACACTCTCAGACACTCTCTTTCTCTCTCGATCACTCTATGACACTCTCTATCACTCCCTGACACTCTCAGATTCTGTCTGACAATCTCTTTCACTCTCCATCACTCTCTGACACTCTCTGCTACTCTCTGACACCTCAGACATCTCTACCACTCTCTATCACTCTCTGATACTCTCTATCACTCTCTGACACTCTCTGATACACTCTGAAACTCTCAGACACTCTCTGACAGTCTCTATCACTCTCCGACACTCTCTGAAACTTTCTGATACACTCTGACAATCTCAGCCACTCTCTGACACACTGCATCACTCTCTGACACACTCTGACACTCTCTATCACTCTCTGACACTCTCTATCACACTCTGACAATCTCAGACACTCTCAGACAGTCTCAGACACTCTCTATCACTCTCTGAAACTCTCTACCACGCTTTGACTCTCTCTATCTCTCTCTATCGCTCTCTGGCACTCTCTGACACTCTCGGATACACGCTGACACTCCCTGACACTCTCTGACACTCTCTTTCACTCTCTGACTCTCTCTGACAATCTCAGACACACTCAGACACTCTCTGACACTCTCTATCACTTTCTGACACTCTCTGACACATTCAGACACTGTCAGACACTCACTGCCACTCTCTACCACTCTTTGACACTCTCTGATACACTCTGACACACCCTGACGCTCTCTGACACATTCTGTCACTCTCTGACAATCTCTGACAATCTCAGACACAATCAGAAACTCTCAGACACACTCAGACACTCTCTGGCACTCTCTGGCACTCTCTGGCACTCTCTATCACTCTATGACACTCTCTGACAATCTCAGACACAATCAGACACTCTCTGGCACTCTCTGGCGGTCTCTATCACTCTCTGGCACTCTCTATCACACTCTGACACTCTCTGACACTCTCTGAATGTTTATATCACTCTCTGACACACTCTATCACTGCCTGACACTCCCTGACACTCTCAGACTCTCTCTGACACTCTCTGTCACACTCTGACACTCTCTGACACTCTCAGACAATCTCAGACACTCTCTGACACTCTCAGACACTCTCTCTCACTCTCTATCGCTCTCTATAACTCTCTGACACTCTCTATCACTTTCTGACACTGCCTGAGACACACTGACACATTCTATCAATTACTGACACTCTCAGACACTCTCAGACTTTTTCAGACACTCTCTGACAAACATTATCACTCTCTGACACTCTCTATCACTCTCTGACACTCTCTGATACACTCTGACACTCTCATACGCTCTCTATCACTCTCTGACACTCTCTATCACTCTCTGACACTCTCTGATACACTCTGACACTCTCAGACGCTCTCTATCACTCTCTGACACTCTTTATCACTCTCTGACACTCACTGACACACTCTGAAACTCTCAGACACTCTCAGACAGTCTCAGACGCTCTCTATCACTCTCTGAAACTCTCTTCCACGCTTTGACTCTCTCTATCTATCTCTATCACTCTCTGGCACTCTCTGACACTCTCAGATACACTCTGACACTCCCTGACATTCTCTGACACTCTGATTCACTCTCTGACACTCTCTGACAATCTCAGACACAATCAGCCACTCTTTGGCACTCTCTATCACTCTCTGACATTCTCTGACACTTTCAGACACTCTCAGACACTCTCTACCTCTCTCAACCACTCTCTACCACTCTCTGACACTCTCTGACACTATCTTATACACTCTGACACACCCTGACACTCTCTGACACTTTCTATCACTCTCAGACACTCTCTGACAATCTCAGACACAATCAGAAACTCTCAGACACACTCAGACACTCTCTGGCACTCTCTAACACTCTCTGGCACTCTCTATCACTCTGTCTCACTCTCTGACACTCTCTGACACTCTCTGAATGTTTATATCACTCTCTGACACACTCTATCATGGTCTGACAATCCCTGACACTTTCTGAGTCTCCTTGACACTCTCAGACTCTCTCTGACTGTCTCTATCACTCTCTGACACTCTCTGACACTCTGGGACACTCTCAGACACTCTCTGACACTCTCTGACACTCTCTGACACTCTCTGTCGCTCGCAGACGCTCTCTATCACTCTCTCTCACTCTCTATCACTCTCTGACACTCTGTATGACTTTCTGACAAAGCCTGACACACACGGACACTCTCAGGCACTCTCTGAAAGTCTCTATCAATCTCTGAAACTCTCTGACACTGGCAGACACTCTCTGACACTTTCTATCACTTTCTGACACTCTCAGACATTTTCAGACACTCTCTATCACTCTCTGACACTCCCTATCACTCTCAGTCTCTCTCAGAAACTCCCTGACACTCTCAGACACTCTCTGACACACTCTATCACTCTCTGAAACTACTGAATCTGACACTCTCTGTCACTCTCTGACACACTCTGTCACTCTCTATCACTCTCAGACACTCTCTATCACTCTCAGTCTCTCTCTATCACTCTCAGTCTCTCTCAGACACTCCCTGACACTCTCAGACACTCTCAGACACTCTCTATCACTCTCTGACACACTCTATCACTCTCTGAAACTCGCTGAAACGCTCTGACACTCTCTGTCACTCTCTATCACTCTCTGACACTCTCAGACACTCTCTGACACGCTCAGACCCCCTAGGACACTCTTGATACTTTCCATTACTGTGTGACACTCTCAGACACTCTCTGTCACTTTCTCTCACTCTCTGACACTGTTTGACACTCTCTGACATTCTCTGACACTCTCAGACACTCTCTGACACTTTCTATCACTCTCTGACACTCTCAGAAACTCTCAGAAAGTCTCAGACAATTTATATCACTCTCTGACACTGCCTGACACTCTCTGACACTCTCAGACACTCTCTTTCACTCTCTATCCCTCTATGACACTCTCTGACACTCTCAAACACTCTCTGACACTCGAAGACACAGTTGGACACTCTCTGACACTCTGAGACACTCTCTGACACTCTCTGTCACTCTCTGACACTCTCTATCACTCTCTATAACTCTCTGAAACTCTCTGACACTCTCAGGCACTCTCTGACACTTTCTAACACTCTCTGAAACTCTCAGACACCTTTTGACACTCTCTCACACTCTCAGACACTCTCTCACACTCTCTATCACTCTCTGACACTGTTTGACACTCTCCGACACACTCTGACACTCTCTGACACTTTCTATCACTCTCTGACACTCTCAGACACTCTCAGACACATTCTATCTCTCTTTGACACTCTCTGACAGTCTCAGAGACTCTCAGGCAGTCTCAGACGCTCTCTATCACTCTCTGCCACTGTTTGACACTCTCTGACACTCTCAGACACTCTCAGACACTCCCTGACACTCTCAGACACTTTATAACAGTCTCTGACACTGTCTGACACTCTCTGACAATCTCAGACACTCTCAGACTCTCCCTGACACTCTCTGAGACTCTCTGACACTCTCTATCACTTTCTGACACTCTCTCATTATCTCTATCACTCTCTGACACTCTCGGACACTCTCTGGGACTCTCTGACACTCTCTATCACTTTCTGACACTCTCTGACTCTGTCTGACTCTGTCTGACATTCTCAGACACTCTCAGACACTCTCAGACACTCTCTGACACACTCTGACACTCTCTGACACTCTCAGACACTCTCTTTCGCTGTCTATCACTCTATGACACACCATATCACTCCCTGACACTCTCAGATTCTGTCTGACAATCTCTTTCTCTCTCCATCACTCTCTGACACTCCCTGACACTCTCAGACACTCTCTGACACTCTCTGACACTCTCTGACACCTCAGACATCTCTACAACACTCTATCACTCTCTGATACTCTCTATCACTCTCTGATACTCTCTGATACACTCTGAAACTCTCAGACACTCTCTGACACTCTCTATCACTCTCTGACACTCTCTGACACTCTCAGACACTCTCTGGGACTCTCTGACACTCTCTATCACTTTCTGACACTCTCTGACTCTGTCTGACTCTCTCTGACATTCTCAGACACTCTCAGACACTCTCAGACTCTCTCAGACTCTCTCTGACACACTCTGACACTCTCTGACACTCTCAGACACTCTCTTTCGCTGTCTATCACTCTATGACACACCATATCACTCCCTGACACTCTCAGATTCTGTCTGACAATCTCTTTCACTCTCCATCACTCTCTGACACTCCCTGACACTCTCAGAGACTCTCTGACACTCTCTGACACCTCAGACATCTCTACAACACTCTATCACTCTCTGATACTCTCTATCACTCTCTGATACTCTCTGATACACTCTGAAACTCTCAGACACTCTCTGACACTCTCTATCACTCTCCGACACTCTCTGAAACTCTCTGATACACTCTGACACTCTCAGACACTCTCTGACACTCTGCATCACTCTCTGACATTCTCTGACACTCTCTATCACTCTCTGACACTCTCTGATACACTCTGACACTCTCAGACAGTCTCTGACACTTCTATCTCTCTCTGATACACTCTGACACTCTCTATCACTCTCTGACAATCTCTGACAATCTCTGACACTCTCTGACACTCTCAGACACTCTCAGATAGTCCCTGACACTCTCTGAGACTCTCTGACACTCTCACACCCTCTCTGACACACTCTGACACTCTCTGAGACTCTCAGACACTCTCCATCACTCTCCGACACTCTCTCATACTCTCTATCACTCTCTGACACTCTCAGACACTCTCTGGGACTCTGACACTCTCTATCACTTTCTGACACTCTCTGACTCTGTCTGACTCTCTCTGATATTCTCAGACACTCTCAGACACTCTCAGACACTCTCTGACACACTCTGACACTCTCTGACACTCTCAGACACTCTCTTTCTCTCTCGATCACTCTATGACACTCTCTATCACTCCCTGACACTCTCAGATTCTGTCTGACAATCTCTTTCACTCTCCATCACTCTCTGACACTCTCTGCTACTCTCTGACACCTCAGACATCTCTACCACTCTCTATCACTCTCTGATACTCTCTATCACTCTCTGACACTCTCTGATACACTCTGAAACTCTCAGACACTCTCTGACAGTCTCTATCACTCTCCGACACTCTCTGAAACTTTCTGATACACTCTGACAATCTCAGACACTCTCTGACACACTGCATCACTCTCTGACACACTCTGACACTCTCTATCACTCTCTGACAATCTCTGACACTCTCTGATACACTCTGAAACTCTCAGACACTCTCTGACACCCTCTATCACACTCTGACAGACTCTGAAACTCTCTGATACACTCTGACACACGCAGACATTCTCTGACACTCTGTATCACTCTCTGACACTCTCTGACCCTCTCTATCACTCTCAGACACCCTCTTACACTCTCTGACACTCTCTGGCATTCTATATCACTCTCTGACACTCTCTGACACACTCTGACACTCACAGATACTCTCTGACACTCTCTGATACTCTATCACTCTCTGATACTCTCTGACACTCTCAGTCACTCTCAGACACTCTCTGACACTCACTGGCACTCTCTCGCACTCTCTGACACTCGATGTCACTCTCTGACACTCACTATCTCTCTCTGACACTCTCTGAAACTCTCTGACACACTCAGACACTCTCTGACACTCTCAGACACTCTCTTTCGCTGTCTATCACTCTATGACACTCCATATCACTCACTGACACTCTCAGATTCTGTCTGACAATCTCTTTCACTCTCCATCACTCTCTGACACTCCCTGACGCTCTCAGACACTCTCTGACACTCTCTGACACCTCAGACATCTCTACAACACTCTATCACTCTCTGATACTCTCTATCACTCTCTGATACTCTCTGATACACTCTGAAACTCTCAGACACTCTCTGACACTCTCTATCACTCTCTGACACTCTCTGACACTCTCAGACACTCTCTGGGACTCTCTGACACTCTCTATCACTTTCTGACACTCTCTGACTCTGTCTGACTCTCTCTGACATTCTCAGACACTCTCAGACACTCTCAGACACTCTCTGACACACTCAGACACTCTCTGACACTCTCAGAACCTCTCAGGCACTCTCTGACACTCTCGGACACTCTCTATCACTCTCTGACACTCTCTGACAGTCGTTGACACTCTCTGACAATCTCAGACACTCTTTGACGCTCTCGATCAGTCTCTGACACTCGCAGACAATCTCTGACACTCTCCATCACTCTCTGACACTCTCCATCACTCTCTGACACTCTCTGACACTCTCTGACATTCTCTGACCCTCTCAGACACTCTCTGACACTCTCTGACATTCTCAGACACTCTCTATCGCTCTCTAACACTCTCTGACACCCTCTGACAATCGCAGACACTCTCAGGCACCCACTGACACTCTCAGACACTCTCTGACTCTCTCTATCAATCTCTGACAGTCTCTGACACTCTATCACTCTGTGACACTCTCAGACACTCTTTGACACTCTCAGACACTCGCAGACACTCTCTGACACTCTCTATCACTCTCTGACACTCTCTGACACACTCTGACACTCAGACAATCTCAGACACTCTCAGATACTCTCTGACACTCTCGATCACTCTCTGACACTCTCTGACACACTCTAGCACTCTCTGACACTGTAAGACACTCTGAGACACTCATTGACACTCTCAGACACTCTCTGGCACTCTCTATCACTCTTTGACACTCTCTATCTCTCTCTGACACTCTCTGACTCTCTCTGACATTCTCTGATACTCTCTGACACTCATTGACACTCTCAGACTCTATCTGACACTCTCTATCGCTCTCTATCACTCTCTGACACCCTCTGACAATCGCAGACACTCTCTGACTCTCTCTATCAATCTCTGACAGTCTCTGACACTCTATCACTCTCTGACCCTCTCAGACACTTCTATCACTTTCTGACACTCTCTGACACTCTCTCTCAGTCTCTGACACTCTCTGACACTCTCTATCACTGTCTGACACTCTCTGTCACTCTCTGTCACTCTCTGACACTCTCAGACACTCTCTGACACTCTCTATCAGTCTCTGACACTCTCAAACAGTCTGTGACACTGTCTGACACTCTCTGACACTCTCTATCACTTTATGTTAGTCTCTGAAACTCTCTGAAACTCTCTATCAGTCTCTCTGGCACTCTCTATCACTGTCTGACACTCTCTGACGCTCTCTGACACTCTCAGACTTTCACAGACACGCTCTGACACTCTCTGTCACTCTCTGACACTCTCTGACACTCTTAGACATTCTCTGACACTCTCTATCACTCTCTATCAATCTCTGACATTCGCACACACTCTCTGACATTCTCTATCACTCTCTGTCACTCTCTGATACTCTCTGACTCTCTGTGACACTCTCAGACCCTCTCTGACTCTCTCTGACATTCTCTATCAATCTCTGACACTCTCTGACAGTCTCAGACAGACTCTGACACTCTCTATCACTCTCTGACACTCTCTGACACTGGCTGACACTCTCTGACAATCTCAGACACTTTCTGACACTCTCTATCAGTCTCTGACACTCGCAGACACTCGCTGACAATCTCTGACAATCTCAGACACTCTCTGACATTCTCCATCACACTCTGACACTCTCTGAAACTCTCAGACACTCTCTGACAATCTCTGACACTCTCAGACACTCTCTGACACTCTCAGACACTCTCTGACACTCTCTGACACTCTCTGACACTCTCTATCAGTCTCAGACGCTCTCAGACACTCTCTGACACTCGCTGACACTCTCTGACAATCTCAGACACTCTCTGACACTCTCTATCAGTCTCTGACACTCACAGAGACTCGCTGACACTCTCTGACAATCTCAGAAACTCTCTGACATTCTACATCACTCTCTGACACTCTCTGACACTCTCTATCAGTCTCTGACACTCTCTGACACTGTCTGACTCTCTCAAACACTCTCTGACACTCTCTGACACGCTCTGTCACTCTCTGTCACTCTCTGACACTCTCTGGCACTCTCTGGCACTCTCAGACACTCTCAGACACTCTCTATCTCTCCATGACTGTCCCTGACACTCTATCACTCTCTGACATTCTCTATCACTCTCTGACACTCTCTGACACTCTCAGACGCTCTCTGCCGCTCTCTATCACTCTTTGACACTATCTTTCACTCTCAGACACTGTATGACACTCTCTAACTCTCTCTGACACTCTCAGACACTCTCAGACACCCTCTGACACTCTCAGAACCTCTCAGGCACTCTCTGACACTCTCGGACACTCTCTATCACTCTCTGACACTCTCTGACAGTCATTGACACTCTCTGACAATCTCAGACACTCTTTGACGCTCTCGATCAGTCTCTGACACTCGCAGACAATCTCTGACACTCTCCATCACTCTCTGACACTCTCCATCACTCTCTGACACTCTCTGACACTCTCTGACATTCTCTGACCCTCTCAGACACTCTCTGACCCTCTCAGACACTTCTATCACTTTCTGACACTCTCTGACACTCCCACACACTCTCTGACACTCTCACGCACTCTCTGACACTCTCTGACATTCTCAGACACTCTCTATCGCTCTCTATCACTCTCTGACACCCTCTGACAATCGCAGACACTCTCAGGCACCCACTGACACTCTCAGACGCTCTCTGACTCTCTCTATCAATCTCTGACAGTCTCTGACACTCTATCACTCTGTGACACTCTCAGACACTCTTTGACAATCTCAGACACTCGCAGACACTCTCTGACACACTCTATCACTCTCTGACACTCTCTGACACTCTTAGACACTCTCTGACACTCTCTATCACTCTCTGACACTCTCTGACACTCTCGGACACTCTCTATCACTCTCTGACACTCTCTGACAGTCGTTGACACTCTGTGACAATCTCAGACACTCTTTGACGCTCTCGATCAGTCTCTGACACTCGCAGACAATCTCTGACACTCTCCATCACTCTCTGACACTCTCCATCACTCTCTGACACTCTCTGACACTCTCTGACACTCTCTGACACTATCTGACATTCTCTGACACTCTCAGACACTCTCTGACCCTCTCAGACACTTCTATCACTTTCTGACACTCTCTGACACTCTCACACACTCTCTGACACTCTCACGCACTCTCTGACACTCTCTGACATTCTCAGACACTATCTGACACTCTCTGACACTCTCTGACACACTCTGTCACTCTCTGACACTCTCAGACACTCTCAGAGACTCTCTGACACTCTGAAACATTCTCTGACTCTCTCTGACACTCTCAGACGCTCTCTGACACTCTCTATCACTCTCTGACACTGTCAGACACTCTCTTACACTCTCTGACACTCTGTAAACCTCTCTATCACTCTCTGACTAACTCAGAATCTCTCAGACGTTCTCTATCACTCCTCTGACACTCTCTGACGCTCTCAGAAACTCTCTGTCACTCTCTGACATTTTCTGACACTCACTATTAGTCTCTGACAGTTTCTGACGCTCTCAGAAACTCTCTGTCACTCTCTGACACTCTCTGACACTCTCTATTAGCCTCTGACACTCTCTGACACTCTCTGACACTCTCTGAAACTCTCTGACACTCTCCGACAATCTCAGGCACGCTCTGACACTCTCTGACAATCTCTGACACTCTCTGACACTCACAGACACTCTACGACACTCTCTATCACTCTCTGACACTCTCTGACGCTCTCTGACACTCTCTATCACTCTCTGACACTCTCTGACACTCGCTGACAATCTCTGACACTCTCTGACACTCTCTATCAGTCTCTGACACTCTCTGACACTCTCTGACACTGTCTGACTCTCGCTAACACTCTCTGACACTCTCTGTCACTCTCAGACTCTTTCTGACACTCTCAGACACTCTCTATCACTCTCTGACACTCTTTGACACTCTCTATCACTCTCTGACACTCTCTGACACTCTCAGACACTCTCAGACACTCTCTGACACTCTCTGACACTCGCTGTCACTCTCTGACACTCTCAGACACTCTCTGACACTCTATATCAGTCTCTGACACTCTCAAACAGTCTCTGACACTGTCTGACACTCTCTGACACTCTCTATCACTTTATGTTAGTCTCTGAAACTCTCTGAAACTCTCTATCAGACTCTCTGGCACTCTCTATCACTGTCTAACACTCTCTGACGCTCTCTGACACTCTCAGACATTCACAGACACGCTCTGACACTCTCTGTCACTCTCTGACACTCTCAGACACCCTTAGACATTCTCTGACACTCTCTATCACTCTCTATCAATCTCTGACATTCGCACACACTCTCTGACATTCTCTATCACTCTCTGTCACTCTCTGATACTCTCTGACTCTCTGTGACACTCTCAGACCCTCTCTGACTCTCTCTGCCACTCTCTATCAATCTCTGACACTCTCTGACAGTCTCAGACAGACTCTGACACTCTCTATCACTCTCTGACACTCTCTGACACTGGCTGACACTCTGACAATCTCAGACACTCTCTGACACTCTCTATCAGTCTCTGACACTCGCAGACACTCGCTGACAATCTCTGACAATCTCAGACGCTCTCTGACATTCTCCATCACTCTCTGACACTCTCTGAAACTCTCAGACACTCTCTGACAATCTCTGACACTCTCAGACACTCTCAGACACTCTCTGACACTTTCTGACACTCTCTGACACTCTCTGACACTCTCTATCAGTATCTGACACTGTCAGACACTCTCTGACTCTCTCTGACACTCTCTAACAATCTCTGACACTCTCTGACATTCTCAAACAGTCTCAGACAGTCTCAGACAGTCTCTGACACTCTCTATCACTCTCAGACGCTCTCAGACACTCTCTGACACTCGCTGACACTCTCTGACAATCTCAGACACTCTCTGACACTCTCTATCAGTCTCTGACACTCGCAGACACTCGCTGACACTCTCTGACAATCTCAGAAACTCTCTGACATTCTACATCACTCTCTGACACTCTCTGACACTCTCTATCAGTCTGTGACACTCTCTGACACTGTCTGACTCTCTCAAACACTCTCTGACTCTCTCTGACACTCTCTGTCACTCTCTGTCACTCTCTGACACTCTCTGGCACTCTCTGGCACTCTCAGACACTCTCAGACACTCTCTATCTCTCCATGACTGTCCCTGACACTCTATCACTCTCTGACACTCTCTATCACTCTCTGACACTCTCTGACACTCTCTGACACTCTCAGACGCTCTCTGCCGCTCTCTATCACTCTTTGACACTATCTTTCACTCTCAGACACTGTATGACACTCTCTAACTCTCTCTGACACTCTCAGACACTCTCAGACACTCTCTGACACTCTCAGAAACTATCAGGCACTCTCTGACACTCTCGGACACTCTCTATCACTCTCTGACAGTCGTTGACACTCTCTGACAATCTCAGACACTCTTTGACGCTCTCGATCAGTCTCTGACACTCGCAGACAATCTCTGACACTCTCCATCACTCTCTGACACTCTCCATCACTCTCTGACACTCTCTGACACTCTCTGACATTCTCTGACCCTCTCAGACACTCTCTGACCCACTCAGACACTTCTATCACTTTCTGACACTCTCTGACACTCTCACACACTCTCTGACACTCTCACGCACTCTCTGACACTCTCTGACATTCTCAGACACTCTCTGACACTCTCTGACACTCTCTGACACACTCTGTCACTCTCTGACACTCTCAGACACTCTCAGACACTCTCTGACACTCTCTGACACTCTGAAACATTCTCTGACTCTCTCTGACACTCTCAGACGCTCTCTGACATTCTCTATCAATCTCTGACACTGTCAGACACTCTCTTACACTCTCTGACACTCTGTAAACCTCTCTATCACTCTCTGACTAACTCAGAATCTCTCAGACGTTCTCTATCACTCTCTGACACTCTCTGACGCTTTCAGAAACTCTCTGTCACTCTCTGACATTTTCTGACACTCACTTTTAGTCTCTGACAGTTTCTGACGCTCTCAGAAACTCTCTGTCACTCTCTGACACTCTCTGACACTCTCTATTAGCCTCTGACACTCTCTGACACTCTCTGACACTCTCTGAAACTCTCTGACACTCTCCGACAATCTCAGGCACTCTCTGACACTCTCTGACAATCTCTGACACTCTCTGACACTCACAGACACTCTCCGACATTCTCTATCACTCTCTGACACTCTCTGACGCTCTCTGACACTCGCTGACAATCTCTGACACTCTCTGACACTCTCTATCAGTCTCTGACACTCTCTGACACTCTCTGACACTGTCTGACTCTCTCTAACACTCTCTGACACTCTCTGACACTCTCTGTCACTCTCAGACTCTTTCTGACAATCTCTATCACTCTCTGACACTCTTTGACACTCTCTATCACCCTCTGACACTCTCTGTCACTCTCAGACACTCTCAGACACTCTCTGACACTCTCTATCAGTCTCTGACACTCTCAAACAGTCTCTGACACTGTCTGACACTCTCTGACACTCTCTATCACTTTATGTTAGTCTCTGAAACTCTCTATCAGTCTCTCTGGCACTCTCTATCTCTGTCTGACACTCTCTGACGCTCTCTGACACTCTCAGACATTCACAGACACGCTCTGACACTCTCTGTCTCTCTCTGACACTCTCAGACACTCTTAGACATTCTCTGACACTCTCTATCACTCTCTATCAATCTCTGACATTCGCAATCACTCTCTGACATTCTCTATCACTCTCTGTCACTCTCTGATACTCTCTGACTCTCTGTGACACTCTCAGACCCTCTCTGACTCTCTCTGACACTCTCTATCAATCTCTGACACTCTCTGACGGTCTCTGACAGACTCTGACACTCTCGATCACTCTCTGACACTCTCTGACACTGGCTGACACTCTCTGACAATCTCAGACACTCTCTGACACTCTCTATCAGTCTCTGACACTCGCAGACACTCGCTGACAATCTCTGACAATCTCAGACACTCTCTGACATTCTCCATCACTCTCTGACACTCTCTGAAACTCTCAGACACTCTCTGACAATCTCTGACACTCTCAGACACTCTCAGACACTCTCAGACACTCTCTGACACTCTCTGACACTCTCAGACACTCTCTGACACTCTCTGACACTCTCTGACACTCTCTATCAGTCTCTGACACTGTCAGACACTCTCTGACTCTCTCTGACACTCTCTATCAATCTCTGACACTCTCTGGCATTCTCAGACAGTCTCAGACAGTCTCTGACACTCTCTATCACTCTCAGACGCTCTCAGACACTCTCTGACACTCGCTGACACTCTCTGACACTCTCTGTCACTCTCTGTCACTCTCTGACACTCTCTGGCACTCTCTGGCACTCTCAGACACTCTCAGACACTCTCTATCTCTCCATGACTGTCCCTTACACTCTATCACTCTCTGACACTCTCTATCACTCTCTGACACTCTCTGACACTCTCAGACGCTCTCTGCCGCTCTCTATCACTCTCTGACACTCTCTGCCACTCTCTAGCAATCTCTGACACTCTCGATCACTCTCTGACACTCTCTGACACTCTCTGACACTCTCTGACGCTCTCAGACAATCTCAGACACTCTCAGACACTCTCTGACACTCTCTGACACTCTCTATCACTCTCTGACACTCTCTGCCACTCTCTAGCAATCTCTGACACTCTCGATCACTCTCTGACACTCTCTGACACTCTCTGAAACTCGCAGACACTCTCTGACACTCATTGACACTCTCAGACACTCTCTGACACTCTCTGTCACTCTCTGACACTCTCTATCACTCTCTGACACTCTCTGATACTCTCTGACACTCTCTGATACTCTCTGACACTCTCTGACTATCTCAGACCCTCTCAGGCACCCTCTGACACTCTCAGACACTCTCTGACTCTCTCTATCAATCTCTGAAAGTCTCTGACACTCTCTGACACTCATTGACATTCTCAGACACTCTCTGACACTCTCTATCGCTCTCTATCACTCTCTGACACTCTCTGACAATCTCAGACACTCTCCGGCACCCTCTGACACTCTCAGACACTCTCTGACACTCTCTGACACTCTCTGACACTCTCTATCACTCTCTGACACTCGCTGACACTCTCCAGAAGTCTCTGACACTCTCTATCACTCTCTGACACTCTCAGACGCTCTCAGACACTCTCAGACACTGTCAGACACTCTCTGACACTCTCTGACACTCTCGAACTCTCTCTGACACTCTCTATCACTCTCTGACACCCTCTATTACACTCTGACACTCTCTGACACTCTCTATCACTCTCTGACACTCGTTGACACTCTCTGACAATCTGAGACACTCTTTGACGCTCTCTATCGGTCTCTGACAGTCGCAGACAATCTCTGACACTCTCCATCACTCTCTGACACTCTCTGACACTCTCAGACACTCTTAGACACTCTCAGACACTCTCTGACACTCTCTATCACTCTCTGACACTCTCTGACACTCTCTGACACTCTCAGATACTCTCTCACCATGTCTGACACTCTCAGACACTCTCTGACACTCTCTAGCACTCTCTGACACTCTCTGACATTCTCAGACACTCTCTGACACTCTCTGACACTCTCAGACACTCACAAACAGTCTCTGAAATTGTCTGACACTCTCTGACACTCTCTATCACTTTCTGACACTCTCTGACACTCTCTATCAGTCTCTGACACTCTCTGAAGCTCTCAGACACTCTCTGACACGCTCTTTCAGTCTCTGACACTCTCTGACACTCTCTATCACTGTCTGACACTCTCTGACACTCTCTGACACTCTCTTTCACTCTCTGACACTCGTTGACACTCTCTGACACTCCGTTTCACTGTCATGACAGTCTCTGACATTCTCAGACACTCTCTGACACTCGCTGACACTCTCTGACAATCTCAGACACTCTCTGACACTCTCTATCAGTCTCTGACACTCGCAGACACTCTGTGACACTCTCTGACGCTCTCAGACGATCTCAGACACTCTCAGACACTCTCTGACACTCTCTGACACTCTCTATCACTCTCTGACACTCTCTGCCACTCTCTAGCAATCTCTGACACTCTCGATCACTCTCTGACACTCTCTGACACTCTCTGACACTCGCAGACACTCTCTGACACTCATTGACACTCTCAGACACTCTCTGACACTCTCTGTCACTCTCTGACACTCTCTATCACTCTCTGACACTCTCTGATACTCTCTGACACTCTCTGATACTCTCTGACACTCTCTGACTATCTCAGACCCTCTCAGGCACCCTCTGACACTCTCAGACACTCTCTGACTCTCTCTATCAATCTCTGACAGTCTCTGACACTCTCTGACACTCTCTGACACTCATTGACATTCTCAGACACTCTCTGACACTCTCTATCGCTCTCTATCACTCTCTGACACTCTCTGACAATCTCAGACACTCTCCGGCACCCTCTGACACTCTCAGACACTCTCTGACTCTCTCTGTCAATCTCTGACAGTCTCTGACACTCTCTATCACTCTGTGACACTCTCTGACACTCTCTGACACTCTCTATCACTCTCTGACACTCGCTGACACTCTCCAGAAGTCTCTGACACTCTCTGTCACTCTCAGACGCTCTCAGACACTCTCAGACACTGTCAGACACTCTCTGACACTCTCTGACACTCTCGAACTCTCTCTGACACTCTCTATCACTCTCTGACACCCTCTATTACACTCTGACACTCTCTGACACTCTCTATCACTCTCTGACACTCGTTGACACTCTCTGACAATCTGAGACACTCTTTGACGCTCTCTATCGGTCTCTGACAGTCGCAGACAATCTCTGACACTCTCCATCACTCTCTGACACTCTCTGACACTCTCAGACACTCTTAGACACTCTCAGACACTCTCTGACACTCTCTATCACTCTCTGACACTCTCTGACACTCTCTGACACTCTCAGATACTCTCTCACCATGTCTGACACTCTCAGACACTCTCTGACACTCTCTAGCACTCTCTGACACTCTCTGACATTCTCAGACACTCTCTGACACTCTCAGACACTCACAAACAGTCTCTGAAATTGTCTGACACTCTCTGACACTCTATCACTTTCTGACACTCTCTGACACTCTCTATCAGTCTCTGACACTCTCTGAAGCTCTCAGACACTCTCTGACACGCTCTATCAGTCTCTGACACTCTCTGACACTCTCTATCACTGTCTGACACTCTCTGACACTCTCTGACACTCTCAGACATTCTCAGACACGCTCTGACACTCTCTGACACTCTGAGACAGTCTCTGACACTCTCTTTCACTCTCTGACAATCTCAGACACTCTCTGACACTGTCTATCAGTCTCTGACACTCGCAGACACTCTCTGACATTCTCTATCACTCTCTGACACTCTCTGACACTCTCTGACACTCTCAGACCCTCTCTGACACTCTCTGACTCTCTCTGTCACTGTCTGACAATCTCTGACACTCGCAGACTCTCTCTGAATCTCTGTCACTCTCTGACTTTCTCAGACAGTCTCTGACATTCTCTATCATTCTATGACACTCTCTGACACTCTCAGACACTCTCTGACAATCTCGGACACTCTCGGACACTCTCTGACACTCTCTATCACTCTCTGACACTCTCTGACACTCTCTGACACTCGCTGACACTCGCTGACACTCTCTGACAATCTCAGACACTCTCTGACACTCTCCATCAGTCTCTGACACTCTCTGACACTGTCCGACTCTCTCTAACACTCTGTGACACTCTCTGTCTCTCTCAGACTCTCTCTCTGACACTCTCGGACACTCTCAGACACTCTCTATCCGTCTGACACTCTCTGACACTCTCTATCAGTCTTTGACACTCTTTGACACTCCATGACACTCTCGGACACTCTCAGACATTCTCAAACACTCTCTTTCACTCTCTGACACTCTCTGACAGTCTCTATCACACTCTGACACTCTCAGACACTCTCTGACACTCGCTGACACTCTCTGACAATCTCAGTCACTCTCTGACACTCTCTATCAGTCTCTGACACTCGGAGACACTCTCTGACACTCTCTATCACTCTCTGACACTCTCTGAAACTCGCTGACACTCTCTGACACACACTATCACTCCCTGACACTCTCTGACACTCGCTGACACTCTCTGACAACCTCACACACTCTCTGACACTCTCTATCTGTCTCTGACACTCTCTGACACTCTCTATAACTCTCTGATTCTCTCACACACTCTCTGACACTCTCTGTCACTCTCTGACAGTCTCTGACACTCTCTGACACTCTCAGACACTCTCTGACACTCTCAGACACTCTCTCACGCTGTCTGACACTCTCAGACACTCTCTGACACTCTCTATCACTCTCTGACACTCTCTGACATTCTCAGACACTCTCTGACACTCTCTGACACTCTCAGACACTCACAAACAGTCTCTGAAATTGTCTGACACTCTCTGACACTCTTTATCACTTTCTGACACTCTCTGACACTCTCTGAAGCTCTCAGACACTCTCTGACACGCTCTATCAGTCTCTGACACTCTCTGACACTCTCTGACACTCTCTATCACTGTCTGACACTCTCTGACACTCTCTGACACTGTCAGACATTCTCAGACACGCTCTGACACGCTCTGACACTCTCTGACACTCTGAGACAGTCTCTGACACTCTCTTTCACTCTCTGACAATCTCAGACACTCTCTGACACTGTCTATCAGTCTCTGACACTCGCAGACACTCTCTGACATTCTCTATCACTCTCTGACACTCTCAGACCCTCTCTGACACTCTCTGACTCTCTCTGTCACTGTCTGACAATCACTGACACTCTCAGACACTCTCTGAATCTCTGTCACTCTATATCACTCTCTGACACTCCCTGACTTTCTCAGACAGTCTCTGACACTCTCTATCACTCTCTGACACTCTCTGACGCTCACTGACACCCTCTGACAATCTCAGGCACTCTCTGACAATCTCTATCAGTCTCTGACATTCGCAGACACTCTGTGACATTCTCTATCACTCTCTGACACTCTCTGACACTCTCAGACACTCTCTGACAATCTCGGACACTCTCAGACACTCTCTGACACTCTCTAACACTCTCTATCACTCTCTGACACTCTCTGACACTCTCTGACACTCGCTGACACTCGCTGACACTCTCTGACAATCTCAGACACTCTCTGACACTCTCCATCAGTCTCTGACACTCTCTGACACTGTCCGACTCTCTCTAACACTCTGTGACACTCTCTGTCTCTCTCAGACTCTCTCTCTCTGACACTCTCGGACACTCTCAGACACTCTCTATCAGTCTGACACTCTCTGACACTCTCTATCAGTCTTTGACACTCTATGACACTCCATGACACTCTCGTACACTCTCAGACACTCTCAGACACTCTCTTTCACTCTCTGACACTCTCGGACACTCTCTATCACTCTCTGACACTCTCAGACACTCGCTGACACTCGCTGACACTCTCTGACAATCTCAGTCACTCTCTGACACTCTCTGACAATCTATATCAGTCTCTGACACTCGCAGACACTCTCTGACACTCTCTATCACTCTCTGACACTCTCTGAAACTCTCTGACACTCTCTGACTCACACTATCACTCCCTGACACTCTCTGACACTCGCTGATACTCTCTGACAACCTCACACACTCTCTGACACTCTCTATCTGTCTCTGACACTCTCTGACACTCTCTATAACTCTCTGACACTCTCACACACTCTCTGACACTCTCTGACACACTCCGTCTCTCTCTGTCACTCTCTGTCGCTCTCTGTCACTCTCTGACACACTCAGACACTCTCAAACACTCTCTGACTCTCTTTTTGGCTCTCTGAAGCTCTCAGACACTCTGTGACACTCTCTTTGACTCTCTGAAAGTCTCTGAATCTCTCTGTCACTCTCTGAAACTACCTGACACTCTCTGACACACTATGACACTCTCTGTCACTCTCTAAAACTCACTGAAACTCTCTGACACTCTCTGACACACTCTGTCACCCCATGTCACTCTTTGACACTCCCTGATACTCTCTGACACTCTCTGTCACCCTATGGCACTCCCTGACACTCTCTGTCACTCTCTGACAATCTCAGACAGTCTCTGAAACTCTCTAAAACTCTCTTACACTCTCTGTAACTCTCTATTACTCTCTGAATTTCTATGACACTCTCTGTCACTCTCTGAAACACTCACACTCTCACACTCATAACCACGTTCTCACAGTCGTTTGCAAATCTCTGACCCTCTCTGACACTCTCTGTCACTCTCTGAAACTCTCTGACACTCTCTGACACAGTCTGTCACTCTCTGACACTCTCTGACACTCTCTCTCACCCCATGTCACTCCCTGACAATCTCTGACACTCAAACACACTTTCTGACACTCTCTGACACGCTCTGTCACTCTCTGTCACTCTCTGACACTCTCTGACACTCTCTGACAGTCTCTGATACTCTCAGACACTCTCTATCACTCTCTGACACTCTCTGATACTCTCTGATACTCTCAGACACTCTCTGACTCTCTCTGACGCTCTCTGTCACTCTCTGAAACACTCACACTCTCACACTCTCAAGCCCGTTCTCATAGTCGTTAGAAAGTTTCTGACCATCTCTGACACTCTCAGACAACCTCTGACACACTCAGACACTTTCTGACACTTTTTGACACTCTCTTTGACTCTCAGAGAATCTCTGACATACACAGACACTGTCTGAATCTCTCATTGACTCTCTAAAACTCTCTGACACTCTGTGACACTCTCTCTGACTCTCAGACACTCTGTGACACTCTCTATCACTCTCTGAAACTCTCTAAAGCTCTGTGACACTCTGTGACACTCTCTTTGACTCTCTGAAACTCTCTGACGCTCTTTGTCACTCTCTGACACTTCCTGACACTGTCTGACACACTCTGACACTCACTGAGAAACTCTGACAGTCTCTGTCTCTCTCTGTCACTCTCTGAAACTCTCAGAAACTGTCTAAAACTATCTGACACACTCTGTCACTCTCTGACACTCTCCGACACTCTCTGACATTCTCTGACACTCTCAGACAATCTCTGATACTGTCTGACACACTCTGTCACTCTCTGACACTCTCAGACAGTCGCTGAAACTCTCTGAAATTCTCTGACACTCTCTGAAATTCTCTGACACTCGCAGACACTCTCTGGCAAACTCTGATCCACTCTGTCCCAATCTGACACTCTCTGACACTCTCTGACACACTCCGTCACTCTCTGTCACTCTCTGCCACTCTCTATCACTCTGTGACAATCTCTCTGACACTCTCTGACACTCTCTGCCAAACTCTGATCCACTCTGTCCCAATCTGACACTCTCACACACTCTCTGACACACTCCGTCACTCTCTGACACACTCAGACACTCTCAGACACTCTCTGACTCTCTCTTTGGCTCTCTGAAGCTCTCAGACACTCTGTGACACTCTCTTTGACTCTCTGAAACACTCTGACACTCTGTGACACTCTCTTTGACTCTCTGAAAGTCTCTGAAACTCTCTGTCACTCTCTGAAACTACCTGACACTCTCTGACACGCTATGACACGCTCTGCCACTCCCTGAAACTCACTGAAACTCTGACACTATCTGACACACTCAGCCACTCTCTGACACTCTCTGACAATCTCTGACACTCTCTGTCACCCCATGCCACTCCCTGACACTCTCTGACACTCTCTGTCACCCTATGTCACTCCCTGACACTCTCTGTCACTCTCTGACAATCTCAGACAGTCTCTGAAACTCTCTAAAACTCTCTTAAACTCTCTGTAACTCTCTATTACTCTCTGACTTTCTCTGACACTCTCTGTCACTCTCTGAAACACTCACACTCTCACACTCATAAACACGTTCTCACAGTCGTTTGCAAATCTCTGACCCTCTCTGACATTCTCTGTCACTCTCTGAAACTCTCTGAAACTCTCTGACACTCTCTGACACACTCTGCCACTCTCTGACACTCTCTGACGCCCCATGTCACTCCCTGGCAATCTCTGACACTCTCACACACTTTCTGACACTCTCTAAAACTCTCTGACACTCTCTGTCACTCGCTGAAACACTCACACTCTCACACTCTGAACCCCGTTCTCATAGTCGTTTGAATGATTCTGACCGTCTCTGACACTCTCAGACAACCTCTGACACATTCAGACACTTTCTGACACTTTCTGACACTCTCTTTGGTTCTCAGAGACTCTCTGACATACTCAGACACTGTCTGACTCTCTCATTGACTCTCTAAAACTGTCTGACACTCTGTGACACTCTCTTTGACTCTCGGACACTCTCTGACACTCTCTTTGACTCTCTGAAACTCTCGAAAACTCTCTAACACTCTGTTACACTCTCTTTGACTCTCTGAAACTCTCTGACACTCTTTGTCACTCTCTGACACTTCCTGACACTCTCTGACACACTCTGAAACTCTCTGACACACTCTGACACTCTCTGTCTCTGTCTGTCACTCTCTGAAACTCTCAGAAACTGTCTAACACTATCTGACACACTCTATCACTCTCTGACAGTCTCTTTGACTCTCAGAAACTCTCCCACACTCTCTGACCCTGTGTGACCCTCTGTGACAGTCTCTGACACTCTCTGTCACTCTCTGACACTCTCTGACACTCTCTGTCACCCTATGTCACCCCCTGGCACTCTCTGTCACTCTCTGACAATCTCAGTCAGTCTCTGAAACTCTCTAAAACTCTCTTACACTCTCTGTAACTCTCGATCACTCTCTGACTTTCTCTGACACTCTCTGTCACTCTCTGAAACACTCACACTCTCACACTCACAAACACGTTCTCACAGTCGTTTGCAAATCTCTGACCCTCTCTGACACTCTGAGACAATCTCTGACACTCTTTCGCTCTCTGACATTCTCTGACACTCTCTGACAATCTCTGACATTCTCTGTCACTCTCAGAAACTCTCTGACCCTCTCAGACAATCTCTGAAGCTCTCTGACACTCTCTGACACTCTCTGACATTCTCTGAAACGCTCTGAAATTCTCTGACAATCTCTGACATTCTCTGCCACATTCTGACTCACTCTGTCCCTCTCTAAAACTCTCACACTCTCTCTGACAATCTCTGACACACTCTGTCACACTCTGTCACTCTCAAACTCTCTCTGACACTCTCAGACAGTCTCAGTCAGTCTCTGACACTCTCCGTAAATCTCTAAAACTCTCTGAATCTCTCTGTCACTCTCTGACACTCTCTGAGACTCTCTGACAGTCTCTCGGTCTCTCAGAAACTCTCCAACAGTCTCTGACCCTCTGTGACTCTCTCTGACTCTCTCTGACACTCTCTGTCACTCTCTGTCACTCTCTGACACTCTCTGACACGCTGTGTCACTCTCTGACACTCTCTGACACCCTCAGACAATCTCTGATACTGTCTGACACACTCTGTCACTCTCTGATACTCTCAGAGAGTCGCTCAAACTCTCTGAAATTCTCTGACACTCTCTGACACTCTCTGCCAAACTCTGACACACTCTGTCCCTCTCTGAAACTCTCACACACTCTCTGACACTCTCTGACACACTCCGTCACTCTCTGACACTCTCTGCAACTCTCTGTCACTCTGTGACACTCTCTGACAGTCTCTGTCACTCTCTGGCACTCTCCGTAAATGTCTAAAACTCTCTGACACTCTCTGTCACTCTCTGTCACTCTCTGACTTTCTCTGACAGTCTCTTTGACTCTCAGAAACTCTCCGACACTCTCTGACCCTCTGTGACATTCTCTGACACTCTCTGACACTCTCTGTCACTCTCTGTCACTCTCTGACATTCTCTGAAACACTCACACTCTCACACTCTCACACACGCTCTCACAGTCGTTGAAAATCTCCGTTCCTCTCTGACACTCTCAGACAATGTCTGACACACTCAGACACTGTCTGACTCTCTCATTGATTCTCTAAAACTCTGACACTCTGTGACAATCTCTTTTCCTCTCAGACACTCAGTGACACTCTATTTGACTCTCTGAAACACTCTGACACTCTTTGTCACTCTCTGACACTTCCTGACACTCTCTGTCTCTCCCTGTCACTCTCTGAAACTCTCAGAAACTGTCCAAAACTATCTGACATACTCTGTCACTCTCTGTCACTCTCTGTCACTCTCTGACACTCTCTGACACTCTCTGACAGTCTCTTTGACTCTCAGAAACTCTCCGACACTCTCTGTCACTCTCTGTCACTCTCTGACACTCGCTGAAACACTCACACTCTCACACTCACACACACACTCTGACAGTCGTTGAAAATCTCTGATCCTATCTGACACTCTCAGACAATCTCCGATACATTCTGACACTCTCTGTCTCTCTCTGACAGTCTCTTTGACTCTCAGAAACACTCCGACACTCTCTGACCCTCTGTGACACTCTCTGACATTCTCTGAAACACTCACACTCTCACACTCTCATACACGCTCTCACAGTCGTTGTAAATCTCTGATCCTCTCTGACACACTCAGAGACTTTCTGACACTCCCTTTGACTCTTTAAAACACTCTGAAACTCTTTGACACTCTGTGGCACTCTCCTTGACACTCAGACACTCTCAGACACTCTCAGAAACTCTCTGACACACTCAGACACTCTCTGACACTCTCTGACACTCTCTGACGCTCTCTGACACTCTCTGACACTCTCTGACACTCTCTGACACTCCCTTTGACTCTCAGAACCTCTCCGAAACTCTGTGACACTTTCGCACACTCTTTGTCACCCTCTGTCACTCCCTGACACTCTCTGTCACTCTCTGAGACTCTCAGACAGTCTCTGAAACTCTCTGAAACTCTCTGACACTCTCTGCCAAACTCTGACACACTCTGTCCCTCTCTAAAATTCTCACACTCTCTTCGACACTCTCTGACACACTCCGTCATTCTCTGACACTCTCTGACACTCTCAGAGAGTCTAAGTCATTCTCTGACACTCTTCGGAAATCTATAAAACTCTCGGACACTCTCTGTAACTCTCTGTCACTCTCTGAAACACTCACACTCTCACACTCACAAACACGTTCTCACAGTCGTTTGAAAATGTCTGACCGTCTCTGACTCTCTCAGACAATCTCTGACATTCGCTGTCACTCTCTGACACACTCTGTCACTCTCTGACACTCTCTTTGACTCTCAGAATCTCTCCGAATCTCTGTGACACTCTCTCACACTTTTTGTCACCCTCTGTCACTCCCTGACACTCTCTGTCACTGTCTGGCACTCTCAGACTCTCTCCGACACTCTCTGACACTCTCTATCACTCGCTATCACTCTCTGACACTCTCTGACACTCTCAGACAGTCTCAGTCATTCTCTGACACTCTCCGGAAATCTCTAAAACTCTCTGACACTCTCTGTAACTCTCTGTCACTCTCTGACTCTCTCTGACACTCTCTGAAACACTCACACTCTCACACCCTCAAACACGTTCTCACAGTCGTTTGAAAATTTCTGACCGTCTCTGACACTCTCAGACAATCTCTGACACTCGCTGTCACGCTCTGAAACTCTCTGACACTCTCTGACACTCTCTGCCAAACTCTGACACACTCTGTCCCTGTCTAAAATTCTCACACTCTCTCCGACACTCTCTGACACACTCCGTCACTCTCTCTCACTCTCTGACACTCTCTGTCCCTCTCTGACACTCTCTGACACTCTCAGTCATTCTCTGACACTCTCCGGAAATCTCAAAAACTCTCTCTGACAATCTCTGTAACTCTCTGTCACTCTCTGACTCTCTCTGACACTCTCTGAAGCACTCACACTCTCACACCCTCAAACAAGTTCTCACATCGTTTGAAAATTTCTGACCATCTCTGACACTCTCAGACAATCTCTGACACTCGCTGTCACGCTCTGAAACTCTCTGACACTCTCTGACACTCTCTGACATCTCTGTCACTCTCTGACATTCTCTGACACTCTCTGGCACCAACTGTCACTCTCTGACACGCTCTGTCACTCTCTGAAAATCTCTGACACTCTCTGACACTCTCAGACAACTCTGAAACTCTCTGACACTCTCTGACACTCTCTGACACTCTCTGCCAAACTCTGACACACTCTGTCCCTCTCTAAAACTCTCACAATCTCTCCGACACTCTCTGACACACTCCGTCACTCTCTGTCACTCTCTGACACTCTCTGTCCCTCTCTGAGCCTCTCTGACAATCTCAGTCATTCTCTGACACTCTCCGGAAATCTCTAAAACTCTCTGACAATCTCTGTAACTCTCTGTCACTCTTTGACTCTCTCTGACACTCCCTGAAACACTCACACTCTCACACTCTCAAGCACGTTCTCATAGTCGTTTGAAAGTCTCTGATCCTCTCTGAAACTCTCAGACAACCTCTGACACACTGAGACACTTTCTGACACTTTCTGACACACTCTTTGACTCTCAGAGTCTCTCTGACACTCTGTGACACTCTCTTTGACTCTCTGAAACTCTCTTAAACTCTCTGACACTCTGTGACACTCTGTGACACTCTCCGACACTCTCTGTCACTCTCTGTCACTCTCTGTCACTCTCTGACACTCTCAGACACTCTCAGACACTCTCAGACACTCTCTGACACACTCAGACACTCTCTGATACTCTCTTTGACTCTCTGAAACTCTCTGACACACTCTGTCACTCTCTGAAACTCCCTGACATTCTCTGACACACTCTGACACTCTCTGACACACTCTGACACTAACTGTCACTCTCTGACACGCTCTGTCACTCTGTGAAACTCTCTGACACACTCTGTCACCGTCTGACACTCTCTGACACTATCTTTGACTCTCAAAAACTCCCGACACTCTGTAACACTCTCTGACACTCTTTGTCACCCTCTGTCACTCCCTGACACTCTCTGTCACTCTCTGACACTCTCAGACAGTCTCTGAAAGTCTCTGAACCTCTCTGACACTCTCTGCCAAACTCTGATACACTCTATCCCTCTCTAAAACTCTCACACTCTCTCCGACACTCTCTGACACATTCCGTCACTCTCTGTCACTCTCTGTCACTCTCTGACACCTTCTGACAATCTCAGACAGTCTCATTCATTCTCTGACACTCTCCGGAAATCTCTAAAACACTCTGACACTCTCTGTAACTCTCTGTCACTCTCTGACTCACTCTGACACTCTCTGAAACACTCACACTCTCGCACTCTCAAACACGTTCTCACAGTCGTTTGAAAATTTCTGACCGTCTCTGACACTCTCAGACAATCTCTGACACTCGCTGTCACGCTCTGAAACCCTCTGACACTCTCTGACACTCTCTGACACTCTCTGACACTAACTGTCACTCTCTGCCACTCACTGTCACTCTGTGAAACTCTCTGACACTCTCTGACACTCTCAGACAACTCTCCGTCACCTTCTGACACACTATGACCCTCTCTAAAACTCTCACAATCTCTCTGACACTCTCTGATACACTCCGTCACTCTATGTCACTCTCTGACACACTCTGACGCTCTTATACAGTCTCAGTCAGTCTCTGACACTCTCCGTAAATCTCTAAATCTCTCTGACACTCTCTGTCACTCTCTGTCACTCGCTGGCACTGTCTGTCACTCTCTGATACACTCACACTCTCACACTTTCAAGCACGTTCTCATAGTCGTTTGAAAGTCTCTGATCCTCTCTGAAACTCTCAGACAACCTCTGACACACTCAGACACTTTCTGAAACTTTCTGACACTCTCTTTGACTCTCAGAGACTCTCTGACACACTCAGACACTCTGACACTCTCTTTGACACTCTGAAACTCTCTGACACTCTGTGACACTCTCTTTGACTCTCTGAAATTCTCTAAAACTCTCTGACACTCTGTGGAACTCTCTTTGAGTTTCTGAAACTCTCTGACACTCTGTGACACTCTCTTTTACTATCGGAAACTCTCTGAAACTCTTTGTCACTCTCTGACACTTATGACACTCACTGACACACTCTGACTCTCTCTGACAAACTCTGACACTCTCTGTCTCTCTCTGACAGTCTCTGACCCTCTCTGACCCTCTGTGACACTCTCTGACCCTCTCTGTCACTCTCTGTCACTCTCTGACACTCTCAGACACCCTCAGACACTCTCTGACACACTCAGGCACTCTCTGATACAACCTTTGAGCTTCTGAAACTCTGTGACACACTCTGTCACTCTCTGAAACTCCCTGACATTCTCTGACACTCCCTGAAGCACTCTGACACTGTCTGTCTCTCTCTGTCACTCTCTGAAACTCTCTGAAACTCTCTGACACACTCTGTCACCCTCTGACACTCTCTGACACTCTCGTTGACTCTCAGAAACTCCCGACACTCTGTAACACTCTCTGACACTCTTTGTCAGCCTCTGTCACTCCCTGACGCTCTATGTCACTCTCTGAATATCTCAGACAGTCTCTGAAACTCTCTGACACTCTCTGCCAAACTCTGACACACTCTGTCCATCTCTAAAACTCTCACACTCTCTCCGACACTCTCTGACACATTCCGACACTCTCTGTCACTGTCTGACACTCTCTGTCACTCTCTGACACCTTCTGACAATCTCAGACAGTCTCAGTCATTCGCTGACACTCTACGGACATCTCCAAAACTCTCTGACACTCTCTGTAACTCTCTGACAGTCTCTTTGACTCTCAGAAACTCTCCGACTCTCTCTGACCCTCTGTGACACTCTCTGACACTCTCTGTCACTCTCTGTCACTCTCTGACACTCTCAGACACTCTCAGACACACTCAGACACACTCAGACACACTCTGATACTCTCTTTGACTTTCTGAAACTCTCTGACACACTCTGTCACTCTCTGAAACTCCCTGACATTCTCTGACACACTCTGACACTCTCTGACACACTCTGACGCTCTCTGACACTCTCTGTCTCTCTCTGTCACTCTCTAAAACTCTCTGACACACTCTGTCACCGTCTGACATTCTCTGACACTCTCTTTGACTCTCAGAAACTCCCGACACTCTGCAACACTCTCTGACACTCTTTGTCACCCTCTGTCACTCCCTGACACTCTCTGTCACTCTCTGACACTCTCAGACAGTCTCTGAAACTCTCTGAACCTCTCTGACACTCTCTGCCAAACTCTGATACACTCTGTCCCTCTCTAAAACTCTCACACTCTCTCCGACACTCTCTGACACATTCCGTCACGCTCTGTCACTCTCTGACACTCTCTGTCCCTCTCTGACACCTTCTGACAATCTCAGACAGTCTCATTCATTCTCTGACACTCTCCGGAAATCTCTAAAACACTCTGACACTCTCTAACTCTCTGTAACTCTCTGTCACTCTCTGACTCTCTCTGACACTCTCTGAAACACTCACACTCTCGCACTCTCAAACACGTTCTCACAGTCGTTTGAAAATTTCTGACCGTCTCTGACACTCTCAGACAATCTCCGACACTCGCTGTCACGCTCTGAAACTCTCTGACACTCTCTGACACTCTCTGACACTCTCTGACACTCTCTGAAACTAACTGTCACTCTCTGACACGCTCAGTCACTCTGTGAAACTCTCTGACACTCTCAGACAACTCTGAAACTCTCTGACACTCTCCGACACTCTCTGTCACATTCTGACACACTATGACCCTCTCTAAAACTCTCATAATCTCTCTGACACTCTCTGACACACTCCGTCACTCTATGTCACTCTCTGACACACTCTGACGCTCTCACACAGTCTCAGTCAGTCTCTGACACTCTCCGTCAATCTCTAAAACTCTCTGACACTCTCTGTCACTCTCTGACTCTCTCTGGCACTCTCTGTCACTCTCTGAAACACTCACACTCTCCCACTTTCAAGCACGTTCTCATAGTCGTTTGAAAGTCTCTGATCCTCTCTGAAACTCTCACACAACCTCTGACACACTGAGACACTTTCTGACACTCTCTTTGACTCTCTGAATCTCTCTGACACTCTGTGACACTCTCTTTGAATCTCTGAAACTCTCTAAGCCTCTCTGACACTCTGTGGAACACTCTTTGAGTCTCTGAAACTCTCTGACACTCTGTGACACTCTCTTTTACTGTCAGAAACTCTCTTAAACTCTTTGTCACTCTCTGAAACTTATGACACTCACTGACACACTCTGACACTCTCTGACAAACTCTGACACTCTCTGCCTCTCTCTGACAGTCTCTTTGACTCTCAGAAACTCTCCGACACTCTCTGAACCTCTGTGACACTCTCTGACACTCTCTGTCACTCTCTGTCACTCTCTGACACTCTCTGACACTCTCAGACACCCTCAGACACTCTCTGACACACTCAGACACTCTCTGATACTCTCTTTGAATCTCTGAAACTCTCTGACACACTCTGTCACTCTCTGAAACTCCCTGACATTCTCTGACACACTCTGACACTCTCTGACACACTCTGAAGCAATCTGGCACTGTCTGTCTCTCTCTGTCACTCTCTGAAACTCTCTGAAACTCTCTGACCCACTCTGTCACCCTCTGACACTCTCTGACACTCTCTTTGACTCTCAGAAACTCCCGACACTCTGTAACACTCTCTGACACTCTTTGTCACCCTCTGTCACTCCCTGACACTCCCTGACACTCTCTGTCACTCTCTGACACTCTCAGACAGTCTCTGAAACTCTCTGAAACTCTCTGACACTCTCTGCCAAACTCTGACACACTCTGTCCCTCTCTAAAACTCTCACACTCTCTCCGACACTCTCTGACACATTCCGTCACTCTCAGTCACTCTCTGTCACTATATGTCACTCTCTGACACATTCTGACAATCTCAGACAGTCTCATTCATTCTCTGACACTTTACGGAAATCTCTAAAACTCTCTGACACTCTCTGTAACTCTCTGTCACTCTCTGACTCTCTCTGACATTCTCTCAAACACTCACACTCTCGCACTCTCAAACACGTCCTCACAGTCGTTTGAAAATCTCTGACCGTCTCTGACACTCTCAGACAATCTCTGGCACTCTCTGTCACTCTCTGAAACTCACTGACATTCTCTGACATTCTCTGTCACTCTCTGACATTCTCTGACACTCTCTGACACCAACTGTCGCTCTCTGACATGCTCTGTCACTCTCTGGAACTCTCTGACGCTCTCTGACACTCTCAGACAACTCTGAAACTCTCTGACACTCTCTCACATTCTCTGCCACATTCTGACACACTCTGACAATCTCTAAAAGTCTCACAATCTCCCTGAAACTCTCTGACACACTCCGTCACTCTCTGTCACTCTGTGAAACTCTCTGACACTCTCAGACAACTCTGAAACTCTCTGACACTCTCCGACACTCTCTGTCACATTCTGACACACTATGACCCTCTCTAAAACTCTCATAATCTCTCTGACACTCTCTGACACACTCCGTCACTCTATGTCACTCTCTGACACACTCTGACGCTCTCACACAGTCTCAGTCAGTCTCTGACACTCTCCGTCAATCTCTAAAACTCTCTGACACTCTCTGTCACTCTCTGACTCTCTCTGGCACTCTCTGTCACTCTCTGAAACACTCACACTCTCCCACTTTCAAGCACGTTCTCATAGTCGTTTGAAAGTCTCTGATCCTCTCTGAAACTCTCACACAACCTCTGACACACTGAGACACTTTCTGACACTCTCTTTGACTCTCTGAATCTCTCTGACACTCTGTGACACTCTCTTTGAATCTCTGAAACTCTCTAAGCCTCTCTGACACTCTGTGGAACACTCTTTGAGTCTCTGAAACTCTCTGACACTCTGTGACACTCTCTTTTACTGTCAGAAACTCTCTTAAACTCTTTGTCACTCTCTGAAACTTATGACACTCACTGACACACTCTGACACTCTCTGACAAACTCTGACACTCTCTGCCTCTCTCTGACAGTCTCTTTGACTCTCAGAAACTCTCCGACACTCTCTGAACCTCTGTGACACTCTCTGACACTCTCTGTCACTCTCTGTCACTCTCTGACACTCTCTGACACTCTCAGACACCCTCAGACACTCTCTGACACACTCAGACACTCTCTGATACTCTCTTTGAATCTCTGAAACTCTCTGACACACTCTGTCACTCTCTGAAACTCCCTGACATTCTCTGACACACTCTGACACTCTCTGACACACTCTGAAGCAATCTGGCACTGTCTGTCTCTCTCTGTCACTCTCTGAAACTCTCTGAAACTCTCTGACCCACTCTGTCACCCTCTGACACTCTCTGACACTCTCTTTGACTCTCAGAAACTCCCGACACTCTGTAACACTCTCTGACACTCTTTGTCACCCTCTGTCACTCCCTGACACTCCCTGACACTCTCTGTCACTCTCTGACACTCTCAGACAGTCTCTGAAACTCTCTGAAACTCTCTGACACTCTCTGCCAAACTCTGACACACTCTGTCCCTCTCTAAAACTCTCACACTCTCTCCGACACTCTCTGACACATTCCGTCACTCTCAGTCACTCTCTGTCACTATATGTCACTCTCTGACACATTCTGACAATCTCAGACAGTCTCATTCATTCTCTGACACTTTACGGAAATCTCTAAAACTCTCTGACACTCTCTGTAACTCTCTGTCACTCTCTGACTCTCTCTGACATTCTCTCAAACACTCACACTCTCGCACTCTCAAACACGTCCTCACAGTCGTTTGAAAATCTCTGACCGTCTCTGACACTCTCAGACAATCTCTGGCACTCTCTGTCACTCTCTGAAACTCACTGACATTCTCTGACATTCTCTGTCACTCTCTGACATTCTCTGACACTCTCTGACACCAACTGTCGCTCTCTGACATGCTCTGTCACTCTCTGGAACTCTCTGACGCTCTCTGACACTCTCAGACAACTCTGAAACTCTCTGACACTCTCTCACATTCTCTGCCACATTCTGACACACTCTGACAATCTCTAAAAGTCTCACAATCTCCCTGAAACTCTCTGACACACTCCGTCACTCTCTGTCACTCTGTGAAACTCTCTGACACTCTCAGACAACTCTGAAACTCTCTGACACTCTCCGACACTCTCTGTCACATTCTGACACACTATGACCCTCTCTAAAACTCTCATAATCTCTCTGACACTCTCTGACACACTCCGTCACTCTATGTCACTCTCTGACACACTCTGACGCTCTCACACAGTCTCAGTCAGTCTCTGACACTCTCCGTCAATCTCTAAAACTCTCTGACACTCTCTGTCACTCTCTGACTCTCTCTGGCACTCTCTGTCACTCTCTGAAACACTCACACTCTCCCACTTTCAAGCACGTTCTCATAGTCGTTTGAAAGTCTCTGATCCTCTCTGAAACTCTCACACAACCTCTGACACACTGAGACACTTTCTGACACTCTCTTTGACTCTCTGAATCTCTCTGACACTCTGTGACACTCTCTTTGAATCTCTGAAACTCTCTAAGCCTCTCTGACACTCTGTGGAACACTCTTTGAGTCTCTGAAACTCTCTGACACTCTGTGACATTCTCTTTTACTGTCAGAAACTCTCTTAAACTCTTTGTCACTCTCTGAAACTTATGACACTCACTGACACACTCTGACACTCTCTGACAAACTCTGACACTCTCTGTCTCTCTCTGACAGTCTCTTTGACTCTCAGAAACTCTCCGACACTCTCTGAACCTCTGTGACACTCTCTGACACTCTCTGTCACTCTCTGTCACTCTCTGACACTCTCTGACACTCTCAGACACCCTCAGACACTCTCTGACACACTCAGACACTCTCTGATACTCTCTTTGAATCTCTGAAACTCTCTGACACACTCTGTCACTCTCTGAAACTCCCTGACATTCTCTGACACACTCTGACACTCTCTGACACACTCTGAAGCAATCTGGCACTGTCTGTCTCTCTCTGTCACTCTCTGAAACTCTCTGAAACTCTCTGACCCACTCTGTCACCCTCTGACACTCTCTGACACTCTCTTTGACTCTCAGAAACTCCCGACACTCTGTAACACTCTCTGACACTCTTTGTCACCCTCTGTCACTCCCTGTCACTCTCTGACACTCTCAGACAGTCTCTGAAACTCTCTGAAACTCTCTGACACTCTCTGCCAAACTCTGACACACTCTGTCCCTCTCTAAAACTCTCACACTCTCTCCGACACTCTCTGACACATTCCGTCACTCTCAGTCACTCTCTGTCACTCTATGTCACTCTCTGACACATTCTGACAATCTCAGACAGTCTCATTCATTCTCTGACACTTTACGGAAATCTCTAAAACTCTCTGACACTCTCTGTAACTCTCTGTCACTCTCTGACTCTCTCTGACATTCTCTCAAACACTCACACTCTCGCACTCTCAAACACGTCCTCACAGTCGTTTGAAAATCTCTGACCGTCTCTGACACTCTCAGACAATCTCTGGCACTCTCTGTCACTCTCTGAAACTCACTGACATTCTCTGACATTCTCTGTCACTCTCTGACATTCTCTGACACTCTCTGACACCAACTGTCGCTCTCTGACATGCTCTGTCACTCTCTGGAACTCTCTGACGCTCTCTGACACTCTCAGACAACTCTGAAACTCTCTGACACTCTCTCACATTCTCTGCCACATTCTGACACACTCTGACAATCTCTAAAACTCTCACAATCTCCCTGAAACTCTCTGACACACTCCGTCACTCTCTGTCACTCTTTGACACTCTCTGACGCTCTCAGACAGTCTCAGTCAGTCTCTAACACTCTCCGTAAATCTCTAAAACTCTCTGACACTCTCTGTCACTCTGACTCTCTCTGACAGTCTCTATCACTCTCTGAAACACACACTCTCTCACACTCTCAAGCACGTTCTCATAGTCGTTTGAACATCTCTGACCCTCTCTGGCACTCTCAGACAACCTCTGACACACTGAGACACTTTCTGACACTTTCTGACACTCTCTTTGACTCTCAGAGACTCTCTGACAAACTCAGACACTCTGACACTCCTGACACTCGCTGACACACTCTGAAACTCTCTGACACACTCTGACACTCTCTGTCTCTGTCTGTCACTCTCTTAAACTCTCAGAAACTGTCTAACACTATCTGACACACTCTATCACTCTCTGACAGTCTCTTTGACTCTCAGAAACTCTCCCACACTCTCTGACCCTGTGTGACCCTCTGTGACAGTCTCTGACACTCTCTGTCACTCTCTGACACTCTCTGACACACTCTGTCACCCTATGTCACCCCCTGGCACTCTCTGTCACTCTCTGACAATCTCAGTCAGTCTCTGAAACTCTCTAAAACTCTCTTACACTCTCTGTAACTCTCGATCACTCTCTGACTTTCTCTGACACTCTCTGTCACTCTCTGAAACACTCACACTCTCACACTCACAAACACGTTCTCACAGTCGTTTGCAAATCTCTGACCCTCTCTGACACTCTGAGACAATCTCTGACACTCTTTCGCTCTCTGACATTCTCTGACACTCTCTGACAATCTCTGACATTCTCTGTCACTCTCAGAAACTCTCTGACCCTCTCAGACAATCTCTGAAGCTCTCTGACACTCTCTGACACTCTCTGACATTCTCTGAAACGCTCTGAAATTCTCTGACAATCTCTGACATTCTCTGCCACATTCTGACTCACTCTGTCCCTCTCTAAAACTCTCACACTCTCTCTGACAATCTCTGACACACTCTGTCACTCTCTGTCACTCTCAAACTCTCTCTGACACTCTCAGACAGTCTCAGTCAGTCTCTGACACTCTCCGTAAATCTCTAAAACTCTCTGAATCTCTCTGTCACTCTCTGACACTCTCTGAGACTCTCTGACAGTCTCTCGGTCTCTCAGAAACTCTCCAACAGTCTCTGACCCTCTGTGACTCTCTCTGACTCTCTCTGACACTCTCTGTCACTCTCTGTCACTCTCTGACACTCTCTGACACGCTGTGTCACTCTCTGACACTCTCTGACACCCTCAGACAATCTCTGATACTGTCTGACACACTCTGTCACTCTCTGATACTCTCAGAGAGTCGCTCAAACTCTCTGAAATTCTCTGACACTCTCTGACACTCTCTGCCAAACTCTGACACACTCTGTCCCTCTCTGAAACTCTCACACACTCTCTGACACTCTCTGACACACTCCGTCACTCTCTGACACTCTCTGCAACTCTCTGTCACTCTCTGACACTCTCTGACAGTCTCTGTCACTCTCTGACACTCTCCGTAAATGTCTAAAACTCTCTGACACTCTCTGTCACTCTCTGTCACTCTCTGACTTTCTCTGACAGTCTCTTTGACTCTCAGAAACTCTCCGACACTCTCTGACCCTCTGTGACATTCTCTGACACTCTCTGACACTCTCTGTCACTCTCTGACATTCTCTGAAACACTCACACTCTCACACTCTCACACACGCTCTCACAGTCGTTCAAAATCTCCGTTCCTCTCTGACACTCTCAGACAATGTCTGACACACTCAGACACTGTCTGACTCTCTCATTGATTCTCTAAAACTCTGACACTCTGTGACAATCTCTTTTACTCTCAGACACTCAGTGACACTCTATTTGACTCTCTGAAACACTCTGACACTCTTTGTCACTCTCTGACACTTCCTGACACTCTCTGTCTCTCCCTGTCACTCTCTGAAACTCTCAGAAACTGTCCAAAACTATCTGACACACTCTGTCACTCTCTGTCACTCTCTGTCACTCTCTGACACTCTCTGACACTCTCTGACAGTCTCTTTGACTCTCAGAAACTCTCCGACACTCTCTGTCACTCTCTGTCACTCTCTGACACTCGCTGAAACACTCACACTCTCACACTCACACACACACTCTGACAGTCGTTGAAAATCTCTGATCCTATCTGACACTCTCAGACAATCTCCGATACATTCTGACACTCTCTGTCTCTCTCTGACAGTCTCTTTGACTCTCAGAAACACTCCGACACTCTCTGACCCTCTGTGACACTCTCTGACATTCTCTGAAACACTCACACTCTCACACTCTCATACACGCTCTCACAGTCGTTGTAAATCTCTGATCCTCTCTGACACACTCAGAGACTTTCTGACACTCCCTTTGACTCTTTGAAACTCTCTGAAACTCTTTGACACTCTGTGGCACTCTCCTTGACACTCAGACACTCTCAGACACTCTCAGAAACTCTCTGACACACTCAGACACTCTCTGACATTCTCTGACACTCTCTGACACTCTCTGACAGTCTCTTTGACTCTCAGAAACTCTCCGACACTCTCTGTCACTCTCTGTCACTCTCTGACACTCGCTGAAACACTCACACTCTCACACTCACACACACACTCTGACAGTCGTTGAAAATCTCTGATCCTATCTGACACTCTCAGACAATCTCCGATACATTCTGACACTCTCTGTCTCTCTCTGACAGTCTCTTTGACTCTCAGAAACACTCCGACACTCTCTGACCCTCTGTGACACTCTCTGACATTCTCTGAAACACTCACACTCTCACACTCTCATACACGCTCTCACAGTCGTTGTAAATCTCTGATCCTCTCTGACACACTCAGAGACTTTCTGACACTCCCTTTGACTCTTTGAAACTCTCTGAAACTCTTTGACACTCTGTGGCACTCTCCTTGACACTCAGACACTCTCAGACACTCTCAGAAACTCTCTGACACACTCAGACACTCTCTGACATTCTCTGACACTCTCTGACGCTCTCTGACACTCTCTGACACTCTCTGACACTCTCTGACACTCCCTTTGACTCTCAGAACCTCTCCGAAACTCTGTGACACTTTCGCACACTCTTTGTCACCCTCTGTCACTCCCTGACACTCTCTGTCACTCTCTGAGACTCTCAGACAGTCTCTGAAACTCTCTGAAACTCTCTGACACTCTCTGACACTCTCTGCCAAACTCTGACACACTCTGTCCCTCTCTAAAATTCTCACACTCTCTCCGACACTCTCTGACACACTCCGTCATTCTCTGACACTCTCTGACACTCTCAGAGAGTCTAAGTCATTCTCTGACACTCTTCGGAAATCTATAAAACTCTCGGACACTCTCTGTAACTCTCTGTCACTCTCTGAAACACTCACACTCTCACACTCACAAACACGTTCTCACAGTCGTTTGAAAATGTCTGACCGTCTCTGACTCTCTCAGACAATCTCTGACATTCGCTGTCACTTTCTGACACACTCTGTCACTCTCTGACACTCTCTGACACTCTCTTTGACTCTCAGAATCTCTCCGAATCTCTGTGACACTCTCTCACACTTTCTGTCACCCTCTGTCACTCCCTGACACTCTCTGTCACTGTCTGGCACTCTCAGACTCTCTCCGACACTCTCTGACACTCTCTATCACTCGCTATCACTCTCTGACACTCTCTGACACTCTCAGACAGTCTCAGTCATTCTCTGACACTCTCCGGAAATCTCTAAAACTCTCTGACACTCTCTGTAACTCTCTGTCACTCTCTGACTCTCTCTGACACTCTCTGAAACACTCACACTCTCACACCCTCAAACACGTTCTCACAGTCGTTTGAAAATTTCTGACCGTCTCTGACACTCTCAGACAATCTCTGACACTCGCTGTCACGCTCTGAAACTCTCTGACACTCTCTGACACTCTCTGCCAAACTCTGACACACTCTGTCCCTGTCTAAAATTCTCACACTCTCTCCGACACTCTCTGACACACTCCGTCACTCTCTCTCACTCTCTGACACTCTCTGTCCCTCTCTGACACTCTCTGACACTCTCAGTCATTCTCTGACACTCTCCGGAAATCTCAAAAACTCTCTCTGACAATCTCTGTAACTCTCTGTCACTCTCTGACTCTCTCTGACACTCTCTGAAGCACTCACACTCTCACACCCTCAAACAAGTTCTCACATCGTTTGAAAATTTCTGACCATCTCTGACACTCTCAGACAATCTCTGACACTCGCTGTCACGCTCTGAAACTCTCTGACACTCTCTGACACTCTCTGACATCTCTGTCACTCTCTGACATTCTCTGACACTCTCTGGCACCAACTGTCACTCTCTGACACGCTCTGTCACTCTCTGAAAATCTCTGACACTCTCTGACACTCTCAGACAACTCTGAAACTCTCTGACACTCTCTGACACTCTCTGACACTCTCTGCCAAACTCTGACACACTCTGTCCCTCTCTAAAACTCTCACAATCTCTCCGACACTCTCTGACACACTCCGTCACTCTCTGTCACTCTCTGACACTCTCTGTCCCTCTCTGAGCCTCTCTGACAATCTCAGTCATTCTCTGATACTCTCTTTGACTTTCTGAAACTCTCTGACACACTCTGTCACTCTCTGAAACTCCCTGACATTCTCTGACACACTCTGACACTCTCTGACACACTCTGACGCTCTCTGACACTCTCTGTCTCTCTCTGTCACTCTCTAAAACTCTCTGACACACTCTGTCACCGTCTGACATTCTCTGACACTCTCTGACTCTCAGAAACTCCCGACACTCTGCAACACTCTCTGACACTCTTTGTCACCCTCTGTCACTCCCTGACACTCTCTGTCACTCTCTGACACTCTCAGACAGTCTCTGAAACTCTCTGAACCTCTCTGACACTCTCTGCCAAACTCTGATACACTCTGTCCCTCTCTAAAACTCTCACACTCTCTCCGACACTCTCTGACACATTCAGTCACGCTCTGTCACTCTCTGACACTCTCTGTCCCTCTCTGACACCTTCTGACAATCTCAGACAGTCTCATTCATTCTCTGACACTCTCCGGAAATCTCTAAAACAATCTGACACTCTCTAACTCTCTGTAACTCTCTGTCACTCTCTGACTCTCTCTGACACTCTCTGAAACACTCACACTCTCGCACTCTCAAACACGTTCTCACAGTCGTTTGAAAATTTCTGACCGTCTCTGACACTCTCAGACAATCTCCGACACTCGCTGTCACGCTCTGAAACTCTCTGACACTCTCTGACACTCTCTGACACTCTCTGACACTCTCTGAAACTAACTGTCACTCTCTGACACGCTCAGTCACTCTGTGAAACTCTCTGACACTCTCAGACAACTCTGAAACTCTCTGACACTCTCCGACACTCTCTGTCACATTCTGACACACTATGACCCTCTCTAAAACTCTCATAATCTCTCTGACACTCTCTGACACACTCCGTCACTCTATGTCACTCTCTGACACACTCTGACGCTCTCACACAGTCTCAGTCAGTCTCTGACACTCTCCGTCAATCTCTAAAACTCTCTGACACTCTCTGTCACTCTCTGACTCTCTCTGGCACTCTCTGTCACTCTCTGAAACACTCACACTCTCCCACTTTCAAGCACGTTCTCATAGTCGTTTGAAAGTCTCTGATCCTCTCTGAAACTCTCACACAACCTCTGACACACTGAGACACTTTCTGACACTCTCTTTGACTCTCTGAATCTCTCTGACACTCTGTGACACTCTCTTTGAATCTCTGAAACTCTCTAAGCCTCTCTGACACTCTGTGGAACACTCTTTGAGTCTCTGAAACTCTCTGACACTCTGTGACACTCTCTTTTACTGTCAGAAACTCTCTTAAACTCTTTGTCACTCTCTGAAACTTATGACACTCACTGACACACTCTGACACTCTCTGACAAACTCTGACACTCTCTGTCTCTCTCTGACAGTCTCTTTGACTCTCAGAAACTTTCCGACACTCTCTGAACCTCTGTGACACTCTCTGACACTCTCTGTCACTCTCTGTCACTCTCTGTCACTCTCTGACACTCTCTGACACTCTCAGACACCCTCAGACACTCTCTGACACACTCAGACACTCTCTGATACTCTCTTTGAATCTCTGAAACTCTCTGACACACTCTGTCACTCTCTGAAACTCCCTGACATTCTCTGACACACTCTGACACTCTCTGACACACTCTGAAGCAATCTGGCACTGTCTGTCTCTCTCTGTCACTCTCTGAAACTCTCTGAAACTCTCTGACCCACTCTGTCACCCTCTGACACTCTCTGACACTCTCTTTGACTCTCAGAAACTCCCGACACTCTGTAACACTCTCTGACACTCTTTGTCACCCTCTGTCACTCCCTGACACTCCCTGACACTCTCTGTCACTCTCTGACACTCTCAGACAGTCTCTGAAACTCTCTGAAACTCTCTGACACTCTCTGCCAAACTCTGACACACTCTGTCCCTCTCTAAAACTCTCACACTCTCTCCGACACTCTCTGACACATTCCGTCACTCTCAGTCACTCTCTGTCACTCTATGTCACTCTCTGACACATTCTGACAATCTCAGACAGTCTCATTCATTCTCTGACACTTTACGGAAATCTCTAAAACTCTCTGACACTCTCTGTAACTCTCTGTCACTCTCTGACTCTCTCTGACATTCTCTCAAACACTCACACTCTCGCACTCTCAAACACGTTCTCACAGTCGTTTGAAAATCTCTGACCGTCTCTGACACTCTCAGACAATCTCTGGCACTCTCTGTCACTCTCTGAAACTCACTGACATTCTCTGACATTCTCTGTCACTCTCTGACATTCTCTGACACTCTCTGACACCAACTGTCGCTCTCTGACATGCTCTGTCACTCTCTGGAACTCTCTGACGCTCTCTGACACTCTCAGACAACTCTGAAACTCTCTGACACTCTCTCACATTCTCTGCCACATTCTGACACACTCTGACAATCTCTAAAACTCTCACAATCTCCCTGAAACTCTCTGACACACTCCGTCACTCTCTGTCACTCTTTGACACTCTCTGACGCTCTCAGACAGTCTCAGTCAGTCTCTAACACTCTCCGTAAATCTCTAAAACTCTCTGACACTCTCTGTCACTCTGACTCTCTCTGACAGTCTCTATCACTCTCTGAAACACACACTCTCTCACACTCTCAAGCACGTTCTCATAGTCGTTTGAACATCTCTGACCCTCTCTGGCACTCTCAGACAACCTCTGACACACTGAGACACTTTCTGACACTTTCTGACACTCTCTTTGACTCTCAGAGACTCTCTGACAAACTCAGACACTCTGACACTCTCATTGACTTTCTGAAACCTCTCTGACACTCTCTGACACTCTCAAACACACTCAGTCACTCTCTGACACACTCTGTCACTCTCTGTCACTCTCTGTCACCCTCTGACACTCTCTGTCACTCTCTTTGACTCTCAGAAACTCTCCGACACTCTGTGACACTCTCTGACACTCTTTGTCACCCTCTGTCACTCCCTGACACTCTCTGTCACTCTCTGACTCTCTCTGACACTCTCTGAAACACTCACACTCTCACACTCTCAGACACGTTCTCAGTCGTTTGAAAATCTCTGACCGTGTCTGACACTCTCAGACAAACTCTGACACTCTCTGTCACTCTCTGAAACTCTCCGACACTCTCTGACACTCTCTGACACTCTCTGACTCTCTCTGACACTCTCTGTCACTCTCTGAAACATTCACACTCTCACACTCTCAAGCACGTTCTCATCGTCGTTTGAACATCTCTGACCCTCTCTGGCACTCTCAGACAACCTCTGACACACTCAGGCACTTTCTGACACTTTCTGACACTCTCTTTGACTCTCAGAGACTCTCTGACACACTCAGACACTCTGACACTCTCTTTGACTCTCTGAAAATCTCTGACACTCTGTGGCACTTTCTGTCACTCTCTGACATTGTCAGACACTGTCAGACGATCTCTGTCACTCTGTGAAACTCTCAGAGACTCTCTGACACTCTCTGTCACTTACAGACACTCTCTGTCACTCTCTGAAACTCTCTGTCACTCCGTGACACTCTCTGACACTCTCTGACTCTCTCTGACACTCTCTGAAACACTCACACTCTCACACTCTCAAACACGTTCTCACAGTCGCTTGAAAATCTCTGACCGTCTCTGACACTCTCAGACAATCTCTGACACTCTCTGTCACTGTCTGAAACTCTCCAACACTCTCTGACACTCTCTGACACTCTCTATCACTCTCTGACTCTCTCTGACACTCTCTGTCACTCTCTGAAACATTCACACTCTCACACTCTCAAGCACGTTCTCATAGTCGTTTGAACATCTCTGACCCTCTCTGGCACTCTCAGACAACCTCTGACACACTCAGACACTGTCTGACACTTTCTGACACTCTCTTTGACTCTCAGAGACTCCCTGACACACTCAGACACTCTGACACTCCCTTTGACTCTCTGAAAATCTCTGACACTCTGTGACACTTTCTTTGACTTCCTGAAACTCTCTGACACTCTCTGACACACTCTGTCACTCTCTGACATTGTCAGACACTGTCAGACAATCTCTGCCACTCTGTGAAACTCTCAGAGACTCTCTGACACTCTCTGTCACTTACAGACACTCTCTGTCACTCTCTGAAACTCTCTGTCACTCTCTTTGACTCTCAGAAACTCTCCGAAACTCTGTGACACTCTCTGACACTCTTTGTCACCCTCTCTCACTCCCTGACACTCTCTGTCACTCTCTGACTCTCTCTGACACTCTCTGAAACGCTCACACTCTCACACTCTCAAACACGGTCTCAGAGTCGTTTGAAAATCTCTGACCGTCTCTGACACTCTCAGACAATCTCTGACACTCTCTGTCACTCTCTGAAACTCTCTGACACTCTCTGACACTCTCTGCCAAACTCTGACACACTCTGTCCCTGTCTAAAACTCTCACACTCTCTCCGACACTCTCTGACACTCTCTATCACTCTCTATCACTCTCTGACACTCTCTCTAACTCTCAGACAGTCTCAGTCATTCTCTGACACTCTCCGGAAATCTCTAAAACTCTCTGACACTCTCTGTAACTCTCTGTCACTCTCTGACTCTCTCTGACACTCTCTGAAACACTCACACTCTCACACCCTCAAACACGTTCTCACAGTCGTTTGAAAATTTCTGACCGTCTCTGACACTCTCAGACAATCTCTGACACTCGCTGTCACGCTCTGAAACTCTCTGACACTCTCTGACACTCTCTGCCAAACTCTGACACACTCTGTCCCTGTCTAAAACTCTCACACTCTCTCCGACACTCTCTGACACACTCCGTCACTCTCTCTCACTCTCTGACACTCTCTGTCCCTCTCTGACACTCTCTGACACTCTCATTCATTCTCTGACACTCTCCGGAAATCTCGAAAACTCTCTCTGACAATCTCTGTAACTCTCTGTCACTCTCTGACTCTCTCTGACACTCTCTGAAGCACTCACACTCTCACACCCTCAAACAAGTTCTCACATCGTTTGAAAATTTCTGACCATCTCTGACACTCTCAGATAATCTCTGACACTCGCTGTCACGCTCTGAAACTCTCTGACACTCTCTGACACTCTCTGACATCTCTGTCACTCTCTGACATTCTCTGACACTCTCTGGCACCAACTGTCACTCTCTGACACGCTCTGTCACTCTCTGAAAATCTCTGACACTCTCAGACACTCTCAGACAACTCTGAAACTCACTGACACTCTCTGACACTCTCTGACACTCTCTGCCAAACTCTGACACACTCTGTCCCTCTCTAAAACTCTCACAATCTCTCCGACACTCTCTGACACACTCCGTCACTCTCTGTCACTCTCTGACACTCTCTGTCCCTCTCTGAGACTCTCTGACAATCTCAGTCATTCTCTGACACTCTCCGGAAATCTCTAAAACTCTCTGACAATCTCTGTAACTCTCTGTCACTCTTTGACTCTCTCTGACACTCCCTGAAACACTCACACTCTCACACTCTCAAGCACGTTCTCATAGTCGTTTGAAAGTCTCTGATCCTCTCTGAAACTCTCAGACAACCTCTGACACACTGAGACACTTTCTGACACTTTCTGACACACTCTTTGACTCTCAGAGTCTCTCTGACACTCTGTGACACTCTCTTTGACTCTCTGAAACTCTCTTAAACTCTCTGACACTCTGTGACCCTCTGTGACACTCTCCGACACTCTCTGTCACTCTCTGTCACTCTCTGTCACTCTCTGACACTCTCAGACACTCTCAGACACTCTCAGACACTCTCTGACACACTCAGACACTCTCTGATACTCTCTTTGACTCTCTGAAACTCTCTGACACACTCTGTCACTCTCTGAAACTCCCTGACATTCTCTGACACTCTCTGACACACTCTGACACTAACTGTCACTCTCTGACACGCTCTGTCACTCTGTGAAACTCTCTGACACACTCTGTCACCGTCTGACACTCTCTGGCACTATCTTTGACTCTCAAAAACTCCCGACACTCTGTAACACTCTCTGACACTCTTTGTCACCCTCTGTCACTCCCTGACACTCTCTGTCACTCTCTGACACTCTCAGACAGTCTCTGAAACTCTCTGAACCTCTCTGACACTCTCTGCCAAACTCTGATACACTCTATCCCTCTCTAAAACTCTCACACTCTCTCCGACACTCTCTGACACATTCCGTCACTCTCTGTAACTCTCTGTCACTCTCTGACTCACTCTGACACTCTCTGAAACACTCACACTCTCGCACTCTCAAACACGTTCTCACAGTCGTTTGAAAATTTCTGACCGTCTCTGACACTCTCAGACAATCTCTGACACTCGCTGTCTCGCTCTGAAACCCTCTGACACTCTCTGACACTCTCTGACACTCTCTGACACTAACTGTCACTCTCTGCCACGCACTGTCACTCTGTGAAACTCTCTGACACTCTCTGACACTCTCAGACAACTCTCCGTCACCTTCTGACACACTATGACCCTCTCTAAAACTCTCACAATCTCTCTGACACTCTCTGATACACTCCGTCACTCTATGTCACTCTCTGACACACTCTGACGCTCTTATACAGTCTCAGTCAGTCTCTGACACTCTCCGTAAATCTCTAAAACTCTCTGACACTCTCTGTCACTCTCTGTCACTCGCTGGCACTGTCTGTCACTCTCTGATACACTCACACTCTCACACTTTCAAGCACGTTCTCATAGTCGTTTGAAAGTCTCTGATCCTCTCTGAAACTCTCAGACAACCTCTGACACACTCAGACACTTTCTGAAACTTTCTGACACTCTCTTTGACTCTCAGAGACTCTCTGACACACTCAGACACTCTGACACTCTCTTTGACACTCTGAAACTCTCTGACACTCTGTGACACTCTCTTTGACTCTCTGAAATTCTCTAAAACTCTCTGACACTCTGTGGAACTCTCTTTGAGTTTCTGAAACTCTCTGACACTCTGTGACACTCTCTTTTACTATCGGAAACTCTCTGAAACTCTTTGTCACTCTCTGACACTTATGACACTCACTGACACACTCTGACACTCTCTGACAAACTCTGACACTCTCTGTCTCTCTCTGACAGTCTCTGACCCTCTCTGACCCTCTGTGACACTCTCTGACCCTCTCTGTCACTCTCTGTCACTCTCTGACACTCTCAGACACCCTCAGACACTCTCTGACACACTCAGGCACTCTCTGATACAATCGTTGAGCTTCTGAAACTCTGTGACACACTCTGTCACTCTCTGAAACTCCCTGACATTCTCTGACACTCCCTGAAGCACTCTGACACTGTCTGTCTCTCTCTGTCACTCTCTGAAACTCTCTGAAACTCTCTGACACACTCTGTCACCCTCTGACACTCTCTGACACTCTCGTTGACTCTCAGAAACTCCCGACACTCTGTAACACTCTCTGACACTCTTTGTCAGCCTCTGTCACTCCCTGACACTCTATGTCACTCTCTGAATATCTCAGACAGTCTCTGAAACTCTCTGACACTCTCTGCCAAACTCTGACACACTCTGTCCATCTCTAAAACTCTCACACTCTCTCCGACACTCTCTGACACATTCCGACACTCTCTGTCACTGTCTGACACTCTCTGTCACTCTCTGACACCTTCTGACAATCTCAGACAGTCTCAGTCATTCGCTGACACTCTACGGACATCTCCAAAACTCTCTGACACTCTCTGTAACTCTCTGACAGTCTCTTTGACTCTCAGAAACTCTCCGACTCTCTCTGACCCTCTGTGACACTCTCTGACACTCTCTGTCACTCTCTGTCACTCTCTGACACTCTCAGACACTCTCAGACACACTCAGACACACTCTGATACTCTCTTTGACTTTCTGAAACTCTCTGACACACTCTGTCACTCTCTGAAACTCCCTGACATTCTCTGACACACTCTGACACTCTCTGACACACTCTGACGCTCTCTGACACTCTCTGTCTCTCTCTGTCACTCTCTAAAACTCTCTGACACACTCTGTCACCGTCTGACATTCTCTGACACTCTCTTTGACTCTCAGAAACTCCCGACACTCTGCAACACTCTCTGACACTCTTTGTCACCCTCTGTCACTCCATGACACTCTCTGTCACTCTCTGACACTCTCAGACAGTCTCTGAAACTCTCTGAACCTCTCTGACACTCTCTGCCAAACTCTGATACACTCTGTCCCTCTCTAAAACTCTCACACTCTCTCCGACACTCTCTGACACATTCCGTCACGCTCTGTCACTCTCTGACACTCTCTGTCCCTCTCTGACACCTTCTGACAATCTCAGACAGTCTCATTCATTCTCTGACACTCTCCGGAAATCTCTAAAACACTCTGACACTCTCTAACTCTCTGTAACTCTCTGTCACTCTCTGACTCTCTCTGACACTCTCTGAAACACTCACACTCTCGCACTCTCAAACACGTTCTCACAGTCGTTTGAAAATTTCTGACCGTCTCTGACACTCTCAGACAATCTCCGACACTCGCTGTCACGCTCTGAAACTCTCTGACACTCTCTGACACTCTCTGACACTCTCTGACACTCTCTGAAACTAACTGTCACTCTCTGACACGCTCAGTCACTCTGTGAAACTCTCTGACACTCTCAGACAACTCTGAAACTCTCTGACACTCTCCGACACTCTCTGTCACATTCTGACACACTATGACCCTCTCTAAAACTCTCATAATCTCTCTGACACTCTCTGACACACTCCGTCACTCTATGTCACTCTCTGACACACTCTGACGCTCTCACACAGTCTCAGTCAGTCTCTGACACAATCCGTCAATCTCTAAAACTCTCTGACACTCTCTGTCACTCTCTGACTCTCTCTGGCACTCTCTGTCACTCTCTGAAACACTCACACTCTCCCACTTTCAAGCACGTTCTCATAGTCGTTTGAAAGTCTCTGATCCTCTCTGAAACTCTCACACAACCTCTGACACACTGAGACACTTTCTGACACTCTCTTTGACTCTCTGAATCTCTCTGACACTCTCTTTGAATCTCTGAAACTCTCTAAGCCTCTCTGACACTCTGTGGAACACTCTTTGAGTCTCTGAAACTCTCTGACACTCTGTGACACTCTCTTTTACTGTCAGAAACTCTCTTAAACTCTTTGTCACTCTCTGAAACTTATGACACTCACTGACACACTCTGACACTCTCTGACAAACTCTGACACTCTCTGTCTCTCTCTGACAGTCTCTTTGACTCTCAGAAACTCTCCGACACTCTCTGAACCTCTGTGACACTCTCTGACACTCTCTGTCACTCTCTGTCACTCTCTGACACTCTCTGACACTCTCAGACACCCTCAGACACTCTCTGACACACTCAGACACTCTCTGATACTCTCTTTGAATCTCTGAAACTCTCTGACACACTCTGTCACTCTCTGAAACTCCCTGACATTCTCTGACACACTCTGACACTCTCTGACACACTCTGAAGCAATCTGGCACTGTCTGTCTCTCTCTGTCACTCTCTGAAACTCTCTGAAACTCTCTGTGACTCTCAGAAACTCCCGACACTCTGTAACACTCTCTGACACTCTTTGTCACCCTCTGTCACTCCCTGACACTCTCTGTCACTCTCTGACACTTTCAGACAGTCTCTGAAACTCTCTGAAACTCTCTGACACTCTCTGCCAAACTCTGACACACTCTGTCCCTCTCTAAAACTCTCACACTCTCTCCGACACTCTCTGACACATTCCGTCACTCTCAGTCACTCTCTGTCACTCTATGTCACTCTCTGACACATTCTGACAATCTCAGACAGTCTCATTCATTCTCTGACACTTTACGGAAATCTCTAAAACTCTCTGACACTCTCTGTAACTCTCTGTCACTCTCTGACTCTCTCTGACATTCTCTCAAACACTCACACTCTCGCACTCTCAAACACGTCCTCACAGTCGTTTGAAAATCTCTGACCGTCTCTGACACTCTCAGACAATCTCTGGCACTCTCTGTCACTCTCTGAAACTCACTGACATTCTCTGACATTCTCTGTCACTCTCTGACATTCTCTGACACTCTCTGACACCAACTGTCGCTCTCTGACATGCTCTGTCACTCTCTGGAACTCTCTGACGCTCTCTGACACTCTCAGACAACTCTGAAACTCTCTGACACTCTCTCACATTCTCTGCCACATTCTGACACACTCTGACAATCTCTAAAACTCTCACAATCTCCCTGAAACTCTCTGACACACTCCGTCACTCTCTGTCACTCTTTGACACTCTCTGACGCTCTCAGACAGTCTCAGTCAGTCTCTAACACTCTCCGTAAATCTCTAAAACTCTCTGACACTCTCTGTCACTCTGACTCTCTCTGACAGTCTCTATCACTCTCTGAAACACACACTCTCTCACACTCTCAAGCACGTTCTCATAGTCGTTTGAACATCTCTGACCCTCTCTGGCACTCTCAGACAACCTCTGACACACTGAGACACTTTCTGACACTTTCTGACACTCTCTTTGACTCTCAGAGACTCTCTGACAAACTCAGACACTCTGACACTCTCATTGACTTTCTGAAACCTCTCTGACACTCTCTGACACTCTCAAACACACTCAGTCACTCTCTGACACACTCTGTCACTCTCTGTCACCCTCTGACACTCTCTGTCACTCTCTTTGACTCTCAGAAACTCTCCGACACTCTGTGACACTCTCTGACACTCTTTGTCACCCTCTGTCACTCCCTGACACTCTCTGTCACTCTCTGACTCTCTCTGACACTCTCTGAAACACTCACACTCTCACACTCTCAGACACGTTCTCACAGTCGTTTGAAAATCTCTGACCGTGTCTGACACTCTCAGACAAACTCTGACACTCTCTGTCACTCTCTGAAACTCTCCGACACTCTCTGACACTCTCTGACACTCTCTGACTCTCTCTGACACTCTCTGTCACTCTCTGAAACATTCACACTCTCACACTCTCAAGCACGTTCTCATAGTCGTTTGAACATCTCTGACCCTCTCTGGCACTCTCAGACAACCTCTGACACACTCAGGCACTTCCACACACTTTCTGACACTCTCTTTGACTCTCAGAGACTCTCTGACACACTCAGACACTCTGACACTCTCTTTGACTCTCTGAAAATCTCTGACACTCTGTGACACTTTCTGTCACTCTCTGACATTGTCAGACACTGTCAGACGATCTCTGTCACTCTGTGAAACTCTCAGAGACTCTCTGACACTCTCTGTCACTTACAGACACTCTCTGTCACTCTCTGAAACTCTCTGTCATTCCGTGACACTCTCTGACACTCTCTGACTCTCTCTGTCACTGTCTGAAACTCTCCAACACTCTCTGACACTCTCTGACACTCTCTGTCACTCTCTGACTCTCTCTGACACTCTCTGTCATTCTCTGAAACATTCACACTCTCACACTCTCAAGCACGTTCTCATAGTCGTTTGAACATCTCTGACCCTCTCTGGCACTCTCAGACAACCTCTGACACACTCAGACACTTTCTGACACTTTCTGACACTCTCTTTGACTCTCAGAGACTCCCTGACACACTCAGACACTCTGACACTCTCTTTGACTCTCTGAAAATCTCTGACACTCTGTGACACTTTCTTTGACTTCCTGAAACTCTCTGACACTCTCTGACACACTCTGTCACTCTCTGACATTGTCAGACACTGTCAGACAATCTCTGTCACTCTGTGAAACTCTCAGAGACTCTCTGACACTCTCTGTCACTTACAGACACTCTCTGTCACTCTCTGAAACTCTCTGTCACTCTCTTTGACTCTCAGAAACTCTCCGACACTCTGTGACACTCTCTGACACTCTTTGACACCCTCTGTCACTCCCTGACACTCTCTGTCACTCTCTGACTCTCTCTGACACTCTCTGAAACGCTCACACTCTCACACTCTCAAACACGGTCTCAGAGTCGTTTGAAAATCTCTGACCGTCTCTGACACTCTCAGACAATCTCTGACACTCTCTGTCACTCTCTGAAACTCTCCGACACTCTCTGACACTCTCTGACACTCTCTGTCATTCTCTGACATTCTCTGACACTCTCAGAAAACTCTGAAACTCTCTGACACTCTCTGACACTCTCTGTCACATTCTGACACATTCTGACCCTCTCTCTAACTCTCACAATCTCTCTGACACTCTCAAACACACTCTGTCACTCTCTGTCACTCTCTGACACTCTCTGATGCTCTCAGACAATCTCAGCCAGTCTCTGACACTCTCCGTAAATCTCTAAAACTCTCTGACACTCTCTGTCACTCTCTGTCACTCTCTGACTCTCTCTGACCCTCTCTGACGTTCTCAGACAACCTCTGACACACTCAGACACTTTCTGCCACTTTCTGACACTCTCTTTGTCTCTCAGAGTCTCTCTGACACATTCAGACACTCTGACACTCTCTTTGACTCTCTGGCACTCTCTGACACTCTCTGACACTCTCTTTGACTCTCTGAAACTCTCTGACACTCTCTGTCCCTCTCTGACACTCTCTGACTCTCTCTGTCCCTCTCTGACACTCTCTGACTCTCTCTGACACTCTCTGGCACTCTCTGACACTCTGTTTGACTCTCTGAAACTCTCTGACACTCTCTGTCCCTCTCTCACACTCTCTGACACTCTTTGACACTCTCTGACACGCTCTGACACTCTCTGACACTCTCAGACAGTCTCTGAAATTCTCTGAAATTCTCAGACACTCTCTCATACTCTCTGCCACACTCTGACACTCTCTGTCCCTCTCTGAAACTCTCACACTCTCTCTGACACTCTCTGACACACTCCGTCACTCTCTGTCACTCTCTGACACTCTCTGTCACTCTCTGACACTCTCTGACAGTCTCAGTCAGTCTCTGACAGTCTCCGTCAATCTCTAAAACTCTCTGACACTCTCTGTCTCTCTCTGACACTCTCTGACACACTCTTTGACTCTCTGAAACTCTCAGACACTCTTTGTCACTCTCTGAAACTCCCAGACAATCTCTGACACACTCTGACACTCTCTGTAACACTCTGTCACTGTCTGACACTACCTGTCACTCTCTGACACCCTCTGACACTCTCTGACACTCTCTGTCACTCTCTGAAATTCTCTGACACTCTCTGAGACTCACTGACACTCTCTGTCACTCTCTGACACTCTCTGACACTACCTGTTACTCTCTGACACTCTCTGACACTCTCTGACACTCTCTGACACACTCTGCCACTCTCTGACATTCTCTGACACTCTCTGAAACTCTCAGACAGTCTCAGTCAGTCTCTGACACTCTCCGTAAATCTCTAAATATCTCTGACACTCTCTGTCACTCTCTGTCACTCTCTGTCACTCTCTGTCACTCTCTGACTATCTCTGACACTCTCTGTCAATCTCTGAAACATTCACACTCTCACACTCTCAAGCACGTTCTCATAGTCGTTTGAACATCTCTGACCCTCTCTGACACTCTCAGACAACCTCTGAAACACTCAGACACTTTCTGACACTTTCTGACACTCTCTTTGACTCTCTGAGACTCTCTGACACACTCAGACATTCTGACACTCTCTTTGACTCTCTGAAAATCTCTGACACTCTGTGACACTCTCTTTGACTTTCTGAAACTGTCTGAGACTCTCTGTCAATCGGTGAAACTCTCTGACACTCTCTGATCCACTCTGACACACTCTGACAATCTCTGACACTCTCTGACACTCTCAGACAATCTCTGACACTCTCACACAATCTCTGAAACTCTCTGACACTTTCTGACACACTCTGTCACTTTCCGACACTCTCAGACAGTCTCTGAATCTATCTGAAATTCTCTGTCACTCTCTGACAGTCTCAGTCAGTCTCTGACACTCAGCAAATCTCTAAAACTCACTGACATTCTCTGTCACTCTCTGTCACTCTCTGACTGTCTCTGACACTCTCTGTCACTCTCTGAAACACTCACACTCTCACACTCTCAAGCACGTTCTCATAATCGTTTGAAAATCTCTGACGCTCTCTGGCACTCTCAGACAACCTGTGACACACTCACACACTTTCTGACTCTTTTTGACACTCTCTTTGACTCTCCGAGACTCTCTGACTTACTCTGACACTCTGTGACACTCTCTTTGACTCTCAGACATTCTCAGACACTCTCTGACACTCTCTTTGACTCTCTGAAACTCTCTAAAATTATCTGACACTCTGTGACATTCTCTTTGACTCTCTGAAACTCTCTGACACTCTTTGTCACTCGGTGACACTTCCTCACACTCTCTGACACACTCTGACACACTCTGACACTCTCTGACACACTCTGACACTCTCTGTCTCTCTCTGTCACTCTCTGAAACTCGCAGAAACTGTCTGACACTCTCTGACACACTCTGTCACTATCTGATCCTTTCTGTCACTCTCTGTCTCTCTCTGTCTCTCGCTGAAACTCTCTTAAACACTCACACACTAGCTCTCACACACACTCTCACAGTCATTGAAAATCTCAGATCCTCTCTGACACTCTCAGACAATCTCTGACACATTCAGACACTTTCTTTCACCCTCTGACACCAGGGCTATTGTTCCTGAAATTGTTCATCCAGAGCAACACCAGGGCTATTGTTCCTGAGACTGTTCATGCACATCAACACCAGGGCTATTGTTCCTGAAATTGTTCATCCACATCAACACCAGGGCTATTGTTCCTGAGAATGTTTATCCACATCAACACCAAAGCTATTGTTCCTGAGACTGTTCATCCACAGCTATTGTTCCTGAGAATGTTCATCCACATCAACACCAGGGCTGTTGTACCTGTGAATGGTCATCCACATCAACACCAGCGCTATTGTTACTGAGAATGTTCACCCAAATCAACACCAGGGCTATTGTTCCTCAGTCTGTTCATCCACATCAACATCAGGGCTATTGTTCCTGAGACTGTTCATCCACATCAACACCAGGGCTATTGTTCCTGAGAATGTTCATCCACATCAACACCAGGTCTATTGTTCCTGAAATTGTTCATCCACATCAACACCAGGGCTATTGTTACTGAAAATGTTCATTCACATCATCTCCAGGGCTACTGTTCCTGAGACTGTATATCCACATCAACACCAAAGCGATTGTTCCTGAAAATGTTCATCCACCTCAACATCAGGGCCATTTTTCCTGAGAATGTTCATCCACATCAACACCAGGACTATTGTTCCTGAGACTGTACATCCACATCAACACCAGGGCTATTGTTCCTGAGACTGTTTATTCCCATCAAAACCAGGGCTATTGTTCCAAAGACTGTTCATCCACATCAACACCAGGACTATTGTTCCTGTGACTGTTCATCCACATCAGCACCAGGGCTATTGTTCCTGAGACTGTTCATTCCCATCAACACCAAGTCTATTGTTCCTGAGACTGCTCATCCACATCAACACCAGAACTATTGTTCCTGAGACTGTTCATCCATATCAACAGCAAGGCTATCGTTCCTGAAAATGTTTATCCAAATCAACACCAGGGCTTTGTTCCTGAGAATGTTCATCCACATCAACACCAGAGCTATTGTTCCTGAGACTGTTCATCCACATCAACACCAGGGCTACAGTTCCTGACAATGTTCATACACATCAACACCAGAACCATTGTTCCTGAGACTGTTCATCCATATCTACAACAGGGCTATTGTTCCTAAAAATGTTCATCCACATCAACACCAGGGCTATTGTTCCTGAGACTGTACATCCACATCAACATCAGGGCTATTTTTCCTGAGACAGGTCATTCCCATCAAAACCAGCGCTATTGTTAAAGCAACTGTTCATCCACATCAACACCAGGGCTATTGTTCCTGAGAATGTTTATCCACATCAACACCAAAGCTATTGTTCCTGAGACTCTTCAGCCACAGCTATTGTTCCTGAGAATGTTCATCCACATCAACACCAGGGATATTGCAGTGTGAATGTTCATCCACATCAACACCAGCGCTATTGTTCCTGAGAATGTTCACCCAAATCAACACCAGGGCTATTGTTCCTCAGTCTGTTCATCCACATCAACATCAGGGCTATTGTTCCTGAGACTGTTCATCCACATCAACACCAGGGCTATTGTTCCTGAGACTGTTCATCCACATCAACACCAGGGTTATTGTTCCTGAAATTGTTCATCCACAAAAACACCAGGGCTATTGTTTCTGAGACTTTCATCCACATCAACACCAGGGCTATTTTTCCTGAAAATGTTCATTCACATCATCTCCAGAGCTACTGTTCCTGAGACTGTTCATCCACATCAAAACCAGGGCTATTGTTCCAAAGACTGTTCATCCACATCAACACCAGGACTATTGTTCCTGTGACTGTTCATCCACATCAGCACCAGGGCTATTGTTCCTGAGACTGTTCATTCCCATCAACACCAAGTCTATTGTTCCTGAGACTGTTAATCCATATCAACACCAGAGCTATTGTTCCTGAGACTGCTCATCCACATCAACACCAGAACTATTGTTCCTGAGACTGTTCATCCATATCAACAGCAAGGCTATCGTTCCTGAAAATGTTTATCCAAATCAACGCCAGGGCTTTGTTCCTGAGAATGTTCATCCACATCAACACCAGAGCTATTGTTCCTGAGACTGTTCATCCACATCAACACCAGGGCTACAGTTCCTGACAATGTTCATACACATCAACACCAGAACCATTGTTCCTGAGACTGTTCATCCATATCTACAACAGGGCTATTGTTCCTAAAAATGTTCATCCACATCAACACCAGGGCTATTGTTCCTGAGACTGTACATCCACATCAACATCAGGGCTATTTTTCCTGAGACAGGTCATTCCCATCAAAACCAGCGCTATTGTTAAAGCAACTGTTCATCCACATCAACACCAGGGCTATTGTTCCTGAGAATGTTTATCCACATCAACACCAAAGCTATTGTTCCTGAGACTCTTCAGCCACAGCTATTGTTCCTGAGAATGTTCATCCACATCAACACCAGGGATATTGCAGTGTGAATGTTCATCCACATCAACACCAGCGCTATTGTTCCTGAGAATGTTCACCCAAATCAACACCAGGGCTATTGTTCCTCAGTCTGTTCATCCACATCAACATCAGGGCTATTGTTCCTGAGACTGTTCATCCACATCAACACCAGGGCTATTGTTCCTGAGACTGTTCATCCACATCAACACCAGGGTTATTGTTCCTGAAATTGTTCATCCACAAAAACACCAGGGCTATTGTTTCTGAGACTTTCATCCACATCAACACCAGGGCTATTTTTCCTGAAAATGTTCATTCACATCATCTCCAGAGCTACTGTTCCTGAGACTGTTCATCCACATCAAAACCAGGGCTATTGTTCCAAAGACTGTTCATCCACATCAACACCAGGACTATTGTTCCTGTGACTGTTCATCCACATCAGCACCAGGGCTATTGTTCCTGAGACTGTTCATTCCCATCAACACCAAGTCTATTGTTCCTGAGACTGTTAATCCATATCAACACCAGAGCTATTGTTCCTGAGACTGCTCATCCACATCAACACAAGAACTATTGTTCCTGAGACTGTACATCCATATCAACAGCAAGGCTAAAGTTCCTGAAAATGTTTATCCAAATCCACACCAGGGCTATTGTTCCTGAGAATGTTCATCCACATCAACACCAGGGCTACAGTTCCTGCGAATGTTCATGCACATCAACAACAGGACTATTTTTCCTGAGACTGTTCATCCACATCAACACCAGAACCATTGTTCCTGAGACTGTTCATCCACATCAATAACAGGGCTATTGTTCCTGAGGATGTTTATCCACATCAACACCAAAGCTGTTGTTCCTGAGACTGTTCATCCATATCATCAACAGGGCTATTGTTCCTAAAAATGTTCATCCACATCAACACCAGGGCTATTGTTCCTGAGACTGTACATCCACATCAACACCAGGACTATTGTTCCTGAGACTGTACATCCACATCAACATCAGGGCTATTCTTCCTGAGACAGGTCATTCCCATCAAAACCAGGGCTATTGTTAATGCAACTGTTCATCCACATCAACACCAGGGCTATTGTTCCTGAGGCTGTTGATTCCGATCAACACCAATGCCATTGATCCTGAGACTGTTCATTCCCATCAACACCAGGGCTATTGTTCCTGAAAATGTTCTTCCACATCAAAACCAGGGCTATTGTTCCTGAGAATGTTCATAAACATCAACACCAGGAATATTGTTCCTGAGACTGTACATCAACATCAACACCAGGGCTATTGTACCTGCGACTGTTCATCCACATCAACACCAGGGCTATTCTTCCTGAGACTGTTCATTCACATCAACACCAGAGCTATTGTTCCTGAGAATGTTCATACACATCAACACCAGGACTTTCGTTCCTGAGACTGTACATCCACATCGACACCAGGGCTTTTGTTCCTGCCACTGTTCATCCGCATCAACAACAGAGCTACTGTTCCTGAGACTGTTCATTCACATCAACACCAGGACTATTGTTCCTGAGACTGTACATCCACATCAACACAATGGCTATTGTTCCTGAGAATGTTCATGAACATCAACACCAGGACTATTGTTCCTGAGACTGTACATCACATCAACACCAAGGCTATTGTTCCTGCGACTGTTCATCCACATCAACAACGGAGCTATTATTCCAGAGACTGTTCATTCACATCAACACCAGGACTATTGTTCCTGCGACTGTTCATCCACATCAACACCAGAGCAATTGTTCCTGAGACTGTACATCCACATCAACACCAGAGCTATTGTTCCTGAGACTGTTCATTCACATCAAAACCAGAGCTATTGTTCCTGAGACTGTTCATTCACATCAACACCAGACTATTGTTCCTGAGACTGTTCATCCATATCAACACCAGGGCTGTTCTTCCTGAGAATGTTTATCCACATCAACACCAAAGCTAATGTTCCTGACACTGTTCATCCATATCTACACCAGGGCTATTGTTCCTAAAAATGTTCATTAAAATCAATTCCAGGGCTATTTTTCCTGAGTATGTTTATCCACATCAACACCAGGACTATTGTTCCTGAGACTGTACAACTACATCAACATCAGGGCTATTGTTCCTGAGACTGGTCATTCCCATTAAAAACAGGGCTATTGTTCCTGCAACTGTTCATCCACATCAACAACAGAGCTATTGTTCCTGAGAATGTTCATCCACGTCAACGCCAGGGCTGTTGTTCCTGAGGCTGTTCATTCCGATCAAAATCAATGCTATTGTTCCGAAGACTGTTCATTCCCATTAACGCCAGGGCTATGGTTCATGAAACTGTTCATCCACATCTGTACCAGTGCGATTGTTCCTGAGACTGTTCATCCACATCAACACCAGGACTATTGTTCCTGAGACAGTTCATCCACATCAACACCAGGTCTAATGATCCTGAGACTGTTCATCCATATCAACACCAGAGCGATTGTTCCTGAGAAAGTTCATCCACATCAGCACCAGGGCTATTGTTCAAGAGACTGTTCATCCAAATCAACACCAGGTCTATTGTTCCTGAGAATGTTCATCCACATCAACACCAGGGCTATTGTTCCTGAGATTGTTCATTCCCATCAACACCAGGGCTATTGTTCCTGAGAATGTTCATCCACAGCAACACCAGGGCTATTGTTCCTGAGACTGTTCATTCACATTAACACCAGGGCAATTGTTCCTGAGACTGTTCATCCACATCAACACCAGAGGTATTGTTCCTGAGAATGTTCATCCACATCAATACCAGGGCTATTGTTCCTGAGACTGTTCATCCACATCAACACCAGAACCATTGTTCCTGAGACTGTTCATCCATATCAACACCAGGGCTGTTTTTCCTGAGAATGTTCATCCACATTAACACCAGAGCTATTGTTCCTGAGACTGTTCATTCACAACAACACCAGGGCTATTGTTCCTGAGAATGTTCATCCACATCAACACCAGGACTATTGGTCATGGGACCGTTCTTCCACATCAACACCAGAACCATTGTTCCTGAGACTGTTCATCCACATCAACACAAGAGCTATTGTTCCTGATAATGTTCATCCACGTCAACACCAGGGCTATTGTTCCTGAGACTGCTCATTCCCATCAACACCAGGGCTATTGTTCAAAAAGCTGTTCATCCACATCTGGACCAGTGCGTTTGTTCCTGAGAATGTTCATCCACATCAACACCAGGACTATTGATCCTGAGAATGTTCATCCACATCAACAGCATGGCTGTTGTCCCGAAGAATGTTTAGCCACATAAACACCAGGACTATTGTTCCTGAGAGTTTTCATCCACATAAACACAAGGGCTATTGTTCCTTAGACTGTTCATTCCCATCAACACGAGGGCTATTGTTCAAAAAACTGTTCATCCACATCTGCACCAGTGCGTTTGTTCCTGAGAATGTTCATCCACATCAACACCAGGACTGTTGCTCCTGAGACTGTTCATCCATATCAACACCAGGGCTATTCTTCCTGAGAATGTTCATCCACATCAGCACCATGGCTATTGTTCAAGAGACTGTTCATCCAAATCTACACCAGGTCTATTGTTCCTGAGAATGTTCATCCACATCAACACCAGGGCTATTGTTCCTGAGAATGTTCATTCCCATCAACACCAGGGCTATTGTTCCTGAGAGTGTTCATCCACATAAACACAAGGGCTATTGTTCCTTAGACTGTTCATTCCCATCAACACCAGGGCTATTGTTCAAAAAACTGTTCATCCACATCTGTACCAGTGCGTTTGTTCCTGAGAATGTTCATCCACATCAGCACCAGGCCTATTGTTCAAGTGACTGTACATCCACATCAACACCAGGACTATTGTTCCTGAGAATGTTCATCCACAGCAACACCAGGGCTATTGTTCCTGAGACTGTTCATCCACATTAACACCAGGGCTATTGTTCCTGAGAATCTTCATACAGATCAACACCAGGGCTATTGTTCCTGACACTGTACATCCACATCAACACCAGGGCTATTGTTCCTGAGAACGTTCATCCACATCAACATCAGGGCTATTGTTCCTGAGAATGTTCATCCACATCAAAACCAGGGCTATTGTTCCTGAGACTGTTAATTCCCATCAACACCAGGGCTATTGTTCCTGAAGCAGTTCATCCATATCAACACCAGGGCTGTTGTTCCTGATAATGTTCATCCACATAAAAACCAGGGCTATTGTTCCTGAGAATGTTCATCCACATCAACACCAGGGCTTTTGTTCCTGAGAATGTTCATCCACATCAACATCAGGGCTATTGTTCCTGAGAATGTTCATCCACAGCAACACCAGGGCTACTGTTCCTGAGAATGTTGATCCACATCAACACCAGGGCTATTGTTCCTGAGACAAAAACAAGAAATGCTGGATTCACTCAGCAGGTCTGGCAGCATCTGTGGAAAGAGAAGCAGAGTTAACGTTTCGAGTCAGTGACCCTTCTTCAGAACTGACAAATATTAGAAAAGTCACAGATTATAAACAAGTGAGATGGGGGTTGGGCAAGAGATAACAAAGGAGAATGTGCAGATTGGACCAGGCCACATAGCTGACCAAAAGGTCACGGAGCAAAGGCAAACAATATGTTAATGGTGCGTTGAAAGACAAAGCATTAGTACAGATTAGGTGTGAATATACTGAATATTGAACAGCAGCAAGTGCAAACCTGAAGAAAAACAACCTGAAAAAAACAGTGGGTAAGCAAACTGAACAAACTAAGATGAAATGAAATAAATGCAAAAAAAGATTGTAAAAAATGTAAAAAGGAATGCTCCTCCATTACCCCCACCACCTCGTCCCCGTCCCAGGGCACCTTCCCTTGCAATCGCAGGAGGTGTAATACCTGCCCATTTACCTCCTCTCTCCTCACTGTCCGAGGCCCCAAACACTCCTTTCAGGTGAAGCAGCGATTTACTTGTACTTCTTTCAATGCAGTATACTGTATTCGCTGCTCACAGTGTGGTCTCCTCTACATTGGGGAGACCAAGCGCAGACTGGGTGACCGCTTTGCGGAACATCTCCGCTCAGTCCGCAAGCAGGACCCTGAGCTTCCGGTTGCTTGCCATTTCAACACTCCCCCCCTGCTCTCATGCTCACATCTCTGTCCTGGGATTGCTGCAGTGTTCCAGTGAACATCAACGCAAGCTCGAGGAACAGCATCTCATCTGCCGATTAGGCACACTACAGCCTGCCGGACTGAACATTGAGTTCAATAATTTCAGAGAATGACAGCCACCCACTTTACTTTAATTTTTAGTCATTTTTAGTTATTTTTTCTTCCTTTTTTTTGCATTCCTTTTTACATTTTTTACAATCTTTTTTTGCATTTATTTCATTTCATCTTAGTTTGTTCAGTTTGCTTACCCACTGTTTTTTTCAGGTTGTTTTTCTTCAGGTTTGTACTTGCTGCTGTTCAATATTCAGTATATTCACACCTAATCTGTACTAATGCTTTGTCTTTCAACGCACCATTAACATATTGTTTGCCTTTGCTCCGTGACCTTTTGGTCAGCTATGTGGCCTGGTCCAATCTGCCGCTTCTCCTTTGTTATCTCTTGCCCAATCCCCACCTCACTTGTTTATAATCTGTGACATTTCTAATATTTGTCAGTTCCGAAGAAGGGTCACTGACTCGAAACGTTAACTCTTCTTCTCTTTTGCACAGATGATGCCAGACCTGCTGAGTGAATCCAGCATTTCTTGTTTTTGTTTCAGATTTCCAGCATCCGCAGTATTTTGCTTTTATTCTATTGTTCCTGAGACTGTACATCCACATCAACACCAGGGCTATTGTTCCTGAGAATGTTCATCCACATCAACACCAGGACTACTGTTCCTGAGACTGTACATCCACATCAACACCAGGGCTATTGTTCTTGAGAATGTTCATCGACAGCAACACCAGGGCTACTGTTCCTGAGAATGTTCATCCACATCAACACCAGGACTATTGTTCCTGAGACTGGACATCCACATCAACATCAGGGCTATTTTTCCTGAGAATGTTCATCCACATCAAAACCACGACTATTGTTCCTGAGACTGTACATCCACGTCAAAGCCAGGTCTACTGTTCCTGAGAATGTTCATCCACAGCAACACCAGGGCTATTGTTCCTGAGACTGTTCATCCACGTTAACACCAGGGCTATTGCTCCTGAGAATCTTCATCCACATCAACACCAGGGCTATTGTTCCTGAGAATGTTCATCCACATCAAAACCAGGACTATTGGTCCTGAGACTGTTCATCCACATCAACACCAGAACCATTGTTCCTGAGACTGTTCATCCACGTCAACAACAGTGCTGTTCTTCCTGAGAATGTTTATCCACATCAACACAAAAGCTAATGATCCTGAGACTGTTCATCCATATCTACACCAGGCTATTGTTCTTAAAAATGTTCATCCACAACAACACCAGGACTATTGTTCCAGAGAATGTTCATTCCCATCAACACCAGGGCTGTTGTTCCTAAAAATGTTCATCCACATCAACACCAGGGCTATTATTCCAGTGACTGTGCACCCACATCAACACTAGGACTATTGTTCCTGAGACTGTACATCCACATCAACATCAGGTCTATTGTTCCGAAGAATGTTTAGCCACATAAACACCAGGACTATCGTTCCTGAGACTGTTCATCCACATCAATACCAGGACTGTTGTTCCTGAGACTGATCATCCATATCAACACCAGGGCTGTTGTTCCTGTAAATGTTCATCCACATCAACACCAGGACTACTGTTCCTGAGACTGTACATCCACATCAACACCAGGGCTATTGTTCTTGAGAATGTTCATCCACAGCAACACCAGGGCTACTGTTCCTGAGATTGTTCATCCACATCAACACCAGGACTATTGTTCCTGAGACTGGACATCCACATCAACATCAGGGCTATTTTTCCTGAGAATGTTCATCCACATCAAAACCACGACTATTGTTCCTGAGACTGTACATCCACGTCAAAGCCAGGTCTATTGTTCCTGAGAATGTTCATCCACAGCAACACCAGGGCTATTGTTCCTGAGACTGTTCATCCACGTTAACACCAGGGCTATTGTTCCTGAGAATCTTGATCCACATCAACACCAGGGCTATTGTTCCTGAGAATGTTCATCCACATCAAAACCAGGACTATTGGTCCTGAGACTGTTCATCCACATCAACACCAGAACCATTGTTCCTGAGACTGTTCATCCACGTCAACAACAGTGCTGTTCTTCCTGAGAATGGTTATCCACATCAACACAAAAGCTAATGATGCTGAGACTGTTCATCCATATCTACACCAGGCTATTGTTCTTAAAAATGTTCATCCACAACAACACCAGGACTATTTTTCCAGAGAATGTTCATTCCCATCAACACCAGGGCTGTTGTTCCTAAAAATGTTCATCCACATCAACACCAGGGCTATTATTCCAGTGACTGTGCACCCACATCAAGACCAGGACTATTGTTCCTGAGACTGTACATCCACATCAACATCAGGTCTATTGTTCCTAAGAATGTTTAGCCACATAAACACCAGGACTATCGTTCCTGAGACTGTTCATCCACATCAACACCAGGACTGTTGTTCCTGAGACTGATCATCCAAATCAACACCAGGGCTGTTGTTCCTGTAAATGTTCATCCACATCAACACCAGGGCTATAGTTACAGTGCATGTTCATCCACAGCAACACCAGGACTATTGTTCCTGAGACTGTACATTCACATCAACACCAGGGCTCTTGTTCCTGCGACTGTACATCCACATCAACACCAGGACTATTGTTCCTGAGACTGATCAACCACATCAACACCAGGGCTAATGATAACGAGACTGTTCTTCCATATCAACACCTGAGCTTTTGTTCCTGAGAATGTTCATCCACATCAGCACCTGGGCTATTTTTCATGAGACTGTTCATTCACATCAACAACAGAACCATTGTTCCTTAGACTCTTTATCTACATCAACACCAGGGCTATTGTGCCTGAAAATGTTCATCCACATCAACACCAGGGCTATTGTTCCTGAGAATGTTCATCCACATCAACACCAGGAATATTGTTCCTGAGACTGTACATCAACATCAACACCAGGGCTATTGTTCCTGCGACTGTTCATCCACATCAACACCAGAGCTATTGTTCCTGAGACTGTTCATTCACATCAACACCAGGGCTACTGTTCCAGAGAATGTTCATACACATCAACACCAGGACTATTGTTCCTGAGACAGTTCATCCACATCAACACCAGGGAAATTTTTCCTGAGATTGTTCATCCACATCAACACCAGGGCTATTGTCCCTGAGAAAGTTCATCCACATCAACACCAGGACTATTGTTCCTGTGACTGTTCATCCACATCAAAGCCAGGGTTATTGTTCCTGAGATTGTTCATTCCCATCTACACTAGGGCGATTGTACCTGAGACTGTTCATCCACATCAACACAAGGACTATTGCTCCAGAGACTGTTCATCCACATCAACAAAAGGGCTATTGTTCCTGAGACTGTTCATCCACATCAACACCAGGGCTATTGTACCTGAGACTGTTCCTCCACATCAACACCAGGGCTATTGTACCTGAGACTGTTCATCCACATCAACACCAGGACTGCTGTTCCTGAGACTGTTCATCCACATCAACACCAGGGCTATTGTTCCTGAGACTGTTAATTCATATCAACACCAGAGCTATTGTTCCTGAGAATGATCATCCACATAAACACCAGGGCTATTGTTCCTTAGATTGTACATCCACATCAACACAAGGGCGTTTGTTCCTCAGAATGTTCATCCACATCAACACCAGGGCTATTGTTCCTGAGAATGTTCATTCCCATCAACAGCAGGACTATTGTTCCTGAAACTGGTCATCCACATCAACAGCATGGCTGTTGTCCCAAAGAATGTTTAGCCACATAAACACCAGGACTATTGTTCCTGAGAGTGTTCATCCACATAAACACAAGGGCTATTGTTCCTTAGACTGTGCATTCCCATCAACACCAGGGCTATTTTTCCTGAGACTGTTCATCCACATCAACAGCAGGTCTATTGTTCCTGAGACTGTACATCCACATCAACACCAGGAGTATTGTTCCTGAGAATGTTCATCCACATAAACACAAGGGCTATTGTTCCTTAGACTGTGCATTCCCATCAACTCCCGGACTATTGTTCCTGAGACTGTACATCCACATCAACTCCAGGGCTATTGTTCCGGAGACTGTACATCCACATCAACACCAGGGCTCTTGTTCCTGCGACTGTTCATCCACATCAACTCCAGGACTCTTGTTCCTGAGACTGTTCATCCACGTCAACACCAGGGCTAATGATAACGAGACTGTTCTTCCATATCAACACCTGAGCTTTTGTTCCTGAGAATGTTCATCCACATCAGCACCTGGGCTATTTTTCATGAGACTGTTCATCCACATCAACACCAGAACCATTGTTTCTTAGACTCTTCATCCATATCAACACCAGGGCTATTGTTCCTGAAAATGTTCATCCACATCAACAGCGGGGCTATTGTTCTTGAGAATGTTCATCCACATCAACACCAGAGCTATTGTTCCTGAGTCTGTTCATTCACATCAACACCAGAGCTATTGTTCCTGAGACTGGTCATTCACATCAACACCAGGACTATTGTTCCTGAGACTGTTCATCCACATCAACACCAGAACCATTGTTCCAGAGACTGTTCATCCATATCAACACCAGGGCTGTTATTCCTGAGAAGGTTTATCCACATCAGCACCAAAGCTAATGTTCCTGAGACTCTTCATCCAAATCTACACCAGGGCTATTGTTCCTAAGAATGTTCATCCAATTCAACTCCAGGGCTATTGTTCCTGATCATGTTTATCCACATAACACCAAAGCTAATGTTCCTGAGACTGTTCACCCAAATCTACACCAGGGCTATTGTTCCTAAAAATGTTCATCCACATCAACACCAAGGCTGTTGTTCCTGAGACTTTACATTTACATCAACACCAGGACTATTGTTCCTGAGACTGTACATCCACATCAACATCAGGGCTATTGTTCCTGAGACTGGTCATTCCCATCAAAAACAGGGCTATTGTTCCTGCAACTGTTCATCCACATCAACAACAAGGCTATTGTTCCTGAGACTGTACATCCACATCAACACCAGAGCTATTGTTCCTGAGAATGTTCATCCTCATCAACACCAGGGCTATTGTTCATGAGACTGTTCATCCAAATCAACACCAGGGCTATCGTTCCTCAGAATGTTCATCCACATCAACACCAGGACTATTGTTCCTGAAACTGTCATCCACATCAACAGCATGGCTGTTGTCCCAAAGAATGTTTAGCCACATAAACACCAGGACTATTGTTCCTGAGAGTGTTCATCCACATAAACACAAGGGCTATTGTTCCTCAGACTGTGCATTCCCATCAACACCAGGGCTATTTTTCCTGAGACTGTTCATCCACATCAACAGCAGGTCTATTGTTCCTGAGACTGTACATCCACATCAACACCAGGAGTATTGTTCCTGTGAATGTTCATCCACATAAACACAAGGGCTATTGTTCCTTAGACTGTGCATTCCCATCAACTCCCGGACTATTGTTCCTGAGACTGTACATCCACATCAACTCCAGGGCTATTGTTCCGGAGACTGTACATCCACATCAACACCAGGGCTCTTGTTCCTGCGACTGTTCATCCACATCAACTCCAGGACTATTGTTCCTGAGACGGTTCATCCACGTCAACACCAGGGCTAATGATAACGAGACTGTTCTTCCATATCAACACCTGAGCTTTTGTTCCTGAGAATGTTCATCCACATCAGCACCTGGGCTATTTTTCATGAGACTGATCATCCACATCAACACCAGAACCATTGTTCCTTAGACTCTTCATCCATATCAACACCAGGGCTATTGTTCCTGAAAATGTTCATCCACATCAACAGCGGGGCTATTGTTCTTGAGAATGTTCATCCACATCAACACCAGAGCTATTGTTCCTGAGACTGTTCATTCACATCAACACCAGAGCTATTGTTCCTGAGACTGGTCATTCACATCAACACCAGGACTATTGTTCCTGAGACTGTTCATCCACATCAACACCAGAACCATTGTTCCAGAGACTGTTCATCCATATCAACACCAGGGCTGTTATTCCTGAGAAGGTTTATCCACATCAGCACCAAAGCTAATGTTCCTGAGACTCTTCATCCAAATCTACACCAGGGCTATTGTTCCTAAGAATGTTCATCCAATTCAACTCCAGGGCTATTGTTCCTGATCATGTTTATCCACATAACACCAAAGCTAATGTTCCTGAGACTGTTCACCCAAATCTACACCAGGGCTATTGTTCCTAAAAATGTTCATCCACATCAACACCAAGGCTGTTGTTCCTGAGACTTTACATTTACATCAACACCAGGACTATTGTTCCTGAGAATGTACATCCACATCAACATCAGGGCTATTGTTCCTGAGACTGGTCATTCCCATCAAAAACAGGGCTATTGTTCCTGCAACTGTTCATCCACATCAACAACAAGGCTATTGTTCCTGAGACTGTACATCCACATCACACCAGAGCTATTGTTCCTGAGAATGTTCATCCTCATCAACACCAGGGCTATTGTTCATGAGACTGTTCATCCAAATCAACACCAGGGCTATCGTTCCTGAGAATGTTCATCCACAGCAACACCAGGGCTATTGTTCCTGCGACTGTTCATCCACATTAACACCAGGGCTATTGTTCCTGAGACTGTTCATCCACATCAACACCAGGGCTATTGTTCCTGAGAATGATCATCCACATCAACACCAGGGCTATTGTTCCTGAGAATGTTCATCCACATCAACGCCAGGACTATTGTTCCTGAGACTGTTCATCCACATCAACACCAGAACCATTGTTCCTTCGACTCTTCATCCATATCAACAGCAGGACCATTGTTTCTGAAAATGTTCATCCACATCAACACCAGGGCTATTGTTCCTGAGAATGTTCATCCACATCAACACCAGGCCTATTGTTCCTGAGACTGTACATCCACATCAACACCAGAGCTATTGTTCCTGAGAGTGTTCATCCACATCAACACCAGGACTATTGTTCCTGAGACTGTTCATTCACATCAACACCAGGGCTATTGTTCCTGAAAATGTTCATCCACATCAACACCAGGGCTATTGTTCCTGAGAATGTTCATTCCCATCAACAGCAGGACTATTGTTCCTGAAACTGGTCATCCACATCAACAGCATGGCTGTTGTCCCAAAGAATGTTTAGCCACATAAACACCAGGACTATTGTTCCTGAGAGTGTTCATCCACATAAACACAAGGGCTATTGTTCCTTAGACTGTGCATTCCCATCAACACCAGGGCTATTTTTCCTGAGACTGTTCATCCACATCAACAGCAGGTCTATTGTTCCTGAGACTGTACATCCACATCAACACCAGGAGTATTGTTCCTGAGAATGTTCATCCACATAAACACAAGGGCTATTGTTCCTTAGACTGTGCATTCCCATCAACTCCCGGACTATTGTTCCTGAGACTGTACATCCACATCAACTCCAGGGCTATTGTTCCGGAGACTGTACATCCACATCAACACCAGGGCTCTTGTTCCTGCGACTGTTCATCCACATCAACTCCAGGACTCTTGTTCCTGAGACTGTTCATCCACGTCAACACCAGGGCTAATGATAACGAGACTGTTCTTCCATATCAACACCTGAGCTTTTGTTCCTGAGAATGTTCATCCACATCAGCACCTGGGCTATTTTTCATGAGACTGTTCATCCACATCAACACCAGAACCATTGTTTCTTAGACTCTTCATCCATATCAACACCAGGGCTATTGTTCCTGAAAATGTTCATCCACATCAACAGCGGGGCTATTGTTCTTGAGAATGTTCATCCACATCAACACCAGAGCTATTGTTCCTGAGTCTGTTCATTCACATCAACACCAGAGCTATTGTTCCTGAGACTGGTCATTCACATCAACACCAGGACTATTGTTCCTGAGACTGTTCATCCACATCAACACCAGAACCATTGTTCCAGAGACTGTTCATCCATATCAACACCAGGGCTGTTATTCCTGAGAAGGTTTATCCACATCAGCACCAAAGCTAATGTTCCTGAGACTCTTCATCCAAATCTACACCAGGGCTATTGTTCCTAAGAATGTTCATCCAATTCAACTCCAGGGCTATTGTTCCTGATCATGTTTATCCACATAACACCAAAGCTAATGTTCCTGAGACTGTTCACCCAAATCTACACCAGGGCTATTGTTCCTAAAAATGTTCATCCACATCAACACCAAGGCTGTTGTTCCTGAGACTTTACATTTACATCAACACCAGGACTATTGTTCCTGAGACTGTACATCCACATCAACATCAGGGCTATTGTTCCTGAGACTGGTCATTCCCATCAAAAACAGGGCTATTGTTCCTGCAACTGTTCATCCACATCAACAACAAGGCTATTGTTCCTGAGACTGTACATCCACATCAACACCAGAGCTATTGTTCCTGAGAATGTTCATCCTCATCAACACCAGGGCTATTGTTCATGAGACTGTTCATCCAAATCAACACCAGGGCTATCGTTCCTCAGAATGTTCATCCACATCAACACCAGGACTATTGTTCCTGAAACTGTCATCCACATCAACAGCATGGCTGTTGTCCCAAAGAATGTTTAGCCACATAAACACCAGGACTATTGTTCCTGAGAGTGTTCATCCACATAAACACAAGGGCTATTGTTCCTCAGACTGTGCATTCCCATCAACACCAGGGCTATTTTTCCTGAGACTGTTCATCCACATCAACAGCAGGTCTATTGTTCCTGAGACTGTACATCCACATCAACACCAGGAGTATTGTTCCTGTGAATGTTCATCCACATAAACACAAGGGCTATTGTTCCTTAGACTGTGCATTCCCATCAACTCCCGGACTATTGTTCCTGAGACTGTACATCCACATCAACTCCAGGGCTATTGTTCCGGAGACTGTACATCCACATCAACACCAGGGCTCTTGTTCCTGCGACTGTTCATCCACATCAACTCCAGGACTATTGTTCCTGAGACTGTTCATCCACGTCAACACCAGGGCTAATGATAACGAGACTGTTCTTCCATATCAACACCTGAGCTTTTGTTCCTGAGAATGTTCATCCACATCAGCACCTGGGCTATTTTTCATGAGACTGATCATCCACATCAACACCAGAACCATTGTTCCTTAGACTCTTCATCCATATCAACACCAGGGCTATTGTTCCTGAAAATGTTCATCCACATCAACAGCGGGGCTATTGTTCTTGAGAATGTTCATCCACATCAACACCAGAGCTATTGTTCCTGAGACTGTTCATTCACATCAACACCAGAGCTATTGTTCCTGAGACTGGTCATTCACATCAACACCAGGACTATTGTTCCTGAGACTGTTCATCCACATCAACACCAGAACCATTGTTCCAGAGACTGTTCATCCATATCAACACCAGGGCTGTTATTCCTGAGAAGGTTTATCCACATCAGCACCAAAGCTAATGTTCCTGAGACTCTTCATCCAAATCTACACCAGGGCTATTGTTCCTAAGAATGTTCATCCAATTCAACTCCAGGGCTATTGTTCCTGATCATGTTTATCCACATAACACCAAAGCTAATGTTCCTGAGACTGTTCACCCAAATCTACACCAGGGCTATTGTTCCTAAAAATGTTCATCCACATCAACACCAAGGCTGTTGTTCCTGAGACTTTACATTTACATCAACACCAGGACTATTGTTCCTGAGAATGTACATCCACATCAACATCAGGGCTATTGTTCCTGAGACTGGTCATTCCCATCAAAAACAGGGCTATTGTTCCTGCAACTGTTCATCCACATCAACAACAAGGCTATTGTTCCTGAGACTGTACATCCACATCACACCAGAGCTATTGTTCCTGAGAATGTTCATCCTCATCAACACCAGGGCTATTGTTCATGAGACTGTTCATCCAAATCAACACCAGGGCTATCGTTCCTGAGAATGTTCATCCACAGCAACACCAGGGCTATTGTTCCTGCGACTGTTCATCCACATTAACACCAGGGCTATTGTTCCTGAGACTGTTCATCCACATCAACACCAGGGCTATTGTTCCTGAGAATGATCATCCACATCAACACCAGGGCTATTGTTCCTGAGAATGTTCATCCACATCAACGCCAGGACTATTGTTCCTGAGACTGTTCATCCACATCAACACCAGAACCATTGTTCCTTCGACTCTTCATCCATATCAACAGCAGGACCATTGTTTCTGAAAATGTTCATCCACATCAACACCAGGGCTATTGTTCCTGAGAATGTTCATCCACATCAACACCAGGCCTATTGTTCCTGAGACTGTACATCCACATCAACACCAGAGCTATTGTTCCTGAGAGTGTTCATCCACATCAACACCAGGACTATTGTTCCTGAGACTGTTCATTCACATCAACACCAGGGCTATTGTTCCTGAAAATGTTCATCCACATCAACACCAGGACTATTGGTCATGAGACTGTTCTTTCACATCAACACCAGAAGCATTGTACCTGAGACTGTTCATCCATATCAACACCAGGGCTGTTTTTCCTGAGAATGTTTATCTACATCAACACCAAAGCTAATGTTCCCGAGACTGTACATCCACATCAACACCAGAACCATTGTTCCTGAGACTGTTCACCCATATCTACACCAGGGCTATTGTTCCAAAAAATGTTCATCCACATCAACACCAGGGCTATTGTTCCTGAGACTGTACATCCACATCAACACCAGGACTATTGTTCCTGAGACTGTACATCCACATCAACATCAGGGCTATTGTTCCTGAGACTGTTCATCCACATCAAAACAAGAGCTATTGTTCCTGAGAATGTTCATCCACATCTGTACCAGTGCGATTGTTCCTGAGAATGTTCATCCACATCAACAACAGGACTATTGATCCTGAGAATGTTCATCCACATCAACACCAGGACGATTGTTCCTGTGACTGAACATCCACATCAACATGAGGGCTTTTGTTCCTGAGACTGATCATCCACATCAACACCAGGGCTATTGTTCCTGAGAATGTTCATCCACATCAACGCCAGGACTATTGTTCCTGAGACTGTGCTTCAACATCAAAACCAGAGCGATTGTTCCATTGATTGTTCATTCCCATCAAAACCAGGGCTATTGTTCCTGAGACTGTTCATCCACATCAACACCAGGGCTATTGTACGTGAGACTGTTCATCCACATCAACACCAGGGCTGTTGTACCTGAGAATGTTCATCCACATCAACACCAGGGCTATTGTTCCTGAGAACGTTCATCCACATCAATACCAGGGCTATTGTTCCTGAGAATGTTCATCCACATTATCGCCAGGACTATTGTTCCTGAGACTGTTCATCCACATCAACACCAGAACCATTGTTCCTTAAACTCTTCATCCATATCAACACCAAGGCTATTGTTTCTGAAAATGTTCATTCACATCAACACCAGGGCTATTGTTCCTGAGAATGTTCATCCACATGAACACCAGGCCTATTGTTCCTCAGACTGTACATCCACATCAACACCAGGGCTATTGTTCCTGAGACTGTTCACCCATATCTACACCAGGGCTATTGCTCCAAAAAATGTTCATCCACATCAACACCAGGGCTATTGTTCCTGAGACTGTACATCCACATCAACACCAGGACTATTGTTCCTGAGACTGTACATCCACATCAACATCAGGGGTATTGTTCCTGAGACTGGTCATTCCCATCAAAACTAGGCTATTGTTCCTGCAACTGTTCATCCACATCAACACAAGAGCTATTGTTCCTGAGAATATTCATCCACGTCAACACCAGGGCTATTGTTCCTGAGACTGTTCATTCCGATCAACACCAGGGCTATTGTTCAAAAAACTGTTCTTCCACATCTGAACCAGTGCGATTGTTCCTGAGAATGTTCATCCACATCAAAGCCAGGACTATTGATCCTGAGAATGTTCATCCACATCAACACCAGGGTAATGATCCTGAGACTATTCATCCACATCAGCACCAGAGCAAATGTTCAAGAGACTGTTCATCCACATCAACACTAGGGGTATTGTTCCTAAGACTGTTTAGCGACATAAACACCAGTACTATCGTTACTGAGACTGTTCATCCACATCAAAACCAGTGCTACTGTTCCTGAGAATGTTCATCCACAACAACACCAGGACTTTTGTTCCTGAAAATGTTCATCCATATCAACACCAGGTCTGTTGTTCCTGTAAATGTTCATCCACATCAACAACAAGGCTATTGTTCCTGAGAATGTCCATCCACATCAACACCAGGACTATTGTTCCTGAGACTGTATTCCACATCAACACCAGGGCTATTGTTCCTGAGAATGTTCATCCACATCAACACCAGGGCTATTGTTCATGAGACTGTTCATCCAAATCAACACCAGGGCTATTGTTCCTGAGAATGTTCATCCACAGCAACACCAGGGCTATTGTTCCTGCGACTGTTCATCCACATTAACACCAGGGCTGTTGTCCCTGAGACTGTTCATCCACATCAACACCAGGGCTATTGTTCCTGAGAATGTTCATCCACATCAATACCAGGGCTATTGTTCGTGAGAATGATCATCCACATCAACACCAGGGCTATTGTTCCTGAGAATGTTCATCCACATTAACGCCAGAACTATTGTTCCTGAGACTGTTCATCTACATCAGCACCAGAACCATTGTTACTTAGACTCTTCATCCATATCAACACCAGGGCTATTGTTTCTGAAAATGTTCATCCACATCAACACCAGGGCTATTGTTCCTGAGAATGTTCATCCACATCAACACCGGGCCTATTGTTCCTGAGACTGTACATCCACATCAACACCAGGGCTATTGCTCCTGAGACTGTTCATCCACATCAACACCAGGACTATTGGTCATGAGACTGTTTTTCCACATCAGCACCAGAACCATTGTTCCTGAGACTCTTCATCCATATCAACACCAGGGCTGTTTTTCCTGAGAATGTTTATCCACATCAACACCAAAGCTAATGTTCCTGAGACTGTACATCCACATCAACACCAGAACCATTGTTCCTGAGACTGTTCACCCATATCTACACCAGGGCTATTGTTCCAAAAAATGATCACCCACATCAACACCAGGGCTACTGTTCCTGAGACTGTTCATCCACATCAACACCAGGGCGATTGTTCCTGAGAATGTTCATCCACATCAACACCAGGACTATTGATCCTGAGAATGTTCATCCACATCAACATCAGGGCTATTGTTCCAGTGACTGTACACCCACATCAACACCAGGGCGATTGTTCCTGTGACTGTACATCCACATCAACATGAGGGCTTTTGTTCCTGAGACTGATCATTTCCATCATAACCAGGGCTATTGTTCCTGCAACTGTTAATCCACACCAACAACAGGACTATTGTTCCTGAGACTGCTTCCACATCAAAACCAGGGCTATTGTTCCTGAGACTGTACATCCACATCAACACCAGAGCTATTGTTCCTGAGACTGTTCATCCACATCAAAACCAGGGCTATTTTTCCTGAGATTGTTCATCCACATCAACACCAGGGCAATTGTTACTGAGAAAGGTCATCCACATCAACAACAGGACTATTGTTCCTGTGACTGTTCATCCACATCAACGCCAGGGTTATTGTTCCTGAGATTGTTCATTCCCATCAACAAAAGGGCTAATGTTCCTGAGACTGTTCATCCACATCAACAACAGGGCTATTGTTTGTGAGAAAGTTCATTTCCATCAATTCCAGGGCTATTATTCCTGAGAGTGTTCATCCACATCAACACCAGGGCTATTGTACGTGAGACTGTTCATCCACATCAACACCAGTGCTATTGTACGTGAGACTGTTCATCCACATCAACACCAGGGCTATTGTTCCTGAGAATGTTCATCCACATCAACACCAGGACTGTTGTTCCTGAGACTGTTCATCCATATCACCAGGGCTGTTGTTCCTGTAAACGTTCATCCACATCAACACCAGGACTATTGTTCCTAGCACTGCACATCCACATAAACACAAGGGCTACTGTTCCTGAGAATGCTCATCAACATCAACACAAGGGCTTTTGTTCCTGAGAATGTTCATCCACATCAACACCAGGGCTGTTGTTCCTGATAGTCTTCATCCACATCAAAACCAGGGCAATTGTTCCTGAGAATGTTCATCCACATCAACACCAGGACTATTGCTCCTGAGACCGTTCATCCATATCAACACCAGTGCTATTGTTCCTGAGACTGTTCATCCACATCAACACCAGGGCTATTGTTCCTGACAATGTTCATCCACATCAACACCAGGGCTATTGTTCCTGAGACTGCACATCCGCAGCAACACCAGGACTATTGTTCCTGAGACTGCACATCCACATCAACATCAGGGCTATTGTTCCTGAGACAAGTCATCCACATCAACATCAGGGCTATTGTTCCTGAGAATGTTCATCCACGTCAACACCAGGGCTATTGTTCCTGAGGCTGTTCATTCTGAACAACACCAATGCTATTGTTCCTGAGACTGTTCATTACCATCAACACCAGGGCTATTGTTCAAAAAACTGTTCATCCACATCTGTACCAGTGCGATTGTTCCTGAGAATGTTCATCCACATCAACAGCAGGGTAATGATCCTGAGAATGTTCGTCCATATCAACACCAGAGCTATGGTTCCTGAGAAGGTTTATCCACATCAGCACCAGGGCTATTGTTCAAGAGACTGTTCATCCACATCAACACCAGGGCTATTGTTCCTAAGACTGTTTAGCCACATAAACATCAGGACTGTTGTTCCTGAGACGGTTCATCTAGATCAACACCAGGGCTATTGTTCCTGAGAATGTTCATCCACATCAACACCAGGACTGTTGCTCCTGAGACTGTTCATCCATATCAACACCAGTGCTATTGTTCCTGAAAATGTTCATCCACATCAACACCAGGGTTATTGTTCCTGACAATGTTCATCCACATCAATACCAGGACTATTGTTCCTGAGACTGTTCATCCACATCAACACAAGGGCTATTGTTCCTGAGAACGATCATCCACATCAACACCAGGGCTATTGTTCCTGAGAATGTTCATCCACATCAACACCAGGACTATTGTTCCTGAGACTGTTCATCCACATCAACACCAGGACTATTGTTCCTGAGAATGTTCATCCACATCAACACCAGGGCTATTGTTACTGAGAATGATCATCCACATCAACACCAGGGCTATTGTTCAAGAGACAGTTCATCCAAATCAACACCAGTGCTATTGTTCCTGAGAATGTTCATCCGCATCAACACCAGGGCTATTGTTCCTGAGAATCTTCATCCAGATCAACACCAGTGCTATTGTTGTTGAGAATGTTCAACCACATCAACACCAGGACTATTGTTCCTGAGACAGTACATCCACATCAACACCAGGGCTATTGTTCCTGAGAATGTTCATCCACATCAACACCAGGGCTATTGTTCCTGAGACTGCACATCCGCAGCAACACCGGGACTATTGTTCCTGAGACTGCACATCCACATCAACACCAGGGCTATTGTTCCTGAGACAGGTCATCCACATCAACATCAGGGCTATTGTTCCTGAGAATGTTCATCCACTTCAGCACCAGGGCTATTGTTCCTGAGGCTGTTCATTCTGAACAACACCAATGCTATTGTTCCTGAGACTGTTCATTCCCATCAACACCAGGGCTATTGTTCAGAAAACTGTTCATCCACATCTGTACCAGTGCGATTGTTCCTGAGAATGTTCATCCACATCAACAGCAGGGTAATGATCCTGAGAATGTTCGTCCATATCAACACCAGAGCTATTGTTCCTGAGAAGGTTTATCCACATCAGCACCAGGGCTATTGTTCAAGAGACTGTTCATCCACATCAACACCAGGGCTATTGTTCCTAAGACTGTTTAGCCACATAAACATCAGGACTGTTGTTCCTGAGACTGTTCATCTAGATCAACACCAGGGCTATTGTTCCTGAGAATGTTCATCCACATCAACACCAGGACTGTTGCTCCTGAGACTGTTCATCCATATCAACATCAGTGCTATTGTTCCTGAAAATGTTCATCCACATCAACACCAGGGCTATTGTTCCTGAGAATGCTTTATCCACATCAAAACCAGGGCTATTGTTCCTGAGAATGTTCATCGACATCAACACCAGGACTATTGGTCCTGAGACTGTTCATTCACATCAACACCAGAACCATTGTTCCTGAGACTGTTCATCCATATCAAGACCAGTGCTGTTCTTCCTGAGAATGTTTATCCACTTCAACACCAAAGCTATTGTTCCTGAGTCTGTTCATCCATATCTACACCAGGGCTATTGTTCTTAAAAATGTTCATCCACATCAACACCAGGGCTATTGTTCCAGAGAATGTTCATTCCCATCAACACCAGGGCTGTTGTTCCTGAGACAGTTCATCCACATCAACACCAGGGCTATTGTTCCAGTGACTGTACACCCACATCAACACCAGGACGATTGTTCCTGAGACTGTACATCCACATCAACATGAGGGCTTTTGGTCCTGAGACTGGTCATTCACATCATAACCAGGGCTATTGTTCCTTAGACTGTTAATCCACACCAACAACAGGACTATTGTTCCTGAGACTGTGCATCCACATCAAAACCAGGGCTATTGTTCCATTGATTGTTCATTCCCATCAAACCCAGGGCTATTGTTCCTGAGACTGTACATCCACATCAACACCAGAGCTATTGTTCCTGAGACTGTTCATCCACATCAACACCAGGACTATTTTTCCTGAGATTGTTCATCCACATCAACACCAGGGCAATTGTTACTGAGAAAGGTCATCCACATCAACAACAGGACTATTGTTCCTGTGACTGTTCATCCACATCAACGCCAGGGTTATTGTTCCTGAGATTGGTCATTCCCATCAACAAAAGGGCTAATGTTCCTGAGACTGTTCATACACATCAACACCAGAGCTATTGTTCGTGAGAATGTTCATTCTCATCAATTCCAGGGCTATTGTACGTGAGACTGTTCATCCACATCAACACCAGGGCTTTTGTTCCTGAGAATGTTCATCCACATTAACGCCAGGACTATTGTTCCTGAGACAGCTCATCCACATCAACACCAGAGCTATTGTTCCTGAGACTGTTCATTCACTTCAACACCAGGGCTATTGTACCTGAGAATGTTCATCCACGTCAACACCAGGACTATTGTTTCTGAGACTGTTCATCCATATCAACACCAGGGCTGTTCTTCCTGAGAATGTTCATCCACATCAACACCAGGGCTATTGTTCCGGAGACTGTTCATTCCCATCAACACCAGGGCAATTGTTCCTGAGACTGTTCATCCACATCAACACCAGGACTGTTGTTCCTGAGACTTTTCATCCATATCAACACCAGGGCTGTTGTTCCTGATTGTCTTCATCCACATCAAAACCACGGCTATTGTTCCTGAGAATGTTCATCCACATCAACAC